>NC_137772.1:224941639-225081639 GCF_963455305.1 Plecotus auritus
AGGCAGTGCAGACAGTGGGGGTGGGCAGGGGGAGAGGTGGAGAGGCAGTGCAGACAGTGGGGGTGGGCAGGGGGAGAGGTGGAGAGGCGGGAGGGGATGAATCTTTATAGCACCTACTCGGTGCTGGACTCTGGGCCAAATGAGGCCCTAATGGCACCCTGTTATGGTGTATGAATTGTGTCCCCCCCCAAGTTCATGGGGAAGCCCTAACCCCAGGTGCTCAGAGTGGGCCCTTATTGGGAATTGGGGCTGAGGCAGATGTAATTCAGATGAGGCCATACCAGAGAGGATGGCCCCAACCCATCATGGCCGGGTCCTCATGAAGACGCACGCACAGGGAGGACCCAGGTGAAGACGGAGGCGGAGATGGGGTGATAAGTCACACGCCAGCAAACCCCAAGGATCCCCCCCAAGCTCCCAGAAGCCAGGGAGAGGCCTGGACAGTCGCCCTGAGAGCTCCCATAGGAGCCAGCCCTGGAACGCCTTGACCTTGGCCTCTGGCCTGCAGGCTGTGAGAGCACCTGTTCCTGTTGTGTGAGCCTGGTCCAGCAGCCCCAGGGCGGGCAGAGGATGCTCACCGCTCACCTAGGAGCAGGCTGTGATGTGAGGGGTGGACCCCTGCAGGGCCGGCTGCACCCGCCTGCGTGGAGACCCTATGGGCCCCCTGGCCAGGCTGCCCCCATCTGCTCAGGGGGTTCCTGTGGGCCCCCTGCCCCCTCCATCCTGGTTCTGATGTCAGTGCCACACTGTCCCCGCTTTGGTGAGGCCCTCCAGCCCCTGGGTGGCCCCAGAGACGTGCCTCGTGGTGAGATTTGCTCTGGGAGAGGAGGCTGAGCAGGGCCACACGCTGCCCCCAGGAGCGGCCGTCCGGCTGCCCAGACTGCCCTGGGACACCGGCTCAGGTCCGGCCCCGGCCTGGGCTGCAGGGGCCGCCAAGAAGCTGGCTTGCCCTCCCTCTCAAAAGCTGGCAGCCTGGCAGGGAGCGCAGGGACGCCAGCCAGGTGCAGGCAGCTCGGATCCTGGCAGCAGAGCAGAGAGCCGCGGGACAGCCCAGCAGCTGGGGGCCTCGGGGCAAGGAGCCTGCCCAGCCTCAAGGCCAAGCGCAGGAGGCGTGGCATCCGGCCCTGCCCTGCTCTCGGGCCCCTGGTCTTCTCAGCGGCAGCACGGGCAGTGGGCAGTGGGCAGTGGGCAGTGTGGCGGCACACGGGTACCAGGAGCCCTTCTGCAGTGTGAGCCGGAATAAAGAGGGGGTGGCAGACCCAAGGCTGCAATACTAGCCATGATGAGTACTCCCCGGGGAGGGCCCTCCTGTCTCCACAGGCCTCCCCTCTCCGCTCGGCTCTGCCCCGCCGCCCGCCCAGCGCAGGGAGCCGGCTCTGCCCCGCGGGCTGTAAGCTGCTTAATTGCTCGGAGCCTGGTGTCCTCCTGGCCTCCCTCAGGCCCTCAGGGAGGATGGAGGAGATTAAAGCATTTGAAAGTGCTTAGGAAAGGATTTCCACTGGGGAACCTGGGGTTCCACCCTGGACAATGCACTGTTGGGGGGCAGGGAAGGTGGGTCCTCGGAGATGACGCCTCCGCCACTGTTGACCCCCCTTCTACGGATGGGGAGGCCACGGTCCCTTCTGGCCCCTGTCGGGTGAGGCTGCCCCAGTTTTGGAACTGAGGCTCAAATCTGAGAGCCGGGGCGAAGAGGGGTCCACCTCTGCCACGAGCCAGCCCTGTCTCCTGCTGCTCCCCCTCCCACCAGGCCCTGCATATAATGGGGGAGGCTGCCACTCACACCTGGGGTGCCCCCCCCCCGGTTCCTGTAAATCCTGTACCACTTCAGAAGCTGCTCCAGTGCCACCTCCTCTGGGAAGACTGCCTGGATTCCATCTGCTGTAAAGAGATCATCTCCCTTGAGGCCTGTCGTATTCCACCTCTTCTTTCATTAACGTGTTGATTCACTTATTCATTCATTGATTCTCTCCACATCTACTTGCTGACCACGGACGGTTGAAGGGATCTGAGAGGGAAGGAGCCACTGCCCTAAGGGGCACTGTGCAAGGATGCCCACCAGCCACGCCCTGGCCCCCATGCCCTGCTCTGTCCGCCCAGGAGGGGCCTGGCCAGCTGGCCCTTGTGGCCACAGGGTGGGGGCTCCCACGGGCCACCGATGGGGTGAGAATCCCAGCCCACGAACACCGGCCCTGGGCCCTCGGACTGTCTGAGGGGCCCTAACAGTGGCCTCAGGGCCTGTACGGGGGTTACCCTGGCTGGCGGGTGTGCGGGTCCTGCACACCACCACCACAGGTGTTGCCCACCACGACAGGCGGTGTCGTCCTGTCCAGCATGCGCACACTCCCTGTGGTCTGCTCAGTCTCCTTGGCCGCTTCTAGGGCCACTGGACCAAGGTCGGGGTGGGGAATCTCTGCGTTGGGCTCAGAGCGGTGAAGTGACTTGTCCAAGGTCACACAGTCACTCAGCCACTCAGACAGGAGGCCTACCCAGCCTCCGAACGTACCCGCCCTCGCAGCACTGCCAGGCCTGCCGCAAAGCACGAGTACACGGACAGATTACACTCATCTTCCAGCTTCTATTTCTTTGCAAACTGGGAAACTGCCCACAATAAACCTCAAATAGCCGGGGGAACGTTCTGGATGAGCGCGGCTCTCCTGAGCTCTGCCGGCATCCGCCATCACGCATCGGGCGGGCATCTCTGCGCTCTGCCCCCGGTCAGCCGGGGCTGTGTTCCCATAGCTGAGGATTATTTTTAAACATCGACTTTGGCGAGGCCGAGGGGAGAGGAAGGAGGGCATATGAAGGGAGACAGAGGCGCGGAAGATGAATTAAATCCCAGCAGGAACGCAGATCTGTGTTGGTCAGGAAGGAGAGGCAGGAGAGGCAGGGGAGGGGCGGGGGGAGGGGAGGCAGGCGAGACAGGGGAGGCAGGAGAGACAGGGGCGGGGGGGGGGGGGCCACTGTGTGTGCAGGAGGGGCTGCCGTAGACACCCAGGCCTGCCACGGGGCCCTGCCCTAGAACCTGGAGATTCTCACGTCCGGCCCACCCCTAGCGGCCCACCATGCCCCCCGGGGGCTAGCCAAACGCGCCACCTCTGGCCTGGACCAAGTCAAGGGCAGCCCTGCCTGGAGGCCGGGCCTGGGCTTGGGCCACACTGTCTAGGCCAGGTCCCAGCGCCACCTCTCGTAACCGCACCCTGTGCGCCTGGGACGAGCCTCCGCAGTGTCCCAGGCCCCGGGATGGGACAAGAACAGTATTTAATTCACGGTGACGATCAAATGGCAGGACGCATACAAGCCCTGGGGGCAGGCCGGCGCGCGGTGGGTGCTCCCAGCGGCCGTGGTGAGTGCCCGCCGTCTCTGCCCAAGCCTTGCCCCCCATCCAAGCCCCAGGGGACCCCAGCGCCAGCTTTCTGACCACCCACCCGCCGCTAGGAGTTCCGGTGGCCCCGAGTTCGCTCACTCCTGAGGCCCCCTCCCCATGTGGTGCTGGTCCCACTGCCGCCTGTTACTCTCTCTGCTCCTCCAGGACTTGCCTCTCCTCTGGGCCTTTGCACCCGCCCGCCGTCTGCGTGGGGCACCCGCCCCTCTCCCGCCTGGCCGTCCCGCTCCTCGTTGCACTAGAATGCACACTGTGAGTGAGTCACTGCACACGGGCAGGGCCCGGGGCCTCACCCACAGGCCTCAGGGCAGCAGGTGCCAACGGACAGGTGGGGAAACCCACACGGGGAGACAGCAGCCCAGGGCCGGAGCGCCCGCCTGGGCAGAGGGTGTGAGCAGAGCCCCCTGGCTCCTGCCACCCACCTGCACTGTCGCCTCCTCAGGTGCAGGAGGGGGTGAGGGGCAGAGCCAGGACTCAGACTGGGTGCCCCGCACCTGTGCCCCGTCTACACTGACTGATGAGCGTGTCCATGCCCAGCAGCACACGTGCACATGCGTGTGGGCGCACATGGCATCCCCCCAGTTCCCTGGCGGCGCCGACCTCCTCCGGAGCCTGCGACGTCTGTTTCAGGACAAGCTCCACCTGCCGGTGGTAAAACCTCCCTCCGAAACGCGACGCCCGGGAATGAGCACTTTGGGAGGCATGACACCCGCGTGAAGCAAGAGCAGAGCGTGTCCTCCTGGCCCCACGTGCCCGCTGGAGGGAGCGGCGGGCGGCAGGGGGAGAGGACAGTGTCGCTGTGCTCCGCAGTGGCCGAGTGCATGCGCGGGGGACGGTCACAGGCTGAGAGCCACACCTTCAGCGGGCTGCACGGCCGGCAGCACCGGCCACCGTGCCCGGAGCCCCGTGGAGCCCAGCCCTGGGGCGGCCCCTAACCCCATCCTCGCAGCGAGCATTATGCAGGCCCGAGGTGCATGCTGTCCCCATCTCCACGGCCTCTCTCTCTCCATGCAGCCCTGCCAGCCGAGCCTGGCCCCTCCGAGTCCTCCAGCTCCAGGGCGCCTCTCTGAACTGGCCCTGCCCCGCGACCCATCCTCACCTGCAGGGGAAGCTTTCAAAATATAAGCTCACCACATCAGCCCTGGTTAGAACCCTCCGAGGGCCTCCCACAGGCATCGGGGTGAAGACCAGACCCCCGCCAGGGTCCCGGCTGGGCAAGTTACTTCACTGGCCTCAGTTTCCTCGCCTGCAAAATGGGCACCAGGCCCCCACCTTGCAGGGGGGCGCGCCATGCAGCCAGCCGGTGCTCCGGAACAACTCTTCTCTGGAGCCCCACTGCTGACGGTTCAGGGACCTAAGAGACCCCCAGGTGCCCCTTAGCGAATGAGAGGGCTTGAGCACCAGGCCTGTAGGGGCTCAAGCCTCTGCTCCACCTACTATCAACTGCCCCCTGCCCGGTACAAGCTCCTCAAGGGGCTGCCTCTGTGCCCCCCACTCCACGCTTTGCACACAGTAGGTGCTGAATAAATGTTTGCCGCCCAAAGAGCAGGAACTCCACCCACACTCCCTGGCCCGGGGGCCAGGTGCCCTTCGTTGCAAAGAGCAAGTTTGCGGAGCCAGGCCTCGGCGAGCCCTGATCTCCCTGCATGGCCGGGAGTGACCTCGTCACCAGCCTCGAGGTGGAAGCGCTCCCTATAGCCAGCTGACCCCGCCTCCCAGGCTCTGGGGGGCCCTCAGGATCCTCGGCCCCACCCTGACCCGGCAGTGGGGGCGTCGGCACGGGTGTTAGAATTGGGGCAGCCTGCAGGTTACCACCAACTTTCTCCCTGACTGGGCCTTGGTCCCTCAGAGGCACCCCCACTCCCCCCCACCCCCCCGCCCACAGGCTGGGATGGGGGTTCAAGTTCTAACCTCGGCTGGTTTCCATGGCTCCCTTTCTTGAGCCCTTGCCCTGGGCCAGCTCTGCTTCACCAAGTCCTCTACGTCCATGACTTTCTTGAATCTCTGAGGCGGGCACTGCCATTCACCCCACTTCACAGGTGAGAAAACCGAGGCCCGGGGCGAGGACAGGCCTGCCCAGGGCACAGAGCGCAAGGAAGCTGAGCTGGAAAGGACCGCCCTACTGAGGTCTGCGTGTGGGGAGGGGGCCCTGCTCCCCAGCCCCAGGCCACAGGGCCACGGGCTCCTGCACCGCCCGCTTCCCCATCCCCACCCGCCCCCTCGTGAAGGGAGGGCTCAGCGAAGGGAGGGCTCAGCCGAGACCGCCACAGGCCCTCGGCAACTCAGCTACCCTCAGCCTCGCTCTGTTCTCCTGAATGACTTGCTGCACCAGGAGATAAAGCCGCCCTGGAAATCCCAGCGGCACCTTTTCCCAGCGGAGACACACACACCACATGAAGGATGGATCGCCTCCCCCGTCAGCAGACAGGAGAGACGCGCGCACAGGCCTGGGAGGGACCCTGGCCCGGATCCTCTTCCCAGGGGAATGCTGAGCCTCAGTTTCCCATCTGTAAACGGGGATAACACAGCCACCTCGAAGGGGTGCTGGCAGGGATCAAGGAGGTGATGGAGGCATTCATTCATTCATTCATTCATTCATCCCACACTGACTATGCGGCTGGGTGGCACTGGGTCAGGGACCTCACACTTTGGGGGCTGAAGAGACCGTCCCACCCCCAGGAAGCCAGCCTGACATCCACATGCCACGACTCGGGCATCCTGGTCTGGTTGGGGGGCCCCCGAGGAAGCTGAGAGCTGACAGGTAAGCAGGCCTCATCCAGAGCGGGAGAGTGTGGGCCGGGGAGAGCACCCCCAGTGAGCCCAGCACCTCAGAGACCAAGGGGGCCAGTGCCTGGGAAGGTGAGGCCACAGTGGCAGCAGAGCCCCGGGGAGCCCTCCTGGCCCCTGGCACCCCACGAGTCATGACCCCCTCGCGCAGGTGGTGGCCCTCTTAGTGAGGAAGGGGGGAAGCAGAGCAAGGGAAGAGGGAAGTGACACAGGGAGGGGTGAGCCATTTGAGCACCTACTGTGTGCTCCCTTCTGAGCATTCCTGGGCCTGCTTGTGAGGGAGGGGAGCGGGGAGAAGGGAGTGGCTGGCCAGCTCAGCAGCCAGCCATGACCCCGAGGGGGGCCCAGGATGAGAAGGCCCTCCAGGAAGCTGGGCGGGAGCGGGAGCAGGTGGGAGAGTGCGCCGTGTCCAAAGCAGCGGTCACGGGGGCGGGAGGGGCAGGGCAGGGCAGGGCGGGAACTGGGAAAGGGCTGAAGGGAGAACGCGGGTGGGGGAGGGGAGCTGGAGTTGGTCTAGGGTGGACCCTCACGCTCCTCCCCACTCCCTGTCCTCCCTCCTGGATCTTCCACCACATGGAGCGGCTCGCTGCTCCCTCTGTAAGCCGGTGTCCAGCGCGCCCTACTCTGCCCAGGCCACGGGAAGATGAGGGGGGTGAAGGGGGTGCTGGGCGCAGGTGCCCTTGACCGTTCACAGGGATGGCAGGTGATTCAGGGGTGACCGGGCAGGTCCCCGCCTGAGGGGGCGATGACACCAGCAGCGTTGCTATAGGAACGCACCACCACTGCCAGGCGCTCTGCGGGTCAGGCAGAGAGACAGCGAGCCCTGCGGGGGGCCAAGTGCTCTGGGCCATGCCCTTGACCCCTGACCTCCACCAACCCTACAAGGAGATGACATTCTGCAACGTCTGAGGTGTCCCCGCTAACACAGGACCCGGGGTGCAACCAGAAACGCAGCAGACTGAGCCAGGCACCCAGCTGGGGCGGGCCAGGAGATGCCCAAGGCGTGTCGTACCCACGCGCTGGGGTGGTACCCGGTCCGGGTGCAGCATGCGGTGGGGAAGAGCCCGAGTCTCAGCCTGGGGCTTTGGGATATGGAGGCCCCTCTCAGGCCTCAGGTTCCTCTTCTGTCTGATGGGACGGGGTTCAGAGCAGGGTGAGCTGAAGGGAGACTGTCCTGGGAGACGCTAGGCCAGGGCTGCCTGGGGTGTACCCCGCGCCCCAGGGGGAGCTGGTGAGGAACGCGGGGTCTTGGCGCCCTGGCCCTGTCGGATTAGAGCCAGGCCAGGGCAGGGCGGTGGGGGGAGAAATCTGCACCTTTCCCGGCTTTCCAGAGGAATCTGATTGTCGCTCAGTCCGAGAGCCACTGTGCTGGGCCAGAGGCCGGAGCCTTCCTCTGTGGAGGGCGGGCAGCAGATGTCACCGGGTCTGCGGGCCGCCCGGGCGTGTGCAAGGCCTCACGCCTGCAGCTACAGGGAGCGAGCAGCTGAGTCAGGGCCAAGTCACGGAGGAGGCTGCCCTCCAGCGAAGCCTTAGCACCACCAGGCGGCCCGCTCCACAGCCGCCTTAGAGCCCTGACTCACAACGTGCAGTCCCCGGGCCAGCACCCAGGCCTCCCGGGTCCGATGGGCACACGGGCCCTCGGCACCAGCTGCAGACGCAGAGGCCGGTGGCCCCGGTGCAGGGCGTCTGCGGGTCTGAGAAGCCCTGGCTGGGGCGGCGCAGCGGGCAGGCAGCAGGTTCTGGGGGCACCAGCAGGCCTGCGGGGATCCTCCTGGTTTGATGGGGGGGCTGGGCATGGAGGGGCGGGGGGAGGGAGCCAGCCCCTCACTGGCGGCCACTGCTGGGCCAGAGACTTGTCAGCTGTGCCTGAGCGGAGCTGCCTTTAGGCCCATCACCTCCAAACAGGCACACAGGGCTGCGGAGGCCACAGGGGCACCAGCCCCGCCCCGCCCCGCCCCTCCCTGCGAGGCTCACCCCGCAGCCTGGGCCCTGGACCACGCCTCAGACCCGGCTCCACTTCTGGGTTAACGAGCCTCCCACCCACACGCTCTGCAACTGGCACCGAAGCCGCTGAGTGGGAGGTGAGCCAGCAACTGCCGAGAGCCAGGCTGGCCGGACGCACATCTCAGCCGTGCCAGCTGCCCCGATGGGTGGCCACACGGGCCGCCGTGCCAGACCTGGTGTTTGCTGGGCTCCACGCCCAAGAGGGCTCCCAGTGGCCGTGGCCGGACAGCAAGGGAAACGGGGTGCGGGGGATAGGAAGGAAGCCTTTGCAAACCCTCACTCACCCCACCAGCTCTGGGGCCCAGACCTGAACACACAACGGCCTCATCCTGCTCATCTCCACTTCTGAGGCACTGGCACCCCAAATTTGTTGCACCCCTAACTGAACTTCTCAGCCACTCTCAGCCCGCGGTCCCCCATTTGGCTTGGCTGCCTCCCTCCGCTGGCCCCGCCCAGGGCCAGTCTCCAAGGAAGAGTGAGGGGTGAGCTGCTGGGTGGGTGAGGGGCAGGCCCGGAGAGGGGGAGACCCACCAGGCACGCCCTTCGGAGGCACCCCCAGTCCTCATGCCTGTCCGTGCATGGCAGCGTCACAGCGTGCAGATGCAGAGGGAAGCCCAGCCCGCGGGCCGAGGTCACTGTCGCTCAGGGGAGAGCCGGGCACCGGGAGGACCAGCTCTCCCACCTCGGTCCTCGTGGGCCGACTGTGACCCCCTAACCCAGCCGTGGGCAAACTACGGCCCGCAGGCTGGATCCGGCTGTTCTATCCGGTTCTCTTGCTCTCCCCTCCGCTCCTTTACTTTGAATTTATATTAGTTCACACAAACACTCCATCCATGCTTTTGTTCCGGCCCTCCGGTCCAGTTGAAGAACCCATGGTGGCCCTCGAGTCAAAAAGTTTGCCCACCCCTGCAACCCTCCCCATCAGCTTCCTGCTTTTCAAAAACGAACGTCGTTTACCATGGGGAGAAACTGCTAAACTTACAGCAAAGGTGGACATCGAGGTAAACAGTGTCTCCGTCTAATCAGTGCGCTGTGGGGAATGCTGGCTCGATTTCCCGGGGAGCGAAGGTAGCAGTACAGAGCGTTCACCACAGAGCCCGGGGGTGGGGGTGGGGGTGGGGGCGCAGAGGGCCACAGCCCGGCTGGACAGAGGACCGAGTGCAGGCTGGCTGGGGAGGGGATGCAGCTGCCCTCTGACCCTGGACCTGTGACGGCCTCTCGGGGCCTCTCCCTGTGGCGTGGGGTGCTGACCCAGCCTCACAGGGGTGGTGTGGGGATTAGATGAGACAATCCATGTGGAACCAGGGCATGCCGGGGGTCGGCAGGGTGGGCACAAGGCCTCCCCTCCCTTCCCTCCTCCACCAGCTCAGAGGCTGCTTATGTTGAACATGCTTATTTTAAAACAATGAGCATTTGGCTCAAGTCGGGAAAAACGAGACGTAGGAGTTGTCAGGAGTGGGCTGGACCGCGCCTTGGAAAGGAGAGGTCGTTTCCGTGGGAGGCAACTCAATGTCTCAGACGTGCTCCTGGCCCCAGGGACAGGTGTGTTGGGGGACATCCAGTCTTGGGGTGGCGGATCTGGTCCCCATCCCACCTCAGCAACTAGCAGATGTGTGACCGTGAGCAGATGGCTTCATCCAAAGCCTCAGTTTCCTTCCTGCGCCCCCCCCTCCCCACCCTTCCTGTCTTCCATCCATCATTCAGGCAGGAAACTTTTCATGAGCACCTACTACACGCCAGTCCCAACTCCAGACCCTGGGGGCACAGCCTGAACTAGACAGACAAGCTTGTCCTTGGCGTGGAGATGCCCTGGTCTGAAGGAGAAGCCAGGCGTCCCTGCCTCCCACTCCTGTCTGCACTGGAGGGCACGCCCTCAGGGTGCTGGTCTTGGCCACGTCCCCGTCCGAGGCCCCTGCAGACGGATGGCTCCCCAGGACTGATGCCCCTCTGAGACCCGTGGTTGCCAGCCTAGCACTGGGCATGGAGGAGCGGCGGGCAGAGGGTGGAGGCCTGAGCGGCTGGGCGATGGTGGAGGGAGCAGCGAGGAGGTGAGGGGCCCAGGCCTGGCCTCGGACCGTCTGCCCATAAACTGCTGCTCATCCCTCTTCCCTGCTGTGAGGGAGAGAAAATAGCTTTCACACTAGTTTCTTTTTTATTTTTTTTTCCACTTCACTGCTTCTAAATCGATCCAGAACAGATTGTCCAATTGTTTGAATTTCAGAGAAAATCTCCTAATCTCCCCCGAGTCCTGCCCAGAATCCTGCCGGGCCCTCCCCTCCCCCAGGGGCCCTGCCCTTCAGCCAGGCCCTAGCTGGACACGCGGGCTGCCCTGCGCTCACCGCTGGCCTGGGGGGCCTGGGGAGCCTGCAGGAGCTCTCGGGGCGGGGGGTTCTGCACTCCCAGGCATGCTCATGCCCAGACCCACTGGACCTTCCCCGGAAGAGCAGGCTTCGCTGTCCGCCGAAGGACCTCACTCCCGGGCATCGTGGCCGTGAGGGCACCTGCAGGCCGAGAGGAGTTCGGGGCTGCCGTCGCCTTCCTGTCCCACCAGGACAGTGCTCTGTGTGCCCGGCTGAGCCACTCGACCTCAACATCAGGGAGGACCATCGTGATCCCCGGGGACCACAGCAGCAGGGCCAATGGGGGTCATCTCAGGCACCTGCGGTATCGACTGCTTGGGGCTGCCTGGGGCCGCTGGGCCAGGGTACATCCTGACTCAGTGCGGTGAGGGATTGATTAGCGATGTCTGCTCCAGACACAGTAAAGGCCGGTGGTGGCACTTACACCACATATCTGCTATCCTTGGTCTACAGAGTCAAGTCCAAGTTCCTTAACTTCCCTGGGTCCTGAGGGATAGCCCAACGCCGACTGCTACAGCCTCGCCTGCTCAGCTTTCCACAGGTGCCCCAGGGCAGCCGTGCCAGTCCTGGAAGGTCCCCAGGCTCTGGTCAATTCACCCTCCACCTCCTTGGGTGCCGCCTCCCCTGGAAAGGCCTCTGTAATGCTCCCGCCCCCTGACCCCAGGCAGGATTGCTCCCCGTCCTCTGTCAGAACCCACACTTGCACCATCCCTTCCACAGGACCCACGCCCAGGGCAGAGAAGGCAGCTGTGCCCATTCTTCCTGCAGACCGAGAGCTCGCCAAGGCAGGCCTTGGGGGCCAGAAGGCACACAGTTTAAAACTTATAAATGGTTTATTTCTGCAGTTTTCTATTTAGTACTTCAGGCTCTGGTTGACCGCGGGAACAGACTGCAGAAAGTGAAACTGCAGGTAAGGGGCGACTACTGCACCTTTACAGATTACAAAGGCTACGCCAACGCGTTATCTCTGCGCATCACGGCGGCCCCCAGGGGAAGGCAGCATCTCCTGGGGTTCCGGAGGGACCAGCGGGTCGGACACACCGAAGAGGAAGCCGCCGTCTGACTCAGCTCTGTCAGCTCCAGAACCAAACTGTCCAGGCCAGCAGGTGGCCTGGGCCCCCAGACTCAGGCCACCATCTCCGGTCCCTGAAATGGGGACAGCACATGTTCCTGCAGAGAAGAGATGGTATCTGGCTACAAGACCATTCCTCCTCACTGCCCATGCCCTCAAAGGGAAGCCTGTGCCCAGGCTTTAGCCCCTGCCTGCGCTGCCCTCATCTGAGACTTCTGATGTTTCTTCACAGCCATCATTCATTCATTCACTCACTCATCCATCCACCCATCCATCCATCTATCCATCCATCCGCCCATCCATCCATCCATCCATCCATCCACACATCCATCCATCCGCCCATCCATCCATCCATCCATCCATCCATCCATCCATCCACCCATCCACACATCCATCCATCCATCTATCCATCCATACATCCACCCACCCATTTATCCATCCATACATCCATTCATCCATCCACCCACCCACTCATCCACCTATCCGTCCATCCACCTATCCATCCACCCATCCATCCATCCACCCATCCATCCATTACCCATCCATCCATCCACCCATCCACCCATCCATCCATCCACCCATCCATTCAGCCACCCATCCATCCACCTGTACATTCAGCCACCCATCCATCCATCCACCCACCCATCCATCCACCCATACATCCATCCATCAACCTATCCATCCACCCATCCATCCATCCACCCATCCACCCATCCATCCATACATCCACCTATCCATCCACCCATCTACCCATACATTCATCCACCCACCCATCCACCCACCCACCCACCCATCCATCCATCCATCCACCTATCCATCCATCCACTCACCCATTCATCCATCCATCCATCCATCCATCCATCCATCCATCCACCCACCCATCCATCCATCCTTCCATCCATCCACCCATCCATCCATCCATCCATCCATCCATCCACCTATGCATCCATCCACTCATCCATTCATCCATCCATCCATCTATCCATCCATACATCCATCCACCCATCCACCATCCATCCATACATCAATCCACCCATCCACCCATCCATCTATCCACCCATCCATCCTGCTATCCCTCCATCCACCCGTCTGTCCATCCAACCCTTCATTTGCAGACAAGTCCAAAGACCTGGGCTAGGTGCTGACTACAGAGCTCAGTCAGGAATGAGGCAGCCTCCAGCCTTCGAGGACAGAGAGCAGTTCGCTGCTTCTGGGTGCCCTGGGTGTCAGTCACCCCTGTAGCAGTGGTCATCATCACAACAGCAACACTTACTGCGCACCTACTATGTGCCAGTCTCTGCACCAAGCACCTCCCTTCAACAACTCATTAACTCTTGAAAAAACCCGTGAAGGGGGTGCTATCCCCATTTGTAAGTAAAGAAACTGAGGCTCAGAGAGGTGCTGTAACTTGCCCTAGGTAACACAGCTATTAGTGGTGGGAGACTGGGATTTAAACCCTGACAGTCCCTCCAGAACTTGGTGGGAATAAACAGCGGTTATCATTGCCAGCGACCCAGGAGCCTGGAATGCTCCACTCCTCACCTCTGACCTTCACAACCACCCTTGTAAGTCATTTTAGCATCAGCATGGTCAACCCTGTTCTGCACATGAGGACACGGAGGCTGAAAGAGTGAAATAGCAGCCGGCACTGGCCACAGGTAGGAGGCGGGGCTGGGTGTGAAGTCAGGCAGCCCGCTGGAGCTGCCTCCTGTCTCACCAGCTCTGTGGTTGCCATGGCGCTGGGCAGGCACCACGCGGTCTAATGGCTGGGCCTGCTTGATTCATTTCCTCATTCAATCAACAACCACTGTGGTGGAATCCCCGGCTCTGGGGTTCAGGATGACCAGGCTCGGTTCCTGCCTGGCTGCCTCACGGAGGGGCAGGGGTGACAGTCACTGAGGAAGCGTGATGTTCCTGTCAACAGCGGTAGAGCGGCACTACCTCACTGTGTGCTAACCAAGCACCTTCGGCAAATGGATCTCATCTGGTCCACGCAATAACCCGTTTTGGAGATGAGGACACTGAGGCTCAGACCCTGTAACTTCCAGGGTCTCAGAGGGAGGAGCAGGCAGAGGGAGTCTTTCCCGGTGGAGCCCTGAGCACAGCCTTGGTGATTCCAGGCTGCTCTCCAGGACCCCGCCTCCAGCTCAGCCCGTTGCCCTGACGATGGGCCTCAGCTCAGAGGCTAGCTCATTCCCCAAAGGCCTGGAGGTCCCAGGGACCGGGTTCCCGACAGTTACCCCAGATGATGCCACATTCCCGACCTGCTCCCTGGAAAATCCAACAACAAAGACCTTCAGAAGCAAGACCAGGGGCGGCTGACACCATGGGCCGGCTGCTGGGACTTAGGGATGATGCTGGGGGCTCCCCCACCCCCATTTCTGGATGCAGAGACGGAAGCTCAGAGCGGGCACCTAAGGAGGAGCAAGGCTCAGGTGGAAGGAGAAAGGGAACGTTGTAGATTTTGGTGTGTCTGTGGTTCTTTGATTTCTTTTAGAATTTCCATATAATGGCTTACGACACTTGCCACCACCCCAAGGCTCAGAGCCTTGGGTTTAGAGCCCTGTCTGGCTGTGACCCTGGCCACCTCACTTTGGGCTCCATTCTCCTAAGAGAGACTTGGAGACCAACCTGGGGTGCGTGAAGGGTGCCGGAAGATAAGGGATATGAAAGGGCTTTGCAACGAAAGAACCGGCACACACTGAAACCTGAAGATGCCTCGGGGGGCCATGCCTGTCTGAACCCCATTTCAAGACTTACCCCAGGCTGCTCTGCTCTTGAAATGTCCTCTGCCTCTTCTGCCTGGCACACTCCTATCCACCCTTCAAGATCCAAGCCAGAAGTTACCTCCTCCAGGAAGCCCTCCCTGACCACTCAGGCCAGGTGGGGCCTCACAGAGGTCTGGTTTTCTTGTGTTCTCCTGCCCAGAACAAACACACTGCAACGCCCACCCCCACACCCCCAGGGCAGGGTCCTGTTCTAATTACCTCTTGTCCCCTGGGCCCAGCGCTGTGGCCGGCACAGGGTAGGTGCTCCGGAGTGTGGATGAAAGCTAGATGCCGTTTCGGTGGCTCTGTAAATCCAGCTGCACACAGAAGATGCTCCAACCAAGGGCAGGAGCCCAAAGTGAAAGCAGATCGCCGTGGTCTCTGTGACCCTCAGGGAGCCGGGAAGAGATGCGCGCACTGGAAGGAATTCGCCTTTATTTTTAATTTGTGCCGATATCTAAGAGAGCGGCACTTTATTTTCAGCCCATTATGCTGCTCGGAGCTTTGGCACCACGGACCTGGCGCAGGAGACAAACTTTCCCAGCCCAGTTTCCCAGTGCACCTCTCACAGCCCGGCAGAGCCAGCACTCCCGCGCCCGCCCCCGCCGTGGGCACCTCCCTGGGGCTTGCCAGGGAGGAATAATCAGATTATGGAGCCGGGCTTTGAAAGATCACGGTTTGTCTCATTTTCCAGGGAAGTGTGAACCAAAAAAATTTTTTTATTTTCCCTCCCAGGGCTCTGTTAGAGCTTCCAGAACTGAATTCAGTGTTAAATGGGTGTGATTTGGGAAACCCGTGCATTGTTTCTTAATTTCTGGGAGGCGAGTGCGTGCATCTGCGGAGGTGGCTGTGCGTGCGGACAGAAGGGCGGTGCGGGGCGTGTGCGCCCCAGCGGGGGGGGGGGGGGGGGGGCGGGGAGGGAGGGGAGCAGGCTGTCCGAACAGGGGCAGCGGCCGCTCCATTCATGTCTGACGTGGGGAGATCTGGGAAGGGAGGCATTTGCATCTCATCTGGCTTCTGCTTTTCCACTTGGACGGCCAGGGCAGGGCGACTCTGAAGCCTGGTTTCTGGAGGGAGAGCTTTCGTGCAAATTCCACTGTCCAAGGAGTGTGCGCGCCCCTCCCCCCACTCCCGGCAGCCGCCTCAGCGGCTCCAGACAACCAGTGCCCATCGGGTCGGCACCCTATCAGTGACCATCTTGGCCTCCCAGGACGCCCTACTCACTGTGACCTTGAGCAGGGCACCCGGGGCTCTGGGCCTCAGGGTCCCCACCTGTATGTGGGCCAGCAGACAAGCTTCAGGCTCCCTCCGAGGCCTTACAGCAGCTGCTTCTGGGCCCCTCGCCATCACAGCACAGCGCACAGGCCTCTCACACGCTGGGGTCCCTGTCTTTGCCCCCCCAACTATAAGCTATGGAGAGTGGGGCTCCCATGCTGAAAACCCCACTACACCTCCCCACCACAACCCATGGCCCCGCGGTGCTGAGCGCAAAACCCAGGCCCAGAGGGCAAGGACGCCCCCAAGTTCCCAGCCTGGTCACAGCCAAGGAGAAGAGGGAGGAGGGGCTGCTCAGAGGCAGGTGCCAAGTCAGTCATCAAACAGCCCAAGCCCTGGTCCTATCTGGGCGAGGAGCTCCCCAGGGGCAGGTCTGACCCCAGTGGGTCACCCAGGGAGAAGGGGTCAGGAACGCATGTGCCGGAGGAAGGCAGGGGAGAGGGGGGTGAGGAGGAGGAGATGGGACTTCCTGCCGGCCAGGCCCCATGCAGGGCGTTTAGGAAACAAGACCCCGCTGTTCTTAGGGGTGAACTGTTGTTCCAGTAACTTCTAGAACAGCCTTGGGCAAACTACGGCCGGCGGGCCGGATCCGGCTGTTCTATCCGGTTCTCTTGCTCTCCCCTCCGCTCCTTTACTTTGAATTTATATTAGTTCACACAAACACTCCATCCATGCTTTTGTTCCGGCCCTCCGGTCCAGTTGAAGAACCCATGGTGGCCCTCGAGTCAGAAAGTTTGCCCACCCCTGTTCTAGAAAGAGCAGCAAGCCTCTTGGGGGGGGGGGGGGTTCTTGGTTCACTCTAAGGGCAATGCGTACCTTCTGTGTGACTCAGCCAGGGAGAAGGTAAGGCAACAGAGGCTGAGTGAAAAGGGGTAGAGTGTCCCCAAGAAGAGAGGGATCCCTTTCATCGAGTGTGAGACGGGCCACCTGAACCCGTCGGAGCTGATGCACAGGACAGCGACTGGGATGTGAGACTCCAGATCCTGACCTGCAGGGGCTCACTGCCCTGTGTCTAAGGAGCCACCCTGATCGGCACCAGGCACTGGCCCGGCTCCGGGCTGTGTGGTGCAGTGGTTAGGTGTGCCTTCGCTGGGCTATTGCTAACCTCCGTGAGCCTGTTTTCTCGTCTGTACAACAGGATGGACAGCGGCCAGCTTGCAGGGTCGGCGCGAGGACTAATGAGATGTGGGCTCCGTGCTGGTTCGGCACAGGGCCTGGTACCCAGTGGGGTACTGTCAAGTGCAGTCCTATGGCCACGGAGGTGCAGTCAGGGAAGCCAGCTATTAGATCTGGGTGCACCGGCCACCTCCCCCCCCACCCAGAAGCCACCGACCTGGCCCGGAGGCTGTGCCTCCCACAGCACAGTGGGAAGGGAGGAGGGGCTGGCCAGAGTTTGCTTGTCTTAGAGTTGGAAACAGACTCATCTTGTCCAAACTACCCCTCCCTCTGCCCACCCACCTGTGAGCTCCCACCCAAGCTCCAAGCCTGACCATCCTCCCCCTCCCTCCCCACCCCTGCTGTCTGAGCCCTTACCACGGCCCTCCTCCAGCTGCACCATCTCCCCCTGCTCTCTCGGCCAGCAACCTCACCCCACCCCCTCCCACCTCCCAGCCCCCACCCTCTGCACATCCCTCCCTCCCTCCACCCTGCTGTCTGCATCTTTGCCCACAGAGGGTCTCTGTGAGCACACCTTCTGCCCCCCCTTCTTCCGGCAGATACATGCCTGCTTCTGGGCCAGGCGCCCCCGCCAACCCCTCCTCAGGCTTTCTGGGCAGGTGCACCCCACCTGCACCCCCACCTCCTTGGCTCCCCGAGGCAGAGCTCCAACCCCACTGACTTGTGGGGGGGCCATGTTCTGAAGAGCTGCCAAGGGCAGAGGTAATGCCTTCCGTGGCCGACTTGGGGGTTTGCTGTGCTGGTTGAAGGGGAGTGAGGGAGGGATGGATGGATGGCCGGACGGACGGTGGATGACCAAGGGGGTGGCTCTCAGCGGCCTCCTGATGTCCCTGGGGTGGGCCTTATCCCTTTCTCTCTCACTCATAAAGGTCTGGGCAGCACGGGCTCTCCCCCACCCCTCCTGTCCGGTCCCGCTGCCCCATAAGCTCCAGGCTGGTGGCCTGAGAGAGTGGGGGTGGGACACACATTACACACACACACATTCTCGAACATACATTCACACACACACACACACACACACACAGCTCTAAGCCAAACAGCTTCCCCTCACCTCCCAGGAAGGTGGTCCAACACTTCCCAGATGCCTGCGACAGAGCCAGGAATTCCGTGCGATGGTGACATTAAAGAATCAGGCAGAACCCCACCCCCACCCCACCCCCGGGCTCTCGCCTGAGCTGTGAGGGGCAGTGCCCCAGCTGCATGGAACTTTCTGGCACTTTTTATTCCACACTCCACCGCAGCCAGGAGGCACAGCAAGCGGCCTCCCTGGAGAGGTGACTGCTGTCAGGGAGGTGCCCTGTCCCGAGCTGTCACATATCCAGGGGGCAGGGGAGGTGGTACCCCCCATTCTGGGCAACCCTGACCATCGTGGGGATTGTCCTGGGCTGGCACTGGGACTCGAGGGCTATTCTGATTCGGGTTTTAAATAGCATGTTCGGCCCGGCTGCCGCTTCCGGGCCACACTCAGACCACCTGTCAAGGGAGGGAACGAGGGACCACGAGGAGCTGCCTGGCCTGGGTCTGAGTGGGGCCTGACGGGCTGGCCGCACCGTATTCCGTCCCAGGCAGAGTGAGAGTCACCGGACACCAGTGGCCAAGGACGCCTGAGACACGCAGGGGCCAACCCTCCTCCTAAACACGAGGAAAGAGGCCGAGAGAGCAGTGCGGGCAGCGCCTGGGGCCGCACAGCCAGCAGCACCGACCTCTCCGCGCTTCCTCGTGACCTCGCAGCAACCTTCGGAGGTGGGGTTGGCTCCCAGGCCACTTTACAGATGGGGAAACAGAGGCTCAGAGAGGTCAAGCTCCCGGCTCAAGGTCACCCAGCTGCTCTTGTCTTCGCATCCCTGTCGGGGTTCCCTGGGCAGGAGCCATGGCTCAGGCAAAGGATCAGAGAGGCCGAGCGGCAGGGCAGGGCAGACACAGAGGCAATTACATAACTCCCCGCCCCCTTCCCGGCCCCACCGCCCAGGGGTGCCGCCAGGCCACCCACATTGAGAACCTGACTCCAACCCAGGGACACTATGGCCCCAACAACTGGCACTGGCTCTGCGGAAACATGACAGTTGGAGGCGCCAGGACGCACTGGCTGTCCCCTTCCTCTCTTGTTTCCTCTGGCCGAGTAACAAATACTAATAATTATAATAATAATTAGAATAAATATAACCTGAAGACGCGTGGGGTCTCGTTGCCATGGCAACCGCGGGAGCTAATGAGCTTCCGAGGCCGCTGCCGGCCACCGGGCCCCAGGCACCGAATCAATACGGAGTCGGTCCCGGGAGACGGCGGCGGCAGCTCCGCTGGGGCCACGCGACAGGCGGACAGCGAGGGGCACGCACTTAGAAGAGCCTTCCTGGTCGCCCGCCCTGGGACCCCGGAACCGGCCGGGTCTCCAGCGAGGCTCCGGAACCCTGTCAGGCGCGCACGGGGCTCCCGGCGCGCCAGGGGCTCCCAGCTCGCTGCGCTCCCGGACTGGGTCCTCGGACTCCGGTCCTGCCTCGGACGCGGATTCCAGCCCCAGCAGCCGCGTCCTGGTACCCTGCGCCCCGAACTGCTTCTCCACCCCGGCCCGTCCTCTCCAGGGTTCAGCGACCCCGACCTCGGGAGCCCTGGCGCGGATCCCAATGTTTGGGCACCGACTGCCCGACACGGCTCCTGCCCCCAGTTTCTCCCCCGGGGCGTCCCCAGCTCCTTTTCACAGCACCCTGATCTCAACGCACCGACCCGGCCTCTCCCCGGGCGCCCACTCCTCCCGCCGGCTGCGGGCGCCCGCACCCCTTCTCCGGAGCCTGGGCGCCGAAGACCCCGCCCCCAACTCGCCGGAACCCTCCTCCGCCAGGAGCTCCGCCCCCCGGCCCCTTTCCCAAAGCGCGGGGACCCCGGCCCGGGCGCACCTTCCCCCCGCGTAGCCCCCGCCCGGCCGCCCGGGGCGCGGCTCACCTCGTGCCCGCCGCCGCTCGCTCCTTGCTCCGCCGCCTGGAGCCGCGCCTGCGGGGCTAAGCCTCCTGCTGGGGCCGGGGCCACCCACGCCCCCGCCGTGCCGCGTTCGCCGCAACAGTTGTCCAGACTCCAGGGGCTGGGGGGACGCGGGGGCTCCGGGCGGGCGCAGGGAAGGTGCCCGCTCCTAGGCGCGCGGGGCGCGGCGCGGCGCTGGGGAACGGGCTCGGGCTGGGGCTCCGGCTGGTGGTCCGGCCGCCGGCCGCATGCCCCTTCGCCCGCCCGCGGCTACAGTGCGGTCCGAGCCGCCTGCCCACCCGCCGGCCCTGCTCCCCGCGCCGCGCCCGCCGCTGCCGCGCTCATGCTCGTCGGGCCCCGCGCTCGCCGCCGCCGCCGCCGCCACTTCACTCTTTGCCGCTCGTCGTTCTCTCGCTCGCGCCCTCTCTGCTGCCCCCTCTCCCAGCTCGTGGCTCCCAGCCGGCCGCCCTGCCGCGCGGAGCTCCCCCTCTCTCCTGCGCCCTCGGCGGCCTCTCTCTCTCTCTCTCTCTCTCTCTCTCTCTCTCTCTCTCTTCTCATTTTTTCCTTTCGCAATCTCTTTTCTTCCCCTCGCGCGCGCGCTCCACCCTGGTGCTTCTCTTGATGTTCCTTTGGCGATTCCTTCCTTCCTTCCTTCCTTCCTTCCTTCCTTCCTTCCTTCCTTCCTTCCCAGCATTTTTTCCTCCCTGCCCTTTCACTCCTTCCACTCCTTCCTTCCTGCTTTTCCTTCTTTCCTCCCGCTTTCCTTCCTCTGCTCTGTTCCTTTCTCTCTCCTTTGTTCCTTTCTCCCTCCCTCCTTTCTCTCCTCTCCCCGCACCTGGCTCTGATTTCGTCCCCCAGGCCTATGGCATCCTCACCTGCTCCCTCCTGGTTGCTCCCCAGCCCTGAGTGAGACTGGACTCCAGGCTCTCCCAGCCCCTCCTGCACCTGGCCCAGGAGGGCCCTCCCGCAGTGCCTTCCCAGCTCAAGCCAGACCTTCCCTGTAGCCAGACCTGCTGGAGGCCACTGCCAGGGGTCAGTGTCAGGGTCGGGTTGGGTGTGAGGATCTCATCAGGCAGAGCCTCTGTCCACTTTCCTAGGAAAAGCACAGCTTCTCTGACCAAGACTACTGCTTGGCCCCTCTCCTGTTCCAGCTTCCTTTTCCTCTCCTCCCGCAGCCCCCTATTCCCGTGGGCCCCCATTTCACCCCTCACCTGCAGGCCAAGGCTGTGCTAGACTGTGTGTGGCCTCAGGCCAGTGAGCCAACCTCAGTAAGCCTCAGTTTCCCCATCTTCCTCTGTTCCTGACCCAGTGACCTCCTGGGGCAAAGAAGGTCATGTGGGGGCACATGGTAGTCTCCTCGAGGACCCCACAGAGAGATCGCCTTTGGGGAGGGCCGGGAGGGGGGGTTTGAGTGCTCTGGAGGGCAGGCCAGTTCCCCGCCCCCAGACCCCGTCTCTCACTGCGCTGGACCCGCTTCATTTCACGGGGAACTGGGCTGAGCCCTTTATATCCTTCGTTTTATTTATTCCTCACCACAGCACTGGGTGGGTCCTCCCATGTTACAGATGGGGCAACGGGGGCTCAGAGAGGTTAGGGCACCTGCCCTGAGCCACACAGCCAGCGAGGAGCAGAACCAGGACTCCAGCTCAGACCCGCTGACCCTCAAGCCCAGGCCCCACGCCTGCGACTCACCCCCAGGTGCCAGCACTTGGTTGGAGCGCCTCCATCCTCACCAAGACAGCCCTTCAGGACAGGCCTGTCTCCTTCAAGATGCCGCTGCTGATGGGACTGGGGTCCAGACCAGTGGCTGAGGCACCTCCCTGGAGGGTGAGGGAGGACACAGTGCCAGGGTGCCCCCTGCAGGAAGCCTGCAGCTCTGGGGTGCCTCCGTTTCCCATCTGCAACCCAGGAATTCATGCCCCTTCTCCCTCCCATGGATATGGTTTGAGCAGGTGCTTGGGGTCTTCGAGGCTGGGGTGCACATGGGTGTATGGTGTATGTATGGGATGGGTGTGCTGTTTGTGGTGTGTGTGTGTGTGTGTGTGTGTGTCCCCATGTGTGCCTGTGTGTGCATTCAGAGCGGGTTGAAAACCTCCCCAATGAGGAGAGCCTCCCCCCCACCTCCCTCACACCGCCCAGCAGGGCTCCATGTCCATCCTGGACACCCAGAGATGAGAGCGAGCTCACGTCCGAAGACGCTCACAGCCTGGGTGGGTGACACTGGGGATGCTAGACCTCTGTCACACCCATTCTCCACAGCTGAAGCACAGGCACCCTCCTGGCGCCCGAGGCCCTGTGCCCGCTCAGCCCAGCCGCCTTGCCAGCCTCCTCTGCAGCCACGTGCCCTGAGCGCAGCCCACCTCCGTGGGCTCGGCACACCTCCACCACGCACCTGCTGTGTGCTGGCTGGCTGCCCTCGCTGTGCTCCCAACACCCCGCACCTCCCCCTGCCCTGCAGCCAGCCCTTCACCTGGACAAAGCTACTTTGCCCCCCTGAGCCTCAGTTTCCTCATCCACAAAATGGGAGTGATCCCACCCGCCTCAGAGGGTCAGCCTGCGGGTTAAAGGTGAGGCGGTATCAGACAGGAACCGGTCCTGCTGCTTACCCTGAAATAAACGCACCCTGGCACTAAATAGGTGTTTGATCTGCATCAGTGTCCCTTCTGTTCTTCCAGAAGGTCACGGGGTGGGCAGGAGAGAGCGTGGACTTGGGGACTGGTCAGACTTGGGTTTAACCTCAGCTTGGCCCCCACCAGCCGTGTGACCGAGGGCAAGTTCAGGCCCCTCCCAGCCCCTGTGCTCTGGTTTCCTGTGGCTGCTGTAACCAATGATCACAAACATGGTGGCTAAAACAACACGCATGCGCCCTGACCGGTTTGGCTCAGTGGATAGAGCGTCGGCCTGCGGACTGAAGGGTCCCAGGTTCGATTCCGGTCAAGGGCATGTACCTTGGTTGCGGGCACATCCCCAGTAGGGGGTGTGCAGGAGGCAGCTGATCGATGTTTCTCTCTCATCGATGTTTCTGACTCTCTCTCCTTCTCCCTTCCTCTCTGTAAAAAATCAATAAAATATATTTTTAAAAAACACACATGCATGCATGGTCTTAGAGAAACCCCAAAATCGGTCCCACTGGGCTGACGTCGAGGTGTCAGCAGGGCCACCTCCCTTGGAGGTTCGAGGGGAGAATCCCAGCTCCCGATGGCCGCGGGCATCCTTGACTTGTGGTCACTCCGACCGTCCAGGGCGGCGCCTTCCTGTCTCTGTCCCGTCTGCATGTGGCCACCTGTCTGTGTGCAGGAACCCCGTGGCCCCCCTCAGGACACCTGTGTCACCCCGATAATCCAGGATAATCTCCCATCTCCAGATCCTTCTTAGTCACACCCGCAAAGCTCCCTTCGTCTCCTGGCTGGACAGGAAGCATCCAGGCCCCAGGGATTCCGACAGGAGGTAGCTCTCGGGTGGGGCGCAGCCTCCATCCCCACCCTATGCAGCGCGGAGCGGCACGAGGCAGGCGCTGGGGGGCAGGGGTGTGACAAGCCAGTGCCCTGGCGCCATGGACCCTTCAGCGAGTATTTGTTGTCTCCAGTCTGGGCTGGGCTGGAGGAGGGGGAGTGAGGGGCAGAGGGGGAGGGGTGGGAGGAGGGGAAGAGACAAGTGGGGAGAGAGGTGGTGGGGGGCAGGCAATCACACAGACCACCATGGGAACTGTTACCGCTCCGTCCACGCGCCTTTAATCCGTGCCTGTTTACTATTCCCTGCCTTCGGGAGGCTGCTCCCCCGCAATCCCCGCTGCTCCCAGGGTGGGGGTGGGGCGGCGCCTGGGGGGGAGGGCGGCCTGGCCGATGACTCACACTCCTTCTCTCCGGTGGAGAGCAGCCTTTCAAAGCGCTGGCTGCGGAGGGAGCTAAATTTAAAGCCCGGCTTCCCGAGAAGATCACCTGCCACGTCAAAATCACGGCCATTTAATTAGAAGTTGGGGGCAGGAGGCCTTCTGCCACAGCCCAGGCCCCCAGCTTCTGCGGGAGGGCAGGCGGGCAGCGGGGAGGCATTTGGAGGCCGAGACCCTGGGCGGGCGTGGGGCCGGGGTCACCAAACTGGCCTCCAGCCTCCGTGTCAGCTTCTCCCCTCCCCCACCCTCTTCGGGGAGCCATCCACCCTCCCCAGGACCCCTAAGTCTCTTCTTCTCCGTCTTCAAAGTCTTAGGGTTCCAACCCCAAGCCCCCCACTTCCCAAATTCAAGGCGTAAGGAACAGGACTGAGAGGTTTGAAACTCCCCAGGACACCCATCGAGGCTGCGGCCAAGCGGGGTGTGGACCGTGCCCTGGCCCATGGGCGGCTGGTCCCTCTTTGGGGGTGTGGGTGGGTGGTGGGCAAGCCGCTCACCTCTCAGAGCCCGTTTCCTTACCCACCCAACAGGGACGAAGTAGCAGCCACTTGCCCCCCTCGTTTGCCCCAGGAAAGAGGCCCTGAGCTGGGGAGAGGCCCAGAGCTCTGAGGGCGGGAGGAGCCCGCCAGCAGCCCGCCCCCCGGAGGGTGAGGCCGGTCAGGTCCTGGCCACTCTGTTCCCCGGTGGCTCCTGCGCGCCTACAGCAAAGCCAGAGCCTCCCCGTGGCTGCAGGGCCAGGTCACGTGGGCAGCAGGGCAGGCCAGTGGTTAGGGCTCTGGAGCCAGAGCAGCGAGCTCGGTCCCCGCCCCCCCTGTGGCCCGGTGCGTGCTCTCAGCCTGCTTGCTTCTCTGTAAGGTCTGGGTCTTGCCTGCCCGGAGCCAGGCACACAGATGCTCAGGGCGCGGAAGCCTTGCTGCGGCTGCTGGTTTTTCATCAGCTCTGGGGTCTGGGAGACTAGACACCATGAGCTGGTCGCTGGGTCCCGGAAGCCTCTCCCCGCAGCCAGGGCCTCGCTGAGCCGCCTCCTCCCTGACCCCCCCGCCCCCCCCCCCCCGCCTCCCTCCGGGCCACAGGTGAGAACAGCATCAGAAGTGCACAAGCAAACCCGGACCTTGCCCTCGGCGTCACCCTGAGGCTGCAGTCAGTGAAAGGGGCCTTTGCAGGTGTAACGAGCTGACTTTTCAGTTGACCTTAAGAGCGGTTTCCCTGCGCCCCTGACCTAGCCACACGGGGCCTTTAAAAGCAGCCTTTTCTCCAGGGGGCAGCAGAAGAGGGGGTTGGAGAGGCCAGGGTGAGGAGGGGTTCCCCAGGAGGCAGGCTGGTGCTGAGATGGGGGGGGGGGTGGCAGGCTAAGGCGGTAAAAGCAGCCCCCAACCAACACCCAGGATGGAATGGGGACCTCAGTCCTGCAGCCACCAGGAACTGCGTGCTGCCAGCACCCTGGAGGGGCCTGGAGAGGCACAGGAGCCCAGCTGGCTGGTGCCTGAGAACTTGCCGAGCCCCCCGGCCTCTGACCACAGCACTGCGAGGTAAGACATGGCCGCTCTTGGAATCCGCTACATTTGTTGGGTGGCAAGAGAAAAACCAGCACCCTCATGCCACTTCCTCTTCTATGGGGAGGAGATCCTTACGGCCCATCCCTCCCACAGCAGACCCTGGGGTGGTCTTCGCCAGCATCACCCTGACCCTCCTTCAGCAGGCACCTGAGACCCTGCCGTGGCATTCAAGGCCCTCCCTGTTTTGACCCCGCCCCCCCCTCCCCACAAGCGGCCTCGCCCCCGGCGCTGTGGGCAGTTTTTCTCGGAGAGCAGGTCCCTCGGGAGGCCGGAGTGTGATGGCCACAGGACGGCCCCTGCGAGCTCTCAGGTGCTTCTCCTGGGAACGCGCCCCCTGGAGCTGGTCGTGTGGCCGTTGGGGACATGCTGGCCAGTGGCACACACGGCAGAAGCTTCCAGATGGGGAAGGAAAGACACGGTCCCCGTCAGTCTGGAGAAAGCCAGCAGCGAGGACCTGCCCCACGTTGGGCAGCTGCTCCGGCAGCCGGTGTGGCTCCTGGGGAGATGGAGACCGAGACTCTGGAAGGTGGCCTGGCAGCCCTGCCTGCCCGTGGCCGGTGGCCGAGGCTCAGAGCCTGCAGGCGTCCCTGTGAGGGACCTTGTGTGGAGGGCGGGGCGGGGCTGCTGCAGAGGAGCGGCGGGGACCAGGAGGGGGTGGGCCCCACTGCGCTTCCCAATGCTGAAACCGGTCTCAGGACTCTGTGCGTCCTCGGCCTCCTCCAGCCTCAGGTTCCTCCTCCGCCCGCTGTCCCCCATCCCGGCATCTCAGGCCCGCCAGGCTCTGGTCTCCGTTTCCCAGGGCATTGTGGGGATTATGTCATGACAGCCTATGGGGCAGGCGCTGGCCCCCAGTCTCAGCACAAGGCTGCAGGTGAGACCAGGAGCATAAAGGTACCACGCTGTCACCTGCTCCAGGTGGTGGGGAGACCTGGTGAATGGGAGAGCCTGGCGTCGCCCCCACGTGCCCAGGCTCGGATTCCAGCTCCCAGCTCGAGGCCCGGGGCCCAACTGGTTTCCTCCTTCTGAACCCCGCAGCCTCAGGCTTGGGCTCACGAGAGGCACCGCCAGCACGAGGGAGGGCGGAGGGGTTGTTAGGGGGAGACCCCAGCTGGGTCTGCCCTGGGGCACTCCCCCCACCTCCTGGCCTCGGCTCATACGGACGGCGACAGCATCCCTTCCCCGTGTCCGTCCTGGTGAGGATCCGGCTGCAGCTGGCGGCCTCGTGGGCTGGCTGCACGTCCCCGCCGCGCCTCAAACCCTGCGCGCCGATGATGAGAATTAATATGATGCAAATTGGTAGGTTGAGCCCAGCACCCCAAGCAAAGAGGCCTAATTTCCACGCAGCCCGGCACGCCCCTCGCCAGGCCCAGCGGTAATAACAACAACAACGGAATCGGGATCGTTGGCGGGTGCGCAGCCTCTTCAATCCCACGCCCCCCGCGCCCATTTACACCTGGAAAAACGCAGGAGGAGGGGCTGGGAGCTGCAGGGAGGGGGCCCAGAGGGCCCGGACCAGCCTGAGGTCACCCCGCTTGTGAGGGGCAGGCGGGGGGGGGGGCAGAAATCTGAGGGAGGGGGCCCAGAGGGCACAGACCAGCCTGAGGTCACCCTGCTTGTGAGGGGCAGGCGGGGGGGGGGGGGCAGAAATCTGAGGGAGGGGGCCCAGAGGGCACGGACCAGCCTGAGGTCACCCCACTTGTGAGGGGCAGGCGGGGGGCAGAAATCTGAGGGAGGGGGCCCAGAGGGCCCGGACCAGCCTGAGGTCACCCCGCGTGTGAGGGGCAGGCGGGGGAGGGTGGCAGAAATCTGAGGGCTCTCTTTACTGCCCCGGTTGGCCCCTTCTCAGAAGCTCTGTCTTGGGGGACTGGCGTGGGGCTCTGCCCTAAAGACTGGTCATTTAACCCCCCGGGCAAGGCAGCCCAGGCGGGAAGAGGAATCTCGTGCTTGTAACTGTGTGACCCTGGACCAGTCTTCTAACCTCTGAGACCAACACCTGCCTTTTCTCTCCAATTAACCTGACAGCTTCCTGAGCTCAGGGAGCGTGACTTCTCTCTCCTCCCGCCCTGGGCGGGGCCCGTGGTAGGGGCTCATTAAATGTAAGTTTCACCGGCACATACAGGCTTCTGCCCGATGGTCCTCTGACCCCCCCAGGGCAGCTCGAATGGGCTCTCTGAACCTCACAACCATCCTAGGACTTGCCTCTATGCATTTCTATTTGACAGAACAGGCCCAGAGCGGTTAAGTGACTTGCCCAGGGCCACACAGCTGGGAGGCGGGAGAGCGGGGATTTGAACCTGCCCCTGCCCTGGGCCCAGGCTCGTGACCTTGACACAACAAGGCACAGAGCAGAGAGCCCTGGAATGGGAGCAGTTCCGGCTGGGACTCCCCAGGCCTCGGTTCCCCGACGGGCTCCGGCTCAGGCCGTGTGAGGCGCTGGCAGGCCCAGCCCGGCGCTGGCTTCTTGCGGGTTCAGCCAGGCGCGGGGAGGCAGGTTGTCTGGGTTTGACAGCGCAGGCCGTGGCTGGGCAGGAATTCCAGGCTTCTTGGATTTTGCTGAGCGGCCTCTCTGAATGTTGTAAACTGTTTGGCTTGGCCTCCCGAAGCAACCTTTATTATTGCAAAATCTCGTGTTTCCACTGGGCCCAGGGCGAGGGCAGCCTGTGGTGGTGGGGTCCAGCATCTGCCTGAATTCCGTGCTGATGAGGCTCCCGGCTGTGGGGAAGCCAGCCTGGCCCGGGCGGCAGGGCGGAGCCCATGACCCTGGCCAGGTAGCCCCGCCTGCCTGGCCGCCTGCCGGCCCCAGCCTGCTCGCGGGCCAACATCTGAGGTGAGTCAGAACCTCCGAGGGCCGCTCGGGGCCTGACGGGCGAGGCTGGGATGAGGAGGGTGAGGGGGTGCCTGTGGCCATGGGCTGGGGCACCCCGCAGGCCCTGTTCAGGGCTCCCCTGGCTGACGGGTTCCTTGAGGACACCTGAGCCAGCTTGGGGACATGCACATCAAGGGAGAAGGAGGAAGAGCATCAGCATCAGCACCCCGGGGAGGAGGAGGGTGTGGACGGGCTGCTGGTGCCTCCCAGGGGTACAGTCCCTAGGGCCGACGCCCACAAACACCCGGTCCACGCTGCCCCAGGACCTGGAGCACGGTGTCAGAGCAGGCAGGTCCAGGCCATGGACACAGGGGGACCAATCTGTGTGCAAACTCTGCCCTTGGCAACCATCTTTACTAGTCGCCGGCTCAGCCCCGCAGCCCCGCCTCCTAGCCTCCCTGTCTGCCCGCGCCTCACTGGCTCCCGCCTGGACGTGTGCAGTAGCCAGCCAGCCTCCTGACTGCGTTCTCTGGCCCACTGGGCGTTCTCCCAACGGGAACCCAGGGCTCTGCGTGAAACCCAAATCCGACAGCCCCACTCTGCTACTCCAAACCCTGCTGTGGCTCCCTACTGCCTCAGGATAGAGTCTGGGTTCGCCTGCTCCCCAGCCCTGCCCTGCCACAGGCCGCTATGGGCTTGCTCCGTCTCGTCTTCCCGAGCGCGCTGTCCCTCCCTGCCACCACGCCCCACCCTCTCCAAGTCCTCGTCCTGGACCATCTCTCACCAGCGAGGACCCAGGCCCGTGTCTTCCTCCTGGAAGCCTTCTCTGAGCTCAGGCCGGGTCGCCATCTCCTCGGGGCTCCCCGCCCGTCACAGCCCTGGGCACACAGGGTGGCACTGTCTGTGCTTCTGTCCCCACCGGGAGCTTCCGAACCTGGCCTGGGTCCCACCGGCTTGGCTCCCAGCCCGGAGCAGGCCGCGGTGTGATAAGTTGTGTGTCAGTGGATCTGATGGGCCTGGGCTCCGCGGGGCAGCCCAGGAAGCTGGATGCGCTGGACGCCCCTCCCAGCTCCCCACCCCCCCCCGCCGGACCCCAGCCCAGGCTGGCTGCGCCTGCGGCTTGGCACCCATGTTTTATTAATGAGCACATTTGGCACCTGACTTGCACCTTTTATCCTCAGCTCTGTGAGCGCATCCCCAACTTTAATTAATTCTCCCCACATCCTAAATCAGCCTCTCTCCCCACCGCACATAACAACGTGTGAAGTCCACAGTGTAATTAGGATCCACTTCTCCACCTCCCGGGCCCTCCCCCATCCTGGTCCTCCCTCCCCGGGCCCACAGGTAGACTTGAGGCCTTCAGCTTGCAGCGCTGCTTTATTGCTGTTCCTATAAAACCATGCACACGCGTGCTGTCTCACAGCTGGGTTTTGTCATGAGAAAAAAGTAACAAGGTAATTTTTGCAGAGGTGACAGAGGCACCCCAGAGGAGCAGTGGTGGGGTGGAGTGGCGCTGGAGCCTGGTTTGTGCCAGCTGGCGGGACACTGGGGCTGGGGGGTCCCTGGGAATCACAGTTTCAGACAGCTCTCCTCTTCCGGGAAGTCCCCCCGGATTAGTCTGATCAGATTTGCCTTTTCTGGCTTTTGGGGCGGAGGCCCTCGTTCTGGTAGGTAGTTCCTCTGTGTTGGCCTGTCCTTCCCAACGACACTGAGAGTCCCGGGTCAGACTCAAGTTCCCATGTCTTTGCATCCTGGGAGATGAGCAGAGGCGGGGCAGTCAGGTAGATGGGTACTTGTGGATGGATGCCTGGTGAAATGTGGAAATGAGTGAAAAGACGGTGGGTAAGTGGATGAAAGGATGGATGAATAGATGGGTAGATACAGATAGGAGGGTGGACGGACAGATGGATGGACTATGGGTGGATGGATCGATGGATGGATGGATGAATGGTTAGGTGGGTGGGTGGATGGGTGGATGAGTAGATGGATGAATGGATGAATGGATGAATGGATAGTTAGGTGGGTGGGCGGATGGATGGATGGATGGATGGATGGATGGGTGGATGGATGGGTGGATGGATGGATGGATGGATGAGTGGGTGGATGGATGGATGGATGGGTGGGTGGGTGGGTGGATGGATGGATGGGTGGGTGGATGGGTGGGTGGGTGGATGGATGGGTGGATGGATGGATGGATGGATGGATGGATGGATGGATGGATGGGTGGATGGATGGATGGGTGGATGGGTGGATGGGTGGATGGATGGGTGGGTGGATGGATGGATGGGTGGATGGATGGGTGGGTGGGTGAATGGATGGGTGGGTGAATGGATGGATGAGTGGATGGATGAGTGGGTGGATGGGTGGATGGGTGGATGGATGGGTGGGTGGATGGATGGATGGATGGACGGGTGGATGGATGGATGGGTGGGTGGATGAGTGGATGGATGAGTGGACAGGTGATGGGTGAGCAGGCTCATGGAAAGATGAACATGCAGGAGGACAGTGGGTAGATGGAGAGTTTCATGGAGAGATGACTGAGCGGATGGCTTGTTGAATAGATGAGTGGGTGAGTGGTGGTTGGATGGGTGATGGATATGTGGCTGATGGGTTAACGGGTGAATGACAAGTGGGTGAGTCTGGAGAGACAGTAACAACGGTAATAATAATTTACCCATAGCCAATATTTCCTGGGGTACCACGCACTGCTCTAAGCATTGTATATGTGTTAATTAACTCATATAATGCTCATAACTATTGCTGGGGCGGGGCGGGGATGCATTGTGAGTTGGGGGATGGGGATGCTTGGATGTGTGTCTTGGTGGGTAGACAGGTGGGCAGATGGCTGATGGAGAGGTGAGCAGATGCTGATCCAAAGGATGGGGTGCTGGGTGGGCTGGTAGGTGGGGGTGGAGGGAGCAGTGGGCAAGGGATCTACCCGCGGTGAGCAGCCTGAGGTGATGCCTCTGAGGTCAGAGTGACGGCGTCTCTGGGTGCTCCCGCCCATCGCTAAGCCTGACTCACAGCTGCCCTTCCCTGCACGGCTCTCGCCCTCAGACTCCTGCCCGCTAGCTGCTGGCCTACCTCCAGTCTTTTCTAGATGCCAGCTCTGCAGGAAGGTGGCAGCCCGTCTCAGTGCCCCCCCCTACCCCCCAGCTCCTGTTAAGATCCGCCTTCCAGTGCTGTTTGTTTGAGGTCCCCCCCACCTCCTAGCTGCAGTCCCCCTGACCATCTGTGTCTGTTGCTCCCTTGTTACATTGTTGCAAATGCCCCTTCCAACAGGAGGGCTGCATCTCTGCCTGCCTGCTTCCTGCTGTCCCCTGGGGCGGGGCACATAGTAGGCCCTCAGCGAAAAGTTTGCTGCAGGAAGGAACTGGGATTCCGCAGAAACATGGGGCCGAGGGCGGGTAGGGAGCCGTGCCTGCTGCTCCCAACTGTGCAAGCGGGTTTTTAAAATGTTATTTCTGTCTCATTTATCAGAAATCAAGCGTGTGTCAAGCACGGCATTACATCTAAATTGGTTGATTAAAGCATGAGGAAGAAAGTGGTACTTGGTGGCAATTAAAGCGAAGCCACGGGAAGATTTGGAAATATTGTGATCCCTTCTGTGGTTTTTGCAAATGGGGTTTCTATTCATAGAGAGCCCGTTGTTTTGGTTTTATGATTTCTAGGGGCTTTCTCCGCGGCGCTTCCCCAGGGTCTCATGACGTTGTTACATAAAGTGATTTCAGTAATGAACATCACGCACTGCTTGCTCTCGCCGGTTTGGGATTCAGGCTGCTTGGGCAGCGAGGACCAGCCCGGGGCCTGCGTGTGAGCCTTTGGGATTCCGAGGTTGCAGCTTCTCCTGCCACCAGATGGCGAGGTCGAGGGGCACCAGCTGGGGTCAGAGAGGGGGTCCCGGGATGGGGCACGCGAGGCACCCACCCACCTCCGAGGCCTCCTTTCCGGCGTCCTTCCCACCTACACCTCCTTTCCACTGCAGCTGTGCTGTCCTCCGTGCTGCTCCCGGCCACGTCAAGCACACGCCTACCCCAGGGCCTTTGCACGGGCCGCTCCTGCTTCCCAGATGGTCCTGCCGTCTTCCGATAGCTCTGCGCCGGCCTCCTCCTTGCTGCCGCCTCGGTGGACACGTCTTTTTAGAAGGGAGGCCTCTCTGAAGCACCCGCACCCCCCTGACACTTGCACCGGCTTGCCATTAGCAATATTACATATGCACCTGCTTATGTATGAATGGTGAATGGATGTCAGGGTTCCTTAGGAGTCAGGGGGTCAGATCTGGGGGCTGAGGGAGAGGGAGGGCCCAGGACCAGCTTGGGTCTATGGTCTGAGGGGTGGGGTGGGGTGGGGGTGGAAGCATGGGTCCTGAGGGGAACCAGGGCAGCACCCCGCTGCAGTTTCGCCAGGCACATATGGTGCCCACACCCCTCGGTCCCTGCTGCAAGTGGCCTGTCCCAGGCCCACCTGGCACTCAGCCCGACCTCACTGACTCCGTGCGGGCCCGGCTCACCTGCAGCCCCCGGGCAGCGTGGGTGGCTATCCTGGGTTACATCACGTCCTCCAAATGCCTGTGCTGAAGTCCCACCCCCCCATGGGTATTATTACAGGTATAATGCAGCGGAGGTCACACTAAAGCGTGCCCTAACCCAACGCGACCGACGTCCTCGAGAAAGGGGAGCTTTGGACCAGGCTGGCACACGGGTGAAGCCTTGTGGGATGGAGGCGGAGGTCGGATGACACACCCACAAACAAGCCAAGGAGCAGCACAGTCGCCAGCAAACCCCGGAGGCTGCGCGAGGCTGGGGCAGAGTGTCCTCGCAGCCTCAGGAGGCACCAGCCCCGGGCCACCCTGACCCCTGACCCCAGACTGAGAGAGGACGCGCTTCTGTGATGTTCAGCCACCTGCTTCTAGCTGCCCTGAGACAGTAATGCCATCCCTGCACAAACGGGCCTGCCCAGCCCCTGCCCTGTGCCCCCCGTGTCCCCAGCCCCTGCCCTGTGCCCCCCGTGTCCCCAGCCCCTCCCTGTGCCCCCAGCCCCTCCCTGTGCCCCCAGCCCCCCCTGTGCCCCCAGCCCCCTCCCCAGCCTCCCCAATGCCGTGGCTAGAACTATCTGTTTTAGAGCAACACCCCCGTTCCTCAGAGGAATCGGTTCCCCGAGTCTCTGATTTCTCATTTGAAAAATTAGGATAATAATACCCACCTCCCACAACTGTCCACGCCTCAGTAAAACACGGAGGACAGGCACCGGGCTCAGTAAGCCTCGGCTGGCGGCGGGATGCTGCCGGTTTAACAGTATTCTTGTGACCAGCTGTCAGGTGCCGGGTCTGAGCCCCCAGAGATGAGAGCCTCGGGGTCGGGTCTCGGCCGCCACCCCACCATCGTGTGCAGGGGGGGGCTGCCTGCAGGAGAGGGCACGTCTCGCATTCACGCAGACCTGTTGCTGCCTCTTGGCTGGCTCAGACGCACCTGCCCCCGCGGAGGGCATGACATTGGTGACGGCACAAAGCCTGATCAGGCTCTGATGACAGAGCCTGGTGGCTGCGGGCACCCGAGAGGCACGTGGTGCATCAGGGCTGGGGGCGGGGGTGCAGGCAGCCATCAGGCAGCTTTGGGAACAGCATAGAAGGACAGGGTGGGGGGTCTCCCCAGCCTCCCGGCTCCCACACCCATTGCCCTGTGACCTGGGCCGGCTGCCCCCTTCCCTGGGTCTCCGTCTCCCTGCAGGAGAAACACAGGCCTCCAGGGCCCGACTCCCAGGAGAGCGGGGATCGCCGCCCTTTACCGACTCCCACCGACCGGCCCCAGGCCCTGCCCTGGAAGCCAGCCTCGGGGAAGGTGCTTGCCCTGGGTGGGGCTCCCAGGCACCCAGCCCGTTCTGGGAGCCGCGCCTGGGGATGAGGAAGGAAAGTGCTGCCAAGCGTCTGCATCCCCCGCCCCACCCCGCAGCTCCAGCCCAGGAGGAAACAAAGCAAGGAGCCCCACTCCCTGCAGACCACACCCCGCGGCCCGCAGCTTCCCGGCCAATAGCTTCCCGTCCCTTTTATTCCCTTCGCTCCGCGGCTGGCCACCTGCCTGTCCCTTTGAGCACCGAAACAGAGAGACACATGGAGGGCGGGAGCTGGCAGATGCTGTGGTTTCTGAGCGGGGCCCCGCTCGCCACCCGGGACTGTGTCTGCCCGGCTGGAGGACAGGCTCTCCCAGCAACATGGGTCCTTTCTGTGCCGGCAGATCGCAGGCGCCGTGCAAATGAGAACCAGAGAAGGAAAGCGCACGTGTGCTGAGCACCTGCTCCCGCTGCCGCCCCGAGGGGTGCTGAGGTCCCCCCTCCCCCCTCCCCCCCTCTCCCCCATCCCCCCACCCCGGCTCCTCTGCACCCATTTTACAGATGTGAGCTAAGGTGCAGGGAGCTGCGCGCCCACCGGGCGGGGGGAAGTCAGAGTAAGAGTTCCAGGGTGAGCAGCTTTGGGGGGTGATGGGGCTGGCGGGGGCGAAGGAGCACGTGTTAGAAAATTGCACCGGATTCTTGCTGAGCACAGCAAGGACCTTATTTCAAGACCGTCACTACCGGGGCGAGAGGTTGAACCCAGTTCCCAGTCCAGCAGAGACTGCTGGGGACTTAGGCCAGGGAACCGGTGAGCGGGCGGTGGAGGGAAAATTACCCAAAGGAACCTGATTGGACATCAAGAGGAGGGCAATTCTTGCTGATCTGACCCAATAGAATTCTTAAAGGGCCAAGGACTTAGATACAAAGGGTTCGGGATGAGGAACGGGGGGACTCCCCATTCTTTCTCTTGCCCGCCCCCCACTACAAGATGTGGGTACAAATCCCTGCACTGCCCTTCCCTGGCTGAGGCCCCTCCAGCCATGAGTTGACCCCTGACTCAGTTTCCCCATCTGTTAAGTGGGACCTCTGGGCAGGTTAAGTAGCACAGCAGCAGCCACTGAACATAAATGGGGCCCAGTCCCTGGGACCCTGTGGCCTGGGCTGTGGAGCTCCGCTCTCAGCAGGCCACCATGGCGGTGGAATTTGGGGGGAAATTCCAACGGGACCAGGACGCATGCCCTTCGCTGCTGCAGCCCCCACCCAGGCCTTCCTGTTAGGCTGCAGCCGCTGGGACCACAGGGGGCGGGGAATTCAGGGCGGGGGCGGCGGGGGGCGCTTTACAGCCCACGGGGATGGATTGCAGGGTATTGCTCGGTGGGTGGTGATGGCGGGGGGGGGGGGGACTGGCGGAGCTGGCTGGGGCACATGGAGGCCAGATTTGCCCCTCGAGGAACCCCACCAACCCCCCTCAGGACCCATCTCCATGGCAGCTGGGGGCTTCAGAGTTAGCACAGGCCGCAAATAGGCGTGGCAAAGATCAGCTTCCCGCGCCGTCACACAGAGGTCGCCGGGCCGGGCCAGCAGGAGACGCGGCCTGGCCCTTGGCCGGGCGTCCGGGTGCGCAGACATGTGGTGAGCTGCCTTCTTTTGGGGTGTGTTTCTCCAAAGCGGGGACTGTGCCTTGTCATTCACGCCTCGTCCAACAATTCCTGGACAGCGGCGTGTGGCTGGCAGGCGCCCACACGGCGGGTGCCAGGATGAATGGGTGTCGTCCTGTACCCTCGAGCTCATTCCAGGACGGAGCCCCTGGCTGCCGCCTGCAGCCGGATGGAGAGCCATTGGCCATGTCCCGGCCCCTGAGGGGGCGCTGGGGAGCCCGAGACTTTCCTGGCTCTTAGGAAGCTGAAGGCCCTGCCTCAGCCCTCACTGCCTGGTGATGGGGCAGCCCAGGCCTTCCCAGCCTCGGTTTCCCCAAAGGAGGAGCCACCTGCTCTCAGCCGGTCCTCAATGTCTGTCAGTTCTCAGAAGAGTCGTCCTCCTGCTGGGCCCCGCCCTGCCCAGGGCTCCCCCAGGTGCCACCCTGGCCTCCTCACAAGCAGATGACCCCCAGTCCTGACCTTGTTCATGATCAGAGGGGTGGGACCACCCACCTCCCGCGTTCTGCTGGGGGACGGGCGGTGACCTAAGGAGGGAGATCTGGGCAGGCCCAGGGCCTGTGTCACCCGCAAGGCTGCAGGATTTCCCACAGGGAATCAATCCCTCAACCAGCACCCTCCCCAGACCTCCCCAAGGTCACAGCTAAGTCCACCCCCAGCAAGAGAGGAGGTGGAGGGAGGGAGGGGACGGGGGGAACTGACCACACCCCTGGCTCCCAGACCACAGCTGAGCTCAGTGGGTCAGGCAGGAGCTTTAGATTCCACAGGAGTCTGAGACGCACCTGGATGTGCCTGGGAAGTACCTGCGGTGCCTGCAAGGGACAGGGGAGGGGTTGGGGGAGGGGAGAGCCAGGGGGTGGGGGAGCCAGAGGGTGGGGCGAGGGGGGAGCCAGGGGGTGGGGGCGAGGGGGGATCCAGGGGGTGGAGGGAGGGGGGATCCAGGGGGGAGGGGCAAGGGCGGAGCCAGGGGGTGGAGGGAGGGGAGGGGAGGGAGGGGGGACCCAGGGGGTAGGGGCGAGGGGGGAGCCAAGGGGTGGAGGGAGGGGAGAGCCAGGGGGTGGGGGGTGGGGGGAGGGGGAGCCAGGGGATGGGGGGGGAGGGGGTGGGGGGGAGAGGAATGAAGCCACCCCCCTCCCAACCCATGGGCGTCCCGGTGGAAGATCCTAGAAAAGGACGTTCTCCGAGGTGAGGCGTGCCCAGCAGGGGTGGGTGTGGGGAGCAGGGGACGGCCTCCTGCGGGGCCCAGAGGGGTCTCAGGGCCTGTCACCAGCACCTCCGGGACGCAGTGACCACCCGCACCGCCCTGCCCCCACCCGCGAGGCGCGGCGGCCTCGTCCTCCTCCTCCGCCCGGGTCCCTGGGGCTGCGCCACTGTGACGAGGCCGGGAACCTGACTCAGGGCGCTTCTGGGGGCGCCTTTGTCTCCGGGAAGCTGCAGAAGCTTCTGGAATAAAGACATCTCCTGGCGTCGCGATGCCTGCGGAGGCTTTGTTTTCCGTCTGCACTTGTGTGCCTCAGCGTGTGCGTCAGTTCAGCCCCTAGCGACTGAAACACACGCAGACTCCCCCACGTGTGAGCACGCACAGCACACACACACACAGACACACACACACACACACACACACACACACACACACACACAGACACTGGCTTACACATGCCTCCCAGCCTGCCAACCCTGGTCCCTGCAGGCGGGCGCCCCAGCAGCCGGGGCGCGTTAGGGATCGGCGCTCCCCGTTGCTCTGTGCTCCCGGTTGGCCCTGGAGAGGATGCTCCGGGGAAAGGAAAGGAAATAAAGCCGCAGAGAAGCGCCCCTGCCTGCCTCGAGCTGCGCCATTAGCCCCGCCGGGGCCCCCAGGCCTAGGCAGGCGGGTGTCTGCGGGGCCCGGGGCCTGACCGGCCTTCCCAGCAGGTCACAGACCGGCAGAGGGACCTCGGGGCCTTGTCTCCTCCAGCCTCACGGACGCCCCGCAGGGCCCCCAGCCCCTTGCTGTCCCCACGCCCCGGGCATCGGTGCGGAGTGTCAGGTAAGGGACACGCTGCTCCCCGCTGTTAACACACGAAACCAGAGGCCTTGGGGGGGGAGGGGGGAGAGACCTGCACAGGGTCACACGGGGCTGCTTGGGCGGCTCGGACCCCAGGGCGGCCCTCGCTGATGCTCAGGGGGAGAGGCGGACCCTCATCCGGGTCCCCTCCCAGCCCAGCTGCCCCTGCCCCTGCCCTGCCTCTCAGCGGGGCCCGTGTCCCGGGGACTCTCAGGGGCAGATACTGGTCCGAATCAGCGTGTGGCCCAGCCGCTCGCGTGGAGGGACGGACGGATGGCGCTTTGGGAAGAGCAGCGACGACAGCGAACCGATACAGCGACCCTCCAGCGTCCGGGGTGCGGGGCCCGCCCGGGGCTCAGCTAGCTGCTCCTCTATCCACTCGGGGCCCGTTCGGCGGAGCCTGTCATCAGACCCGCTTTCCAGAGACACAGAGAGGCTAAGGCAGGGGTGGGCAAACTTTTTAACTCGAGAGCCACAGTGGGTTCTTAAACTGGACCGGAGGGCCGGAACAAAAGCATGGATGGAGTGTTTGTGTGAACTCATATGAATTCAAAGTAAAGGAGCGGAGGGGAGAGCCAGAGAACCGGATAGAAGAGCCGGATCCGGCCCGCGGGCCGTAGTTTGCCCACGGCTGGGCTAAGGGCTCCCCAAGGCCGCACAGCAGAGTTGGGACGGGCTCAGCCGCCACGCTGCCAGCGTCTCCCGGCACCTCCTGCCAGCCCACAGTCCCCCTTCAGCAGAGTCCTCGCCCCAACGGGGCGGAGGGGAGGGCTTTCAAGGAGGAGGCCGCCAGGAGCCGAGGAAGCAGGAAGGACCCTCCCCAGAGCCCTCGGGCGTGCGGCCCTGACGACACCTTGACCTTGGACCTCGGCCTCCGCACTGTGAGGTACACGTTGGCGTCGTTTTGCTCCCTGTCCGTGTTCACGTGCTGTGGTGGCCCCGGGGCCCGACGGCTCCAGCTCTGGCTCCAGCCCACGGTGACACCTGCAGCGGCGGTGATAAAGAGCCATCTGGGGGGGGGGGGGGGACTTGCTGTCTCAGAACATCACCTGAACCCAGAACACATGTCCTCCACGCGGAGCCGGGGGCCACCCTCCCACGAGCCCTCCGTCCAGCAGCCCCGCCCGCAGGCGGCACAGAGAAAGCCTGGCGTGGAGCTCGCGGGGGGCGACTTGCCAGGCGGCTCTTCTGGGGAGAGGAGCAGTGGGCACAGGGTCTGGGTGGGGTCTCCAGGCAGCAAGAAGGTGCCTTATTTGTCTAAATCAGGGGTCCTCAAACTTTTTAAACAGGGGCCAGTTCACTGTCCCTCAGACCGTTGGAGGGCCGGACTATAGTTTAAAAAAAAAACTATGAACAAATTCCTATGCGCACTGCGGGCCCGGGATGAGTCGGCTGCTAAGCAGGACAGGCAGCGGCACCCGGCGGGCCGGATCCATGTCCTCGGCGGGCCCCATGTGGCCCACGGGCCGTAGTTTGAGGACGCCTTGTCTAAATCTTGCCGCAGGAAGGAGAGGGGAGGACGGGCCAGTCATGAGAGCAGTGCTCACCCCTCACCTCCCTCCGCTGCTGTGACACCTGCTCCCACCTGAGAAGGGGAGGGGTGGTGAGGGCTGGGCAGCCAGGAGCCCAGAGGCAGACAGACAGCTTTGAGCCTCACCCACCGACCCGGTTAGAGCCGGGTCCTGGCCCGCCAGCTGTGGGGGAGCAGATGCACTGGGGTGTGGGGAGCACCCACTCACGCCTTGTGGGCACAGAGCAGTTGCCTTGGACCCAAGAGACACAGGTCTCCCCACAGCTCAGCGTCAGACAGATGCCCACGAATAATTCCTCCCATCGGTGACCTGTGACCATCTCCGCGCTGGACGGCGCTGGGAGCACGGAGCTCCCGGCCGTGGGGGCGGTGGACAGGACATCCACGGTGCCCCCAGAGTGGCCAGGGCTAAGAGGGGGTGCACAAGAAGGAGGTCCGGTCCCAGGGGAGAGGCCCGCGGGAGCAGACACCTGCCCGATGTTGGGGAGCGTGTGCCGACACCTCAGAGGGACAGTGCATTCATCACGGACTCCCGCTCGCCATCTAATAAATCACCAGGCCCGCATCGCTCTCAATCCATCTCCTTCAGCCGTGCCCGCCGCCACCAGCGGGGCCGCAGCCCCGTTTCCTCCCGCTGCCCTGTTTCCTGGGCCCCCAGCAGGGAGGGAAGACGGGTAAGATGAGGGAGATCTGTTTGAAGGTGAGGGAGAGCTACGGAGGCAGCCAGGACTGGAGGCCCACGCTCCCGGAGAGAAGGGAACTCGGCCAGCCGAGCTGACAGTCTGCCCCGCTGTTCCCCGGAGACAGCTGCCCATGTGCCAGCAGCGGCTCCGAGAAGCTGGCGAGCCGAGCAGCAAAGCCAGCAGGAAGCGGCAGCTCGTGGGAGTTCCTGGAGATGGCGTGGGGCTGGGAGACACCACTTGGAGCTCAGGGCCATCGGGCCACACAGGACCCGAGGATCTGAACTCCAGGAGGAAAAAGAGCAGAGGCCCTGGCCGGTGCTGCTATGTGGATGGAGCATTAGCCGGCACCAAAGCGTCTTCTGTTCGATTCCTGGCTGCAGATTGGATCCGGCCCCGGTCAGGACATGCGCAGGAAGCAGCCAGTCGCTGTCTCTCTCTCACCTCTCTCTCTCTCTCTCTCTCTCTCTCTCTCTCCCCTCCCTCCCTCCCACTGAAAATCAATGAAAAAAATATCCTCGGCTGGGGATTCACAAAAAAAAAAAAAAAAAAGAGCACAGAGGTACGAGTCCAATACTTTGCCATCTCCCCTTTGTGGAACTTGCCAAATCCTAAGTAGAAGTGGCCGCTAAGAGGCTGAAAACTTAAGCAGAACCTCTAGCAGGTGGACGGTACGTGGGGGGGAAAACGTATCTGAGTTCAGAGCACCGAGGGGGAGAGAGGCCACAGTCTCAGGTGGACCTCTGAAGGCAGCTGGGTCCTAGGAACAGGGTGAGCCGAGGACAAGCACGCCCAGGAGAGACTAAACCCGGCACAGCATCAGCGGCCCTGGTCGGATGAAGGGTTTCGCTCCGCATGGAAACGCCGTCAGAAGCTAATGCGACCCCCTCGAGAGGACTATCACATTGTACCGAGACGCTACACGTGTGTGCACCATGTTCACCACGCACTAAACAATCCCCAGACGTACCGGTGACTGGAACAAGAGAGAAACCATAGACTAGACATCCCACAGGGGGGTCCCAATACTGGCGTTATCAGCCACAGACACGGATAGATATGACTGCGATCTGTATGTTCAAGGAAAGAGGTGACAAGATGAAGAACATCAGCCCAAAGTTGGAATTGACAAAAAAAAAAAAAAAAAAAAAAAAAAAAAAAAAAGAGGCGAAAGGAAAAGCTGGAGATGAAAAATAAAAGAACTGGAAACAAGAATTCAGTAGATGGGGTGGGAAGCAGGGTGGACGAGGCTGAAAGCGAGTTAATTTAACTAGAAAATGAGTGAGTAAGAAATATCTAGATGAAAGCATGTTGGAGACCAGGTGTAAGATGACAAGGTCCTTGCACCTGAAGGGACTAGCAAGGCTGTCCCCTACCCACACAGCTTTCCCAGGCTTGTTTGGATGGCGGTTATCAGTAGAATGAGAGCAACCTTTCATCGCTTACCAAGAAGTCTGTAACTATTTACTGAGATTTGCTGTACTGAGAATTTGTCCTTCTGCTCTGTCTCTCCCTTAGAGATTAAGAGGAACAAAGAATACATTCCTCTTGACAGACCTCCTAGTCAGTGTTTTGTGTATAAAAGGCATTACGCAGTTAATAAACTTGCTGCAGTCTCTCGACAATCTGTAGTCCTCCCGATCCCGCTTTCCTGTCTTTGTTTCTTTTCTCAATTCCCACCTCCCTACCTCAGCTCGGTTCAACCTGTCAGGCTGGCCCTGGCAGAAGCACAGAGTGACCACAGGAAAAATACAGGCGAGATAATAAGGGGCACCAGAGTCAGTTAAAAGATACAACACATGTATCATTGGCACCCCAGAAGGAGGAAGAGAAAGTCAACTAGACGGGAGCAATATTTGAAAAAATGATTTCTCAGAAGTGTCCAAATCTGATGAAGCAACACCAAAGACAAAATCTTACAGCCCCTGCATTACCTCAGGGCGGCAACCATGAGACTGACAGGTGGACTTCTCAACCACAGTGAAGCCACCTGAAGGCTCTGGCGTGAGAGGAAGACTGGATTGCTGAGAGAAGATGACTGCTTCTCGAATGTCCCTCAGAGATGGAAGCCAGACCCCGGGGAGAGGTCTCAGCCGAGCCGGTCTGAACGATGGACCCATGGAGCCCATTAGTGAAAAGATGGCTTCGGTCCATGTACTCTGCTGTAGTGTTTTATGCGGCAATAAATAACTGACACGTAAGCGAGGGGAAGGCCCTGGCCAGGTAGCTCAGTTGCTTACAGCGCCGTCTAATACGCCAACGTTGTGGGTTCGATCTCTGGTCCGGGAACACACAAGAAGCAATCAATGAATGCGTCAATAAGTAGAACAACAAATCCATGTTTCTCTCTCTCTCTTTCTCTCTCCAAAGAAATCAATTAAAAAAAAAAAAAACAATGAAAAGTGAAAAGACAAAAATTAAAGAGGCAAAATCTTATATAATAAAAGCATAATATGCAAATCGACCAAACGGCCGAACAGCGGAACAACCATCCAGACAACCATCCTGGACCACGCTATGACACCCACTGGCACCAGGCCAGCCAAGGCGGGTGTGATGTGATTGGTTGGGGGCCCAGCCATCGCCCCATGATCACCCCACAGAGGGCGGCCCAGGTCACCGGCCGGCGGGGCAATCAATTGGGGGGCTCCACGATCGCCCCAAAGAGGGAAACCCAGGTCACTGACCTGCGGGCTGTGGCGGGTGGGCGTGGCCTCCCCCTGCGAGGGAAGCCTGGGTCCTGGGTGCCGGCAGCAGGGGAGGGGGGGAGGAAGGCCTAGTCTTGCACGAATTTCCTGTATCGGGCCTCTAGTCTTAAATAAAATATTAGCAAGATAGAATCTGGCTAAAGAGACAAAGAACAGTACCTCAGGACCAAGTGGGTTTACGCTGGGACGCGAGATTGCTCAGACAGGTAAGGGTCCAGCCAGGGGCCTCACCACGTTAGAGGAATATAATGCACAGTCATATGTTTATCCCACCTGTAGAGAAGCACTTGATCCGTTTTGACACCCATTTGTGATTTTAAAATGTAAGTGATCTAGGAAGAGAGGAAACCTCTTTAGCCTGATGACAGGTTTCTACAAAACCTTCAGCAAACGGAACACTCAGGGAAGATTGAAAACCACTCCCCGAGGTCCAGAGGGAGGGGGACGAAAGGGCAAGGCTAGGACTGCAGAAGGAAGAAGTAAAGCTGTCAGCGTGCACAGGTGACACCGCGGTGGTGGCAGGTAATTGTCACCGGGGAAAACCAGAGCATTCTGCAGAGAAAACCAATCCGATTAAAGGTGGAGAGCGAGGCCGTGCTCACAGATGAGAAGACTCAACGGGAAGATTTTAATTCTGCACAAACTGACCTGCACATCGAATGCTCTCCCAGTCTGAACCCCAGCAGGCGTGCGTGTACGTGCGTGCGTGTGCACGTGCGTGTGTGTGTGTGTGTGTGTAAATGGATAAGCCGATCCTAATATTGATGTGGAAATGAAAAGGATCTATAATATTCAAAACAACCTCAAAAAACAAGGGCCAAATGGGAACTCACGGTCAGTGCTGGACTTGAGACTCACCAGGAGGCAAACACGGACATTCACGTCAGCGCGGGTGCAAAGGCAAGCAGGCCTGTGAGGGCACGAAAGGTGGCAGCCTCATGGAAGGGGGCATTGTGGCCACGGGAAGAAACGGGCTGCAGAAGCATAGGTGTGCGGGCAGGTGTGGGGGCAGGTGTGGGGGCAGGTGTGGGGGCAGGTGTGGGGGCAGGTGCGGGGGCAGGTGTGCGGGCAGGTGTGCGGGCAGGTGTGGGGGCAGGTGTGCGGGCAGGTGTGCGGGCAGGTGTGCGGGCAGGTGTGGGGGCAGGTGTGGGGGCAGGTGTGCGGGCAGGTGTGGGGGCAGGTGTGCGGGCAGGTGTGGGGGCAGGTGTGGGGGCAGGTGTGCGGGCAGGTGTGGGGGCAGGTGTAGGGGCAGGTGTGCGGGCAGGTGTGCGGGCAGGTGTGCGGGCAGGTGTGGGGGCAGGTGTGGGGGCAGGTGTGCGGGCAGGTGCGGGGGCAGGTGCGGGGGCAGGTGCGGGGGCAGGTGTGCGGGCAGGTGTGCGGGCAGGTGTGCGGGCAGGTGTGGGGACAGGTGTGGGGGCAGATGTGTGGGCAGGTGTGGGGGCAGGTGTGCGGGCAGGTGCAGGTGGGATGAGCACACGGGAGGGTCTCGAGCACTCTCTCTCTGCACGCTCAGTGCAGCTGCCAAACTCGGGTTACTACCCCATTTTACAGATGGTTAAACTGAGGCTCGGAGAAATGAAGCCCCTTGCCCAAAGTCACGTAGGGCCACGATTCAAGCACAGATCCAACTCTGTAGTCTGTGTTTCTAGTACCAGACGCTGGCCCAGGCCAGAGAAGAGACTCCAGGAGTGATGGGGTGGTGGGGGGGGGTCACTCAAGCGGGGCTGTGCCCCACCCAAGGGGAACTCCCAGCATGGCGTGTGCGGCGTCTCTGGGGCGGCAGCTGTCCCTCCTCCTGGCGGCCTGTAGCTTCTGCAGTCCCTACAGCTGGACTGCACGGCCCAGATGCTGTCCGTGCACACATCACTGCGGCGGCCAGAAGGAGGGGCCAGGGCTACCACACGGCACAGCCTGGCGCGCTGGTGAGCGAATCAACCCTGGGCCGCAGGCAGAAGCTCGGCCAGTGCTCCCGGAGGCCAAGTAAGCATCACTCTCAGCAAACGGGTGCGCTCTCCTTCGCCCGCCGGGCCCAGTCCTGCAGGGAGGCTGAGCCAGATGTCGGCTCCAAACAACTTGGTGTCCTTCCGCGCCCCCGGGCCACACAGGAGCCCGGGAGGGATGCAGCCACGGAGCCTGGGATACAAGCGTAGCTGTGGGTGTGGGACGGGCGGCTTCACCCCAGCCCCCAGCCCTCAGCCCGCAGCGGGAGCTGGAGGCAGCCACTAGAGGGCTGGGTCTCAGCTTCCACGTCATGACATGGGCACGGCCGCACCCGCGCAGTATTGATCAGGTGGCAGGAGTCTGCTCCGGGCACCCAGCACATAGTAGGTGCACAGAAAACAGCGGCTCTAGCCCTCACAGGCCGGGGGGCTGCCGGGGCTGTGGCCTGGAAGTCCTCTGCCCAAGTCACACACGAGGGGTTGGTTAGGGCCAAGTCTGGGACCGGAGCCCCCTGTCCCCCAGACCCCAGGGAGCAGAGCAGGACCTTCTTGCCTCCATAAATTCTTGGGGGACAGAGGGTTCCCGGCATCACGCAGGCAGCCCTGCAGGGAGCCTCCAGGCCCTTCTTAGTAAACAACTGTCCTGCAGCAGGAACTGAGGGGGGGCCGGCTGTGCAGAGGAAGACGTTGGAACCGGGGTGCCCGCTAGCTGGTGGCCCCGGAGCCGGAGCCGGCGCTGTGGGGACACTCTCCCCAGTGTCAGAGGTCCCCTCGGTGACCAGAAGGCCCTGCTGTGGCTTCATGGCCACATGTGCCCACAAACTCCCCCAGTCCCCACACCCGAGAAGCTGCGTGGCCTCTGGGTCCCAGGGTCCTCAGCGGCAGCATGCCGTCATCACGGTGGCTCTGCACAGAACGGCGAGCGGGCGCTTAAAGCAGGGCCTGCCTCCTGCAAACACTGCACACGTGCTCGCTGCTATTGTTACCGTGTAATTATTATTATTATTTTATTTTTTTATTGATGTCAGAGAGGAAGGGAGAAGGAGAGAGAGAGAAACGCCAATAATGAGAGAATCATGGATCAGCTGCCTCCTGCATGCCCCCTACTGGGGCTCGAGCCTGCAACCCGGGCATGTGCCCTGACCGGGAATCGAACTGTGACCTCCTGGTTCATAGGTCGACACTCAACCCAGGCTGGCCGGGCTGTGTTATTATATTAAAATGGCCTCCCAGCAAGAAGGATGGTGGGGGGCTAGAAAGAGATGGGGCTCCAGGCCAGAGGAGTCCGATTGCCAGGTGGCCCCAGAACGTCCCTTCCTCTCTCCCCTCAGACAGGCGAGCAGGAGGCTAGATCCCAAGAAGAACGTGAGGGATAGTGGTGAGCTCCCTGTCACCAGGGGTGTGCAAGCCCCAGCGCTGGGTGCAGGCCTCTGTGCCACCCCAGAATGGGTTGCCTTGGGGACTGTGATCTGGGCAGAGTCTGAGCACAGCGCTGGCATGGAGGGACACCGGCGAGGGCTCCTGTCACACGCGTGGAGGGTGGGGACAGCGGCTTCGACCTCCCACTGCACCCTCTGGGGCTGGCAGCAGAGCAGCGAGGCTGGGGTGGGGAGCTCGCTTCTCAGCACACGAGTCCTGTTCCCCGTCTCAATTACCTTTCCTAGACCCAGGGCGGCTTTATGGAGTGGAAAAACCCATTAAGGTTTTTAAAGCAAAGCTCAAGACATAATCACCTCATTGTCGGGGTCTTTACTGCTGGGCCGGGCCAGCCTCCCCCAGCCCCTGGCCCGGCTCAGGTGGGGGCTGTGCTTACAGGGCAGCCGGGTGCAGACCTCCAGGGGGTGCCCGCTCCTGACCTCTCTGCCCACATTGATCCCGTCGCTCCCGGCTCCTCCATCGCCCCCAGAGTAACCTTTAGAAGTATGAGTCTGACCTTGACTTTCTAACATCTCCAATGGCGCCCCAGTGCCCTCAGCCAGCGCCGCGGGCGACTCCAAGTCTGAGTGCAAGGCCCCGTGGGGCTGGCTGGGCCGGAATCCCTCCACCACTTCCCAGCAGGGCACCTAACCGCTCCCCCAGTCTCATCTGCAAATGGTATACAAGCACCGCGGTGGGCGGGGCTCTGAGAGAATGATGAGATAACGGGGGGGGGGGGCGGGGGGGGCGAGGGGGGGAGTGCAGCGTGGCGCCTGGCACAATGCCAGCCATTGCGTCTGCGTCTCCTCCTGCGCACCCCACCCCCCAACTCCCTCGCGGCTCAGCCTGGCGGGCATACAAGGCTCCGCTCAGGGAGCCCTCTTCCAGGAGGCCCTCCCTGATTACCTGGAGTGGCCCCGAGCTTCCACACGGATGCTCCTGCCTCTGTGCAGGGGATGAGCCCCTCAAAGACAGGGCCCATCTCTGGGTCCCCAGCACCCAGCACCGGCCCAGGCACAGAGGGGAGTCATCTGACACGGCATAGAGAAGCTTCCAACACAGCTCTGAGCACGTCCAAATCCTTGATGGCCTCGGCCTGCCCCCTGGCCTGGCATTCACGGCCCTCTGCAGGCTTGGTCCACCTCCTTCTTGCCTCAGGCCTTTGCACATGCTGTTCCCTCTGTCTGGAATGTTCTTCCCTGCTCCCCTTGGGGGTGGTCCTGGGTGGGAGGCGAGAGGATGAGGGGCAGGTGGGGCTCAGAGCTGCTACAGTGTTGGGAGGTCAGGACATGGAGCACTCGCAGTAGCTCTGTGGCTGTCATTCCCCCCCCCCGCCGCCCCCGGCCCCGCCTCGACCTCATGTGACAGCGCCTGGGACTGTGTCTGTGGTGTAAACTGCCCAGCAAAGTTCACCTCCTTTGTGTCAGACCTGGGCCACAGGAGCGAGTGAGCCGGCACTTTCTTGGGGAGCTGGTGACCGTCCGGGGAGACAGGCACACACAGACCAGGGTAAAAGGTTAGGTACAGCTCGGGCGGGGCAGGGCATGGGGTGCCGGCTGCTAAGGGAGCTCATGCCTCAGGGGTGGCATGGGGACTGGGCGGTGCGCCCCATGGAAGCCTGCGGAGGTGCGTGCTGAGAGGTAAGCAGGGGGTGATCCGGGGAGAGGAAGGAGGGGTCCTGCGGAGGGGCAGCACAGACAAAGGCCTGGAGGATGAAGGGCTGCTGGGGGTGGGAGGGGTGGGGCCAGGGCACAGGTGGAATTCGGGGAGCAGGCTGCAGAGGTCGGGGTGAGGGAGCAGATGGGACAGGCCCTCACAGAGCGTGGGTTCTGGGGGGCCGGGGAGAACTTTCAGCAGCAGGCGGTCACTCGCCGGTCTGGGTCTTGGTAAGGTGGCCCCGGCATCCAGCAGGTGCCTTTGATCAGAGAGCCGACCAGCCCTCGGAGAAGGACAGGCCAGGGGAGACGCAGGGCAGCGGCTTCTGCCTGCCAGCCGCAGGGAGGGCCCCTGTGATGAGAGGCGCACAGCAGCTCCCCTCGCCGTGTGAAAGTGCTCTTGATTGAAACCAGAGCAGTGGAAGGAGGAATTCAAGCCGCCAATCCCTCCCTCTAGTTGCCTGGAGGGCAATGACTCTCATTAATACCATCAGCTCTCCTCAACCTTGATTGCAATCACTCTCCAGCCCCAGGCCCCTCCGCCAGTGGTGCTGAGTGGAACGCACACTCATCAAGTCAACTGATCGCGTCTGCAAGCTGATGGCCTGATCTCGGAGCCGCGGCCCCTCCCAGGCAGGACATCCATATGGAGGAGGGATGAAGGATGCCAACAGGGCAGACAGCCGTGCGCTGAGCCCTCCCGCAGCCGCGGGCCCCGCTTCCGGGGCCTGTTCTCATTCATCCCCTGTCGGCCCCGCAGCTCCTGCCGCCAGGAGCCTGTGTGTGCTTCCAGGCGGGCAAGAGCCTCAGAGAGGTCGAGTGGCTTCCTAAGGTCACAGAGCAGGTCGGGCGTCCACTTAACCCAGAGCCTGACGACCCTTCTCTTTCCTCTCCTGTGCCCTGGAAAGCAGGGTGGAGCCCACGTGGCTCCGTGGTTGAGCACTGACCTAGGAACCAGGAGGTCACGGTCAGAACCAGGAGGTCACGGTCAAGGCACAGGCCCAGGTTGCGGGCTCCATCCCCAGTGTGGGGCGTGCAGGAGGCAGCCGATCCATGATTCTCTCTCATCATTAATGCTTCCCTCTTTCTCTCCCTCTCCCTTCCTCTCTGAAATCAATAAAAATATATTTAAGAAAGAAAGAGAGAGAGAGAGAGAGAGAGAGAGAGGGGAAGGAAGGAAGGAAGGAAGGAAGGAAGGAAGGAAGGAAGGAAGGAAGGAAAGAAAGAAAGAAAGAAAGAAAGAAAGAAAGAAAGAAAGAAAGAAAGAAAGAAAGAAAGAAAGAAAGAAAGAAAGAAAGAAAGAAAGAAAGAAAACATGGAAGGTGGGGCTGGGTGCGGAAGGAAGAATGGGGCAGGGGAGGCGGGGCAGGAGGGAGAGGGAGGCAGGCTCGGTCCGGCACACAGTCCTGAGCTGGACACCTGTCCCGCCCCCTGCCCTGCTCCGCCCCGCCCCCTGCCCCGCCCCGCGCCCTGCCCCGCCCCACGCCCCCCTCCGCCCCGCCCCCTGCCCCGCCCCGCGCCCCCCTCCGCCCCTAGACAACACACCTGTCGCTGAGTGGCCTCCTGTCACTCCCCCGCGGCACTCAGTGATTTTTAAATGCAGATATGATCACGTCACTCGGGGCTCGGTGTCCAGCTCCCTGGCACAGCTGCTGGGCCTCCAGCCCCTGCCTGCCCCCCCATCCTCTCCCCCCGCCACCTGCGCGCTGCACTGCTCGGGGCTCCCTCCCCATTGGGGCAGCTGCGGGCGGGGCCCTCCTTCCTCAGAGGGGCTCAGGCTCACGTCGTAGGAGGCCTGTTACTTAGGCTTTGCCACTGACGGGGCTGGAGGCTGACGGGGCTCTGCCGGTGGCAGCGCTGCCACTTGCCTGCCACCCGTGTCCCTGGAACTGGCCATTGGCAGGTCCCTCCCAGGGGACCACACTTCCGGCCAGCGGGCTCAGTCCCACTCCGAGGCTCCGGGGGAATGCTTGGACGATGCTGACGTCACCAGACCCGCTGGTTAATTGCCAGCGCGGGGGCTTGGTCCACGGACGGAGCTGCAGTGACCCGCTACTGGTTGTTCCGCCTGGAGCGTAGATGCCCCGGCGCACAGTGGGGCAGGCCCGTCAGCGGAGCAGAGGGGAGGGGGGGGCCCTGGGCGTCCCCCTCGGTGCGGGCCAAGTCGGCGGGTGGAGACCTGAGGTGGACACTCTGCACCCACTGAAGGCCATGGCGCTGGGTCATGGCCATGGCGCTGGGTCATGGCCACGGCCAGGAACACGTGGGCTGCTCCTCCCCTGGGAGGTCAAAGAAGAAACCCACCAACGCAGCGGACGCACCGGGCAGCCAGGAACCGGGAAGCCACCGCGGGGAGAGCATCTGGAGGGACCTCAGACCTCAGGGAGCCTGGGGGCGGGACTGCAAGGCTCAGAGTGAGTGGCAGGGAGCCAGCAGGGAACAGACTTCCTGTCCAGGGAAAAGCGGGGGAGCGGGGAGGCTTGGGGGGCTGAGAGAGGGCCAGTGAGGCTGGCTGCAGGTGAGTTCCCGGCCCGGAGCCCGGGGCCAGGTCCGCGAGCCCTGGAGGCCACGCAGGGTCTGGGCGTGACTCTAGGTGCCAGGGGTGCGTGCTGGGAGCGCCCTCCGGCTGCGGGGTGGCGGGGACGGGCAGCGAGTGGTCCCTGTGTTCAACCTCGGGTCAGTGGGAGCCTCACTGAGGAGGAAATCCCCACGGAGGCGGGGGAGGGGCACGGGGGGGGGGCTGCGTGTGGGCGGCAGAGCCCGGCGTTTGGGCGCGGAGCCGGCAGACAGTTGTGCGGCGGGGATGAAAAGAGGCGGGGGTGTATTATTTAAAGTTACAAAGGGAACGCAGCACGGCAAGCCAAGCCCAGAGCAGCCGAGAGCAGCCTTGCTCCCGGGAGAGGGTGCGGGGCGGGGAGGTGAGTGGCTTTCACTCCGCATTCTGTCCGTTTCTGTGAGAGTGGCCTGAGCAGCCTGCATAACCATGTGCCCAGGTGACTTGTCAGGTTCCAAGCGGGCAGGGCAGGGAGAGGGTAGGAAGAAGCGCCGGGCCCTCCTGCAGAGCCAGACTCCAGCTTAAGGCAGAGATGGGGGTCATCGTGGCTGCTGGGCAGAGAAGCGAGGGGTGGTCAGGGCAGCCCTCCAGGAGGTGGTGCCGAGGCCGAGGAGGAAAATGAGGAGGCCCAGGTCCTGGAAGTTGGGGAGGCGTGAGCAGCAGGGGAGAGGAACGGAGGAACAGCAAGGGCAGCCCGTGGAGGCTGGACCGGACACGGGGGGTGGGGGTCCCTCGAGGGGCAGGACCGAGGGCATGGAGGAAGTGTGGGCAGCGGGCAGCTGGAGAGGGACTTGACCCTGGGCCGAGGGCCCTCTGATGGCGCTCCGTTCAGCGTTGCTCGTGGAGTTCAGGGTAACGTCGCCACACCAGCGAACAGCGCCTCGGCCACGCCCGTGCTGAGCACCAGCGTGGACGCTTCTCTCTGCTCCGCGCACAGACCTGCGTCACGTTGCCCTTGTTCGAGGTGAGAACGCGGAAGGTGAGGGAGGTGCGTCAGCTCACCCGGAGTTGGAGAGGTGGGGAACAACGGAAGTGGGGTTTGAACCCAGGCCGCCCAATTCCTGCCCCGTCTCCCCACCTCTTGCCGGGGGGACGGGGCCTTCCCCCGAGAGTCCCTGAATCCTGGCCTCTCCAAGGGACGCACCAGCAGCGGGTGGAGGCAGAGGCGGGAGCAGGGGGCCCGGTCCTGGGCCGGCCGCACCCAGAGGGCCCCCCGAGTTCGACATTCACTTGCGTTATAAATGCTTTCAGAAACCATCGGAACGGAAGCCTTCTGACGGCGGAACGGCCTCCCAGCGCAGCACAGGTGCCCCCAGCCCACCCCCCGTGAGGGGCTGCCCCACCCCCGAGGGCGGAAAGCAGGCCTCTCGCCGGCTCCAGGCGGAAAGGCCACGGAGGCCGAGCCTTGGGCGGGAATAACACCGGCGGGCCGAGGCCTGCGCCCCGTTGCCTCTGCTGCGTGACCTCTGGCGACTCGCTGTCTCTCTGAGCCTCGGTCTCCCCAACTGTGAAATGGGGGCAACATGGGAGATGGGCCTCCCAGTGCTATCGAGACGCGCACATCTGAGTCCTGGGGAGCCGACGCGCTAGGGTGACCGGGGGCCACGGGGGACTGCCCCCGGCCTCCGGGTCGCACTCCAGTTTCCAGTGATCCCGCCAACCTCACTCCTAGCCCGGGTCTTCGCCCGGGCTGTTCCCGCTCCCGGGATGCTGTAGCCTGGCTTCCCCGGGCCAACTCGGCGGGTCTCAGCTCACACATGGCCTCCTCGGCCGGCATGCTCCTCGCCCTCCCTCTACACCAGCCGTGGGCAAACTACTGCCCGCGGGCCGGATCCGGCCCGTTCGGCTGTTCTATCCGGCCCGCGGAGCCGAAAGAGCGGAGGGTTCTCTTGCTCTCCCCTCCGCTCCTTTACTTTGAATTTAGATTAGTTCACACAAACACTCCATCCATGCTTTTGTTCCGGCCCTCCGGTCCAGTTTAAGAACCCATGGTGGCCCTCGAGTCAAAAAGTTTGCCCACCCCTGGTCTACACTGTGAGGTTGCCGTCCTCTCCTGCGGGGCCAGGTCGGCCGACACACCTAGGAACGTCTGCTCGGAGCCTCGCTGGGCACCAGGCCTTCTCTTGCTCTGTCCTCCATCCCATTCACACACGAGGCCTTGGAGCTCAGAGAGCGTGAGTCACCTGCCCGAGGTCACACAGCCACCGAGCGCCAGAGCCGGGGTGTCAGCGTGACTGCGACTGGGCGAGGCTAGGAAGCCGGAGCTCGCGCCCCTGCACCCCCTGAGAGCGGCCGTCAACGGACTGACGACCCTGTGCTGTCAGCTCTGCCCGCCCTGTCTCTGGTTCCGAGCCGCGCGGGGGTTTCCCCGGCTGCAGCGGGAGGACGCCGGCGCTGCTCCTAACAAACGGCTTTAACGAGGACACACAAGGCGCCTTAATTGTCCTCGAGTCTCTCAGCTCCGTGTCCGAGTCCTGGCAGCCTCCGCAGGGCTAATTGGCAGGCGGGAGCAGGAACCCTGAGGAGCTGAGGCCCCTTTAAGTGAGGGATGCGGGAGATCACAGCGTGGGAGTGGCGCTTGGAGGACGGCTCGGCTTTGACACAAACCTCCAAGTGCTGGCAGGGAGATGGCCTGGCGCCCGAGGGAGGAGGGAGGCGGGAAGGGGACTTTCCACCTCTACAGCGCCGCTCCTCGCTCCTCCCAGGAGCACTGCGAGAGGTGGGGGCCGGGCCCGGAGGAGCGTGCATGGCAACCCGAAGAAGGACATTTAGGGGTACAGGGAAGCCTGGGTGGGTGCCCCCGAGAAGCAGAATTCCTGATTTTGTGTGGGTTGTTTTTTTTTAATGTTTTTATTGATTTTAAAGAGAGGAAGGGAGAGGGAGAGAGAAACACTGATCTGCTGCCTCCTGCACTCCCTCTCCTGGGGATCAAGCCCACAACCCCAGCACATGCCCTGACCGGGAATTGAACCCGTGACCTCTCAGTGCACGGGACAGATGCCCAATCAGCTGAGCCACACCGGCCAGTGCAGAATTCCTGGTTTTAACAACATAATGTGACCCAAAAGAATCTCAGGATCCGCGAGGCCCCGTCTCAGCAAAGAGTCACGTTCTACCCCAAATCCCCGTCGCCCGTAGCTCCTGTCTCTCGCCCCTGCTCCCAGCTCGCTGTTTCCCGCTTACTCCTCAGCCGGTGGCGGTAAAGCTGCCTCTGCGCCTGCCCTCCATCAGAGCCTCCTACAAGGGGCAGCCCAGGGGCTGACCCGTCAGCAGGCTCTTCCCCCCACCCCCTCCCGCGCCCACTCCTGCCCTCTCTCTCTCAACTCATCTCCCCGATTCTGCCTCAGACACCAGGACCGGCTGGCTCCCCGGCCGGCCGCACTCTTCCCGGGGGCTTGAGCGAGGGCAGCCGGCAGAGTCAGCCTTCTCCGGCTTGGGGAGGCGGCAAGCTGGCCCACATCACGGCCCGTGACAGTGTCCCCGTTTGGGAAGGGCTCCCCCACGGACCACCCTCCAGCAGGCCCGTCTCAGGGCAGAGAAAGACACATGTCCTCGGGGGCCCTGTCACCTGTGCCTTCCTGAAAGTCTGCGGGGGTCCGTGGGGAGAGGGAGGAGGGCAGGAGGGCTTCCCGGAGGAGGTGATGTTTGAATGGGGAATAGATATTTACCAAGAAGACGGGCACCCTTCAAACCAGGGGCACAGCAGGAACCGAGGCGCGGGGCCAGGGGAGGGGCGGGGGAGCGGAGGCTGGCGGTGCAGAGGGTGGAGGCATGGAAGTGGCATTTAGTGATAGACGGGTGGGGAGGAGGGAAGCGTGTTGGTGGCAGAGGGAACAGCATGTGCAAAGACTTTGGGGCGCCCGGGGAGCTATGGGAGCCGACACCGGCCCGTGTCGCCTCAGTCTGCCTCCCCAGTGGACGACCTTGCGGTACCGAGCCGAGCCTGCCTCTGCGCCAGGCGTGGCGTCACCCCCGGTGTACAGCTAAGGCATCGGTGGCTCGGCCAAGGCCGCTGTGGCCGGGGGGGCCGTGCCTGGGTCTGCCTGTGTCCAGGCCCACGGACCTCGTGCCTCGGCCACCTCCAGTCCTCTCCGGGGTCCCAGCCCAGCCTGGCTGCGCCGCACAGGTGGCTCTGACCTGCCCCCTTGCCCCATGTCCCACCTAAGGGTGATGTCGTGCCCTGGCGGGGAGGGAAGATGGGCGGGCAGAGGATGGCTCCTTCCTGCCGTCGCCAGCACTGCCCTCACCTGGGGGTCACAAGATCCCAAGGGAACCCAGGGTGGGGTGGGGGTGGGGCTCAGGCTGGGCCACTGCTGCCGACCCCCCCTCTTTCCCCCCAGCCTCGGGGACCCTGAAGCACAGGTTCCCAGCGTTAAATTAAGTGCCTTCCGCTGCCAAGCCGATGGGATTAGCGGGCGTGACGGGAGGGCCCGGCCTCGGCGGAGAGGACAGCGGGAGAGGAGAACCAATTAGCTCCACTCGGCGGCTTTCGTTGGATCTTCCTCCTCAGAGAGGACATGCCCCGCTCACCGCGTCTGAAACTACGCGTGGAAACACGGAGCGTTTAACTGCAGGAGAGGATACCTGAGCTTTATCTCGGGGCCACTCAAGGCTGAGAGAGAGGAGGGGCGACAGGGGTCTGGAGAGGACGAGGCAGATGAGTGTCGGAGGGATGGGACACAGGCAGGGGAGAGGCTGAGAGGGCTGGGCCCTGAGGGGCCCCTGGGCTTGGAGGAGACCCGGGGAGGCCCCAGGGAGACCGAGGTGTGGCCCCACGGGAACGAGGAGGAACGTCATTTACTTATTTTTTTGGTCGTTAATCCTCACCGGGGGGCCATTTCTTCCATTGATTTTTAGGGCGAGTGCAAGGGAGGGGGCGCGAGAGAGAAACATCCATGTGAGAGAGACGCATTGATTGGTTGCCTCTCGTGCGCACCCCGACCGGGGCTGGGGATCAAGCCTGCAACCGAGGTACGTGCCCTTGACCGGAATCGAACCTGCGACCCTTCACTCCTCGGGCCAACACTGTAACCACTGAGCAACCCGGCCAGAGCGAAACTTCATTTCTTCCGCTGACCTTGCCTCCCTTCTGTGCGTTTGGTCACAGCGGCCCTGGCCAGCGCCTGACTCAGCCCCTTCTCCCTGCGGCCACTCCCTTAAGCGCTGAACCATGGGGTTCTGCTCCCCATCACCTACTTTTAGGGATGGACCTCAGGTTGACCCCAGAGGCAGAGTTTCAGCCAAACCGGAGGTGACATCGAGGCCGCAGCTGTGTTCCGCTCCAGGCCCAGACACGCAGCCACGCCAGGTGCGCAGCGCCACGGCTGCCTCAGGACCAGCTGCGGTGACCAGTGGCCCCGACCCACCGGCAGGGACCACGGCCCCGACTCCGTCCATCGCACATTCGTGACTTCCCTGTGTACCATCCCCGGGAAGCGGCCGGGAGCCAGGTCTCTGGGCACTAGCTCCCCTGGGTCTCCGGCCTGGGCCACTTTCTAAAAATAAACCCCGCCTTACTTTGCTGCCAACTCCTGTTCCTGTCTCCTGGGCCGCGATGCGCGCAGGCAAACGAACCCTTTAGTCTGCTGGCGGCCAGGCTGGGCTCCTGCCGCCCATCGCTGTCCCCCTGCCCCGAGGGAGCGGGCGGGGCAGGCGGAGGGAAGGCCTTGGAAGGAGGAAGGCAGACCTGAGCCCGCCCCTTCTCAGCTGTGCGCTCGGCCAGGACTGGGATTGGCTGCAGGCCTGGCTGCCTCCAGGTTCAGGTGGGTTTCTAGGGAGGAGCCCTGCAGGGCATTGTCAAGCTGCGTCCCCCCAGTGAGAGCTCTTGCGGGGGCGGGGGGCTCTGTGAGGAGCAGGCCAGAGGCCAGGAAGGCCCCCGCCCTCATTCTGCTCCCATCTCCTGCAAACAGTAACCCCTAGAAAAAATTTCATTTGAAAACCCAGCAAAAGCCCAGCTGGCGTGGCTCAGTGGTTGAGCGTCAGCCTATGAACCAGGAGGTCACGGTTTGATTCCCAGTCAAGACACAGGCCCGGGTTGCGGGCTCCATCCCCCGTAAGGGGCGGGCAGGAGGCAGCTGATCCATGATTCTCTCTCATCCCTGATGTTTCTATCTCCCTCCCTCTCTCCCTCTCCCTTCCTCTCTGAAGCCAATAAAAATCCATTTAAAAATAAAAAACAGCAAAAGAAAGCGCAACGTTTCGTGGCCACGGTCCCCTCCAGGTTGCCCTCCATGCCTGCCCGTCACGCAGAGGGGACACGGTGCCTGGGGGACAGCTGGCCTTTGCCCAAAAGCCCCCCGGTGCCTGGCAGGGTGCCGGGTGCTGGCTCACCCATTCACTCTGTCCTCACAGTGACAGCGAGGCCCCCATGTACAGGCTGGGAGACTGGGGCACACCGCCGCGGAGGGAGGCACCCAGGGCTCGTGCTGACCAGGGGCAGGGCTGGGGCGCCTGTGCCCTCGGCTCTCGGCGCTGGCCCCTCTGCGGCAGGACAGGACCCGGGTGGGGAAAGGAAAGTGGCTCTCGCCACGCGTCGGAGGTGACCGCTAGCGCACCGTTTCCTGAACTGGCTGTCACGTGACTCCTCTTCTGTTCAGTCACTTCTTGTTCTAAAACGCAGACTCGGGCCTCCCCTCTCTGAGCGGCAGAGGACGGGGACGTGGCCGGGGACGCCATGCGAGGACAGTGGCGGGGGGGTCCCGGCGAATGCGGCTCCCACAGGCCCCCCTGATGGCTGGGTGTGCTGTGGCCTCACAGACCGCGCTCCGACTGTTTGTGGATTCGGGAAGAGCAGGCAGGTGGGCCTCTCTCTGCAGCAGAGGTGACGTCTGTGGTGACCAGGTCACCTCCCCAGCATCCCCTCTGGGCCCTGCACTGCTCCGGGCTCCCCTGGAGGACTGGCTGGAGCAGGGACCATCCACCCATTTTACAGATGGACAAACAGAGGCTCCAGAGGCTAAGGGATGCGCTGAGACACCGTGGAGCCTGTTCTTAAATCCAGCCTTTCTGTCTCCTGGTGTGCCCTGCCTAGGGGTGTGTGGGGAGGGGGGGCGGGGGGTTTGACACCTCCCACAAATGCCTCTTGTATAGGATTCATTTCCTTATAAGCCCTCTCTGCCCAGGATTTAGAAATCTTGGGAGACAAGAGAGTATTTAACGAGGAAAAGTAAGCAGTCACCGCCGGTGTTCCATATTACTGGCATTTAAATGCCTCTTGGCTTAAGGGCACTCGGGCTGTGTACTCTTCATTTTTCGGATTAATGTGAACAAGAGTCTTTGAGTGGCCTGTCAGCCCCCGGCCTCTTCTGCGCCCTGCGGCTGGGGAATTCTCCAGAGCCTGGGCAGGAGCTCTGCCACCAGACATGATTAAAGAGCAGGACAATTATAATTCAAGTAATGAGATCAGAGGTTCCCAGTTACCACTTAATTTAGAGCTGGTGGGGGGGGGGCGGTTGAAGGGGCTCCCGGAGAGGGACTCACAGACAGGGACTTGCCTTTGAACGGCCCGGGGCTGTACCCTCTGCAGTGCCCAGGCCCAGAGAGGCAGCAGGGCCAGCCAGCTAACACGGCTCCTGCCCCCCTGCCCCCAGGCCTTGGCCCGGGCAGTGCCCCTCCCAGGATGCCTGCTGCTCCCTCCTCTGCCTGCTGAGGTCCTTTATGGAGCCACCACCCCTCAGTGGCACCTAAGTGCTCCCCCTCTCTGCTCCATTTCTCTCACGGAACCCCCTGAGCTGGGAGGATTGCCATCCCCTGGGGGCGGATTTCCCCTGTTGGCCCTGTACTTGACCCTGACGTAACCTCTGATATTTACATCACCAGGACCCTGTGGTCCAGGGAGAATCAGGCACGGACCAGCCTCACGGAGCCCCCCGGCTGGAGGGGGGGCCACATGTGAATAAACCAGGGAGCACAGGGAGGCACCTACGGATGTGGAAGATGGGGCTTCTGGTCCCCATTCTCTGCCCCTCCCTCCACCCTGTGCCCTTGCAGCGCCCCAGGAGAGCAGGTGGAGTCTACACCCCCACCTTATTGACTCGGGGCTCGGAGGAGAGATGGTGGCCTCCGGGGGATGTGAGCTCAGACCATTAAGGCGCCGCAGCGGCGTGGCGTGGCCTCTTCTGCCACAAGCGGAGGAGAACAGGCCCCAGAATGAGACGGCGGAGCAGACCCAAAAGGGTTACCGCCAAGGGCAGCTGCACAGCTCAGCCCAGCAGAGCCAACCCACATCAGCCAAACCCCAGGCCCAGCAGCAAGAACAATGCTGCGAGTGGCCGAGACCTGGGGGCCGTTTGTGACAGAGCGTTGTGGCAGCCCGAGCTGACCGATACAGCGGAGGTGTGCCTGGAGCAGGAGGGAGAAACCCCAGGACAGATGCAACCCTCTGACCCGCAGGTTAATCCGGACGAAACGCCTAGAAGAGAAGCCCACAGAGCACCCAAGGGAAGTGTGTAGAGGACCTGGGCACCGGCCAGCGAGCAAGGGCCTCTGGGTGTTGGAGGCCGGTGCCGAGGGCGGCACTGCCCCCAGAGCGTTGGTGCTGGAGGCTGGGGCTGGTCGGCGTGGCACAGGCGCCGGGGTCCCAGGACAGCCTCTACGGCCGTCTCCCAATCGGCGGTTCCCCTTTCCTCGGTTTCAGTCTCCCGTGGTCCGCCGCAGGCCGGAAATATTAAGTGGAAAATTCCAGAGATCAACAATTCATAGGTTTTAAATTGCACGCCGCTCTGAGTGATGTGATGAAATCACGCCGTCCCGCCAGGCCCGCCTGCGCCGTGACGCGTCTCTTTGTCCAGCCCGTCACGCTGTGGACGCTGCCGCCCCTCAGTCGCTTGGCAGCCGCCTCGGTTACCAGTTCGGCTGTGGCGGCATCGCCGTGCTGGCGTCAGGTCCCCCCTATTCTACTTAGCGACGGCCCCAGCACCAGAGTGACGCTGGCCACGCGGAAGGGCCAGAGACAAGCCGGGAAGTGAAGAGATATTACGTTGTGTTGTTATAATTATTCTATTTTATTAGTTACTAGAGGTCTGGTGCCCGAATTCTTGCACCGGTGGGGTCCAGCCGGCCTGTCCCAATCGGGGTCCATCGGGCCCGGGGCCAGCCAGAGGGAGGGGCCATGGGCAGCTGGCCAACCAGCCCCGCCCCCCGGTCGAACTCCTGGTGAAGGGGACAATTTGCATCTTAGCCTTTTATTAGATAGGATGGTGTTGCTCTTACTGTGCCTAAATTGTCAGTTAAGCTCTAGCAGAGGTACGTATGTATGGGGAAAACCATAGTACCTATAGGGTCAGGACCATCCAGGCCTCGGGCATCCACGGGCGTCTTGGAAAGTATCCCCCGTGGATAAGGGGCTACTGTACCTCAGATAGGCACGTACGTTCTGGGTTAAAGTCTACGCACAGGTGGGGCAGAGGAGGTTTACAGTTGTTTGTACAGAAAATAGAGCAAAATTAATAAATAATCCAAGAAGAGGGTGTGTTTCCGTACCCACTGTGCGCCCACGGGGCCCCGCCCTGCGTGTGCAGAGCGGCGCCGTCTGTGGGGCTGTCTGTTGACGGAGCGGCCTGTTCCCGGCGGAGCTCTGTGGGTGGGTCTGCGCACCAGCGCTCCCCAGGCACCCCGGCCGCCGGCGCTGGGGCTCTGCTTGGTAAGGGGGTCACGGTTCCTGCCGCAGGAGCACAGCCTGGCTTCCAGAGCTTTAACGATGCCCCCGTGGCCAGGCTGGTGGCTCCCGAGATGCCCCTCTCCGCACGCCCTGCCTCTGCACCCCCAGCCTTCCCGATGGTCACAGAGGCTGTCAAGGTCGGAGGAGGCTCGGGGGACAGGCCTGCTGCGGAGGCTCTGGGGAGAGGCTGCGTGTTCACGGGCTTAGGACAGGAACCCAGTTGTCGGGAACACAGATGTTCCCAGATTGTGGGCTGGCGGTACGGTCACTTAGGGCTTTGCACTGTCCCTCTGCCCTCCCCTCCCCGCTGGAAGGTGACCAAGTGCCCCGGACCCAATCGGCAACCCTCGGTTAGCCGGTTAGCCGGTCAGCTGGTCAGCTGGTCAGCCAGTCAACTGGTCAACCGGGACCAGGCCCAGGTGATGGGAGGGGTGGAGGCTGCTCTGCGGGCCTTGTCCCCAGGGTCCCAGTCAGACGGGCTGGTGTGAGTGTCAAAGCCAGAGCATCCTGCCCGTGTGTGTGTGTGTGTGTGTGTGTGTGTGTGTGTGTCCACCAAACACTCTGCACACCTACTGTGTGCCAGGTCTGTGCTGGGAAGCACGGAGCCTCCAGGCACAGTCTAGTGCAGAGAAGAAATGACAGGGGTGTAGGGGGTTCCCCCGTGTTCGGGTCACGCTCCTACCCACCATCTCTGCCCCCCAACAGCCGGAAATGGAAGGCAGCACCACCCCATTTCATTGGTGAGAAGACTGAGGTTTGGAGGACCACAGCTGGGGAGCAGAGGCGTCAGGAGCAAGCCTGAGTCGGGATTTCAGCCCCGAGGGTGACAGCTCCTCAGTGCTCGTCCTGGGCTACAAGCCGCGTGCGAGGACTGGGGAGTGGGGAGTGGGGTGGGGGGGGCAGGGAGGGGACAGCCCTGAGCAAGGTTCTGGGCACGCATGGAGGTGGCTGAGGAGCACCAGCCCCTGGGGGATTCTGAAGGCCTCGAGGGCGCAGCGGGCAGCGGGGGGGCGGCCTGGCACAGGGGCCTTAGGAAGCATCTGCAGGAAGGACATGCTCAGCCCGAGACCCTGGCAGCCACCAGCATTTCTCCACCGCCCACCGGGCCTTCCCCACGGCCCCGGCCCCGGCCACAGCCCTGGCAGGCACCTGCCCCTGGCTCAGCTGAGCCCTCACTGCGGGATACTCAGGCCCCCAGAATCACCCCCATTACTCCACTCCCTGCCGTGCCCAGGAAAGATTCACGCATGGGGGTGGGGGTGGGGGCTGGCCTGTCCGCAGGTCCCTCAGCCCCCAGTACCCCAATAATCTGATGAACAGAGGGGAGGTGGCCAGCAGGCGCCCCTCCCCCAGCCCATCTCCAGCCTCCTGTCCTGGGCCGGAGGAGAAGGCGTTACACCGACCACCGAGACTGCGGGGGAATGTCCTGCCCCCGTGAGACACGCCCTATGGCAGACCGTGGGCAGAAAGCCCCCCCGCACAGCAGGGGACAAAGGTCAGGTGGTCCCACCAGGCCAGCTCCCGCCTTAGCAGCCCCTCCCCCGACACAGTCTCCTGCAAACCTGGACAAGGGATCCAGATCATCGGGGACCCGCCCACAGAGTGTGGCTCCCGTGCTTCCTCCCGGTCTTTCCAGAGAGCCTTCCCCAGACAGAGCTCCATCGCAGAAGGCGCTGCCACCTCTGTGCCCGCAGGACCTCAGCCCCACCCTCTGGGGCGGACGGGAGGCGTTTCTGCCCCCTCATCCCCCAAGGCCAGGCCCAGCGCCCGCCTCCCAAACTCTGCAACCAGGTCCCCAAAACCCAGCAGCTTCTCATGGAGCCAACAGCACTAACAGCGGGCGGCGGGGAGTGTGTGGGGCTGGGAAGGGCAAGTGACCCCCAGGTTGGGGCATGGAGGGGGCAGGGCAGCCGTGACATGCCCCCCCACCCAAGGAGAGCTGACGGCCACAGCAGGGCTCCCTGGGGTTGAGGACGAGACAAGCCCCCCCCCCCCCCCCCGACCTGAGCCCCCTCCTGGTCCCAGGCCCACGGTCTCACCTCCTCGGGGAGCAGAGCCTTGGGGCACGAGGAGACGCCCCTTACCTGTGTGAGGCCTGTCGCTGTCCAGCACGCAGAGGGGACTCCTGATGTCCAGGTGTCGCCCCGTCCCTGCCTCGGGATCAGCCGGCCACCCTCTGTGAGCACGTCCCAGGTTGGGGCATGTGTGGTGTGCATGGGCGTGTGTGTGTGTGTGTGTGTGTATGTGTGTGTGTGTGTGTATGCGCGCGTGCGCATGTGGGGGGGTGGGGCCTCAGGAGCCAGGGATCAAATATTCCTGGCTGCCACCTGCCACCAGCCCATCCCAGGGGCCCGCTGCCCAGGAGGGGGGCGCCCGGGCCGGGACAGGCCAGCCATCGCCTGCCGGGAGCGAGCGTCAGGCGGCCGCTTCTGCTCAGCCCGCCGCCCCCAGGCTGAGGCGAGTGGTTTATTTTTAGAGCCCGGCCCTTCCCCAGACACCAGGATCGGCTGAGATTTCCAGCGGCTCAAACTAGCCCGTTCCTGGGAACGTTCCGGAAGGGAGAGACGGAGGCAGGCAAGGACGCGGTCCTGGTTCTCACCTGAGAGCCCGGGGCTGGACCCGGGGTCTCCACGGCGCCCTGGTGGGGACGGCTCCTGACTCAGGCCACGCCTGGGAGCCAGCTGCCTCGGTTTCCTCATCTGGAAAAAGAAGGAGCGGGGCTGGGATCAGAGAAGGGGCGGGACGGGGACGAGCGTGGCGTCCACCTGTGCTTCTCCCCGGCGGCTGGACCGAGGTGGCGGGGGCGGGCCCATCTCCTGCTCCCCATGTGCCCCGTGCATTGCACAGCAGGTGCCCAGTCACCGCCTCAGGGAAGAAGCCTCATTCATCCCTGACTGCACTTCCCCCCAATCAGTGGGCGTGCCATCAGTGGGCGTGCCCATTTGACAGACAGGAGCCTGAGGGCCAGAGAGGTGAGGAGCCCCACGTGGCAGCCCCTTCTCACCCCCCATCCTGCCTCCTGGCTGGACAGCCATCCCGGACCGGTCCCTTTCCTGGCCTCAGGCTGCGCATGTCCCCACCGCGGTCCCTGATAATCCCACAGCGCACTCGCCGTGGGCCCGGCACACTGTCCACACGGTCACCCCGCAGACAAGATGGTCACGGATGAGCCAGTGGGACTCGGCGGCCCCCAGAGCCCCGTCTTCTGAAGCTCTCGGCACCCAGGGGAGCCCCTCCCCACCGCACACCCCTCCACCCGCTGGGCCTCGCTCTCCCGTGCGTCAGGCTCGCGCTGCGCCTGCTGTGATGAGGAGGGGAAGGAGCCGGGCACACAGTAGGAGGTCAGTGTTTGCGCATCGGCTCTGACTCAGCTGCAGGGAGAGGTTTGCTAACCTGCGTGCGTTTGCTGACCCTCCCTCAGCCCTCGGAGCCACTGGGCCTGCGCAGGCCTAGCCCCGGGCTCAGCCCCCACAACACAGGTGCACCCCTATGTACACAAGGAGCCAGGTGTCCTGCCCACGGGCCCCCTTGGGGAGCTCTCCGCCGTGCCTGGGCCACCCCGTCCTTCTGTGGCCTCCCAGGCCCAAGGCCACCTCCTCTGTACTTGAGGGGCTGGACCACCTGCCCACCCCCCCACTGCACCCCCGCTCCTCCCCTGGGGAATGGGTGGCAGGCCACCAGGATGCTATGATGCAGCTCAGCCCCTGGGGTGCCCCCCGCCCCGGAGACAGTGTCAGCCCACCCCAGGCATCCTCCAGGTCCGGGGCTGCTCGGAAGTGGGAAGGGTCTCAGCTCCAACCCCTTAACCAGGACCGTCCACCCAGCCTGGGCCCACCCGGACCTGCGCTGCAGACACGCCAGTGAGGTGGGGAGGGCCCTGCCTGTCCCCGCTGCACCTGCAGCAGCCACCCGCCCGCCCACTGTGTCCCCCTCCCTCCAGAGTGTCCCCCACACCATTCCCCTTCCCCTACCGTGTCCCCATCCCCTACGATGTCCCCCTCCCCCACCATGCCCCATGTCTCCCCGATGTCCCCCCTTCCCCGCCATGTCCCCCTCTCCCCTACCATGCACCCCAGTCCCCTTCATCACCCCATGCCATGTCCCCCTCCCCCGCCCATGTCCTAACCCATCCTCTACCACCTCCTCCCACAACGCACCCCCATGCCATGTCCCTGCCCCTGCAGTGTCTCCCTTCCCTGTCGTATCCCCCCACTGCCATGTTCACCCCCACGCCCCTCCAAGTGGGGCTCCCTGTCTCTCTTGGAGCCTCAGACCCCGGCGCCCGTCCAGGAGCGTCTGTGCTCTGTGCCCTGTTCTGGTTCGTGCAGGTCTCCTCTGAGGGTAGGAACTCCCGGCGGCAGGGCCACTGCGTCCTCGGGCCAGGGACCCTCAGTTCCTACCCGTTGGTCATGTGAATCGAGGTTGTCGCGAGGTTGAGGCCCCAGGGGAGAGGAGGCCCCAGGAGAGAGGAGGCCCAGGCAGAGGAGGCCCAGGGGAGAGGAGGCCCCAGGGGAGAAGAGGCCCCAGGGGAGAGGAGGCCCCAGGGGAGAGGGGGCCCAGGGGAGAGGAGGCCCCAGGGGAGAGGAGGCCCCAGGGGAGAGGAGGCCCAGGCGGGAGGAGGCCCAGGGGAGAGGAGGCCCAGGGGAGAGGAGGCCCAGGAGGGAGGAGGCCCAGGGGAGAGGAGGCCCAGGGGAGAGGAGGCCCAGGAGGGAGGAGGCCAGGGGAGAGGAGGCCCCGGGGAGAGGAGGCCCCAGGAGAGAGGAGGCCCCAGGGGAGAGGAGGCCCCAGGGGAGAGGAGGCCCCAGGGGAGAGGAGGCCCCAGGAGAGAGGAGGCCCAGGCAGAGGAGGCCCCAGGGGAGAGGAGGCCCCAGGGGAGAGGAGGCCCAGGCAGAGGAGGCCCAGGGGAGAGGAGGCCCCAGGGGAGAGAGGCCCCAGGGGAGAGGAGGCCCCAGGGGAGGAGAGAGAGAGAGTGACAGCTGGCCTCCCAGCTGCTGGTCTAATTCTAGCCCCATCCTGCTGCCCTGTCGCTCACCGGGGAGGGGTGGGGTGTGGCAAACAGAAACACAGCGAGACCAGGAGAGACACACCAACAAAACACACAGGCAGAGAGGGACACTCGGACAGAAAGAGATGGAGACAGAGAACGGATGAGTGGGAGATGGAGAATGGGAGAGGCATGGAGACAGAGCGGCATGGGAGAGAGGATGGAACAGAGCAGGAGGGAGAGGTGGCCCGGGAGACACTGAGGGACAGCTGGGTCCTGGAGGAAGAGAGAGGACAAGGCAGAGGGGAGGAGGACACTGACTGATGGATATTTACTCTCCACCTGGTCATCTGGAGGGAGGGGACCCACCGCCCTGTGCCCACCTGGCTTCCTGTGCCACGGGCCCCTCACAGGCGGCTCCTCCGAGGCTCAGCGGCCCTGCCCTGCCAGCTCAGTCGGGGTCACTGAGCCCTGATGGGACCTGGGGAGCCCAGCAGAGCCTCGGCAGGAGCCCAGGATGGGTCCCGGGTCAGAGCAGGCTTGCACTGTTTGTTGAAAAGAGTGCCCTTTCTCTGCCCTGTTCACTTCACTTTATTTTAAAAAATATCTGTTCTTAAATGTGGATCGTTTGTATCGGTCTGTTCTCGGGGTCCCTGTCTTGCTGTGTCCCCTGCCACCTCAAATGCGCGGTGAATTTTTATTGCCATTCCTTTCCATTGCAGAGTCTGCCTTTGTTTGTTAAAAGAAACAGTTTTCATTCTCCTGCTCGCTCCCTAACACCGTACCCTTTAATGACTTAAAGATGCGTCTTCTTCGCACCATTTGTCACGGCTGCTTTCCAGCCTTTGTCTGCGGATCCCCACATCCAGGCCATCTTCAGTGTAATTGCTTCGGGCTGACTTTTTCCCTGGACTGCGAGTCACCTGTTCCCGTGTCTCGGTGTGTCTAGTGATTTTGTGATCGCGTGTTGGGCATTGTGGATGGCCGATTGCAGAGACACTGGATTCTGCTCTCTTCCTCTCAGGGGCGAGTCCTGTTTTCACAGGCGCTTACGTAACGAGCTCATCGCTTTGAACAGACGGGGACTCGGCGTACGGCTGTCTGTGTGGGCTGCAGACAGCGGTGGGTTTCCGGGCCCTCGGTTGGCAGGAGGTCCCTCTGAACATAGTTTTCCCAGCAGACCTCTTGGGGGGCTGGTTTCAGGCTTTGTTCGGAGGGTCTCGTGTAACTCTTCCACGGACATGGTCCCCATTCCTAAGGCCTAGCCTCTCTGGGGTCTCAGCTGGATGCCAGGAATAGTAACAAAGTGCTACGTCTCCATTCCGGCCAAGCTGGGCCCCCGGTGCTCCCCAGCCGGCTCCCCCCAGCTCAGCTCAGACCGCCCGTGTTTGGATGTTGCTCTTGGTCCCATCCACTCCTCTTCTTGAAAGTCTGGGACAGCCTTGCTCTGCGAATATGCAGCTCCCCCCTCGGCGTTAGACCCAGTCACAGAGCCCACGTTAACTTCTGGCCCCGCTTGGTAGAGCTCCGCTCGGATACCTTACCCGCTGGCCTGAACGCTCGCTGCCGTCTCCTCCACTCACCTCTGAGCTCTGCTCAGGCCCAGGTCCCTGGGCTGTGCTCGGAGACCCCCCCCCCCCCCCACCAGGAGAGAACTGGCGACCCCCGGCCCCTGCGGGCTTCCCTTCCCCCAAGGACCACAGCCTGGCACTGCCCACTGCCCACTCGCTATCAAGCTTGATCCTGGCCTAACACCCACTGGATCCGGGAAATGGGGGGCAGGCTCAGAGGCCTCCCCTCTCGGACCCCTCAATCCTGTCCCTTTCTCCTAATTAACCCAAGTTCGTCATTGTTGACTATGGGAGAGCCTAGTGCCCGTCGCTCTCTCTGGGCCAAAGGCAGACGTCCCAAGGGGCTTCATGTCCTGCTTTTAATCGCTCCCTGGCCTCTGTTCTCTTTAGAATAGTCGTCAGAGTCCTTGTCCGGTCTTCAAGGCTCTGGATCTCCGCTCTCTCCCAGACCCACCTCCCCTCCTCCACCCTTCCTCCAGCAAGAGACCTTCCTCTCGTCCCTCCAGTGCCGCGAGCTCTTCGCTGCCTCCGGGACTCGGTTCTTGCTCCCGCGGCCAAAACGTTCTGACCCCAGCTCTCGGCAGGGCCGGCTCCTCCTGGTCCCTCGGGTCTCAGCTCAGAGTCCCCGCCTCTTCAGAGCCCGTTTCCCTGACCAGCCTTTGTAACGAAGCCCACATCTCCCACCCCCATCATTTGTTTGCTCTATCGTCCATGTCCACCGGAAGCCGCGATGCTTCCTAGCGTCCTGCCCGGGAAGCGGGGCCGGGTCTGGCTTCGTCCCTGTCACGTCCAGGCCCCGAGCACAGGCCGGGCACACTGGCCCCGGGTCAGTCATGTAACTGACTCCTCCCACCCAGCTTAGCATCCTTAGGCTCTTGGTGACATTCCCCGGACAGTGAGTCACGTTCCCCGGACAGAGAGTCACGTTCCCCGGGCAGAGAGTCACGTTCCCCGGACAGAGAGTCACGTTCCTTGAAAGAGACGGCAGGGATCCCTCCGTACCTCACACCTTCCGGCCCTTTTGCCACCTGCCACGCTGCCACCTGCCACGCTGCCATCGCCCCTCCGCAGGCCCCTCCCTCCACGCTCCCCTCTTACTCCAGGAGGAACTAAACATGCTCCTTCCCTAGTCATGCTCCCCCCGGGGCCAGGACAGAGGGACGAGCCGGAGGCCCCACAGCCAGGCCTACAGCACGGAGCCCCGTGTGGACGCCGCAGCCCCGCAGAGCTGGGCTCAGTCCCAGGGCCGTGGGGGACTCGCGGGAACAGGGCTGTGCGATCAGGAAGCCCAGACAGGGCGCTGCGTCCCTGCAGCCACGGCGAAGGGCTCATGCAGCCACAAGGCGGGGACCCAAGGGGCCCGGAGACAGGCCACGCAGGGAGCGAGCAGGCGGGCCTGGTGCCGTGGGCAGCGGCCAGTTCTTAGTCCCTCCAGCCTGGCTGCAGGGGTGCCACTGGGGGACTCGGGACCACGCTGGTGCTCGTGCCGCCCAACCCCGACCCATCTCAGGAAAGCTCTGAGCAGCCCGGCATCGGCACCGGCACCGGGGAGGACGGCCCAGGGCGGGGGCCCGGGGAGTACCCATCGCCCCTGCCCTGCCCCCTGGTGCCCCACCCGGCCAGCAGGCTGACGCCAGCGCCTCGCTGCAGCTTAATGAGCTGTTTGTAACTTCCAAATCGGGAGCGACAGCTTTCTTCCCGCCGACAGTTCTGCACGTAATTGATTTTCGTTTTTCTCTGTTCCCGGAGGTGGTCGGGAAGTAAGCAGTCTCACCTGCTGTTAAGCCTGATCCTGGCCTGAACCCTCTGGATCTGGGGGGCAGACTCAGGGCCCCTCCAGCCCCCAATCCTGCCTCTCACTCCTCTTGGAGGGGAGGCGGACCCTGGCCTGGCTCACCGAACCCTGGAAGGTCTGCCCGCCCTCAAAAAAATACCAGCTCTCCCTTAAAGATGAAGACGTGCCTCCTAAAAGCTGCCCCTGGAATGTTCTAGAGCGCCAGCTCCTTTGCAGGGACCCCCGGGCCGCGGTCTGGGGGCCCCGAGGACGTGGGGGAGTGGGAGTCAGCAGTCCTGGCTTCACACCCACCTCTGCTCAGACAGCCGCCTTCGGGGCTGACGTCTCTGCCCGCCGAGGGCACGGCGATCACACTCCCTCACGCGGCGCGGGTTCACGGGGAAGGCGTGTGCGAGGCTCCACGCGTGCAGACCGGGTGCTGCTGCCCTGGCCACAGGGCGATTCGGAGCCGCCGGCCACCCTGGGCCAGTGGCGGCTCCGCGGGACCTGAGGGAGCCCACTCCTGTGGTGGGGCGTCTCTGGGTGTGGGCCCAGCTGCCTGCCACACGCTTTACCCCACCCCAACACACATCTCCTCCCTCGCAGCGGTCCCTGAAATTCACGTGTCTCTCCACGTCCACTGTGGTGTGCGAAGCCCGGGAGCCGGGCCTGCTGGTTAGCTATTGTTACTTCTAAAAGCCAGGGCTGGTTCTGTTGCCCTCTCCCCGCCCCCGGTTCAAATAAGGCCACTAAAAGTCACTGGAAACGGGGGTCCTGCTCAGGGCTCCCCAAGAGTGGTCCGGGAGGGGCCTGCGATTCCAGCTCGGCTGGGCTGAGGGGTGGCCCGGCCCTGGCCGCCCCGCGGGGGGGTCCATGTCCAGGGGCTTGGTGACAGGCGAGGCTCACCGCTGGCGGGCTGTCCCAGCCCCTCATGGGCGAGGCCTTTCCCGACAAGGCCCTCGGCGGGACAGGCTGTTCCTGTTCTCCACTCCTCAGAGTGCCGTGTTCAGAGGGGTCTGCAAAGGTCGCCAGTGACTCCTCAGGGCAAGTCGTTGGGGTGATGGGTGGAGAGAAACCATCCGATTTTTCAAAGCCTGTCTTTGTTCCTTACAACCCACATGTGGTTTAGGAACGATCGTCCCACTTTACAGAAGAGGGAATGACCGCCAGCATTTCTCCTTCAAGGTCACCTAGAAAGCTGTGCGGACCGGGACTCCGCGCCTAAGCTGTTTCTGCTCCGAGACCCGGACAAGACGCTCCGAGCTCCTGGCCTGCAGCCCTGCCTCGGGGCCGGGGCCCGAGGAACCGGGAGAGCCGGCCTGGGTGGCTGGGTGGCCGGGTCGCCGCCCCTGGGCCCCTGTGCTGATGCGCAGGAGGGAGGCTGAGGCCTCGGGGCCTCCCCTCTGTGCCGGCAAGGCCGCTTCCGACAGGCTTTGGATTGATTCTGGGGCGGCGGCAGGTCCCAGCGGGTCAGGACGATCTCATTTCCAGCTGTAACTGCATCCCCGCTTCTCTCTAGCGCTTTCTCTGCAGCCCGAGGCTGGCCCGCCGCGCACCAGGCTGGGAATTAACCGCACGCAGGCACCACAGCCTCCGTCAAAGATCACAGAAAAGCAATTTCAGAAAAGAAATCCCTTTTTCTCGCTTGGTGGCTTTCATTGTGGAAGAAAGGAACAATGACGAGTGACATCAGAGCTATTCTGGGGCACTGGGGGGGGGGGGGCGGGGAGGAGCCGGGCCCTGCTGTCCTGGAGGCACCGGCCTCCCCGTGCCAGGATTCAGGGTGCTGCCCCCCAACTCTCCACCCTGGGGACGGGCTCCCAGGAGCTGCTCCAGACCCGCGTGTCCATGACCCTGGTGTGCGTGAGCATCCTCGGGTCACAGGAAAACCCCACGGAGCCACCGCCACAATTCTCTCATCACAGGCAGGAAGCTCGGGCCCCGAGAGGGGCGGGGACTTGCCCAGATTCACCAGCCAGACAGGCAGGGCCAGGGCCTGGACCCTCCTCTCCTGAACCCCTTTGTCCAGAGCTCAGGGAGGAACGGTGCCCTGGACACTGGGTGGGAGGTGTCTGCGGCGGGTGGAATGGCGGCCCCAGAAGATAGGTCACCTCCGAACCCTGGAGCCTGTGAAGGTGACCTTCTTTGGAAAAAAAGGTCTTTGCAGATGTGATCAAGTTACAGAGCTCAGGGTGAGGTCACCCCGGATTCTCTGGCTGGGCCCGAACTCCAATGACAGCGTCCTTATGACACAGACAGGAAGAGAAGGCCATGTGGCCACAGAGGCAGGGACTGCAGTGATGTGGCCACAAGCCAAGGTGTGTGGGCAGCTGACGGGGCGGGCAGAGGCAAGAAGCACCCCCCCACACACACACCCCCACACTGCCGGCCTCTGGGCTGTGAGAGAATAAATTCCTATTGTTTTTAAGCCACTAACTTGGTGGTGCTTTGTTCTCACGGCCCGGACACAGGCACCCCGGCTCTGTGGGAAGGGAGGAAGCTGGTCCTGGGTCCTGCAGGGAGCCGGGGGCTGGGGACCCTTCCGAGGCCAGAGGGCTGGGCCTCTGTCCCTCTGCATGCGCCGTCAATCATTGGGCCGCCCTCTGGGAGGGGGTGAACCCGGAGAGAAGCCACCCTGGCGAGGGGGCCCCAGGGGTGACGAGGGGGACAGGTGGTGCTCGCCCCCAGGAGCATCTGGCAGCCCCTGACGTTTCCATGCAGAGGCTGACCCCTGTGGGCCTGGGAGCAGAGCGCTCCGACCCGGCGGCCAGAGGACGCAAACCAGGTAAAGGCAGCTGCGGGCAGAGGCGCACGGGGGACGAACAGAACGAGAGGCAGCGGCCTCTTCCAGGGGGGACGCGAGGAGGCCACGAGGAAGCACAGACCATGGGCAAAGGGGGAGCCCTGAGTCCGAACAAGATGAATGAAACATGAGACTTCGGGGGCTGAACATTAAAACAACGGCACCCACTGGCCCGAGAGCAACGGAGAGAGCGGGATGCGGCGGCGCCGTCCCTGACGGAGCGGTGGGCGGCGAGTGCGGGAGCCAGCTCCCCGTTGTCCGTATGAGGAGGAGAGGGGCCCCGGGAGGGCTGCCAGCACCCCGCGCCGCGTGCAGACCAGAGCCCTGTGTCCTGCTGAGCTCTGTGGGCCGGAAAGCACCAGCCCGGTTCGTGGGGAGTGAGAACATGGGATGGACACGCGTGTCCCCACTCCACACGGCCTGCCTCATGCCTTCCCCGCCTCCTCCAACCTCCCAGGCCCCTGCTGGGCGGGAACCTGCTTCCTTCTTCCCTGAGGACTGGAAGCCACGGGGTTCGGCCGGTCCTCCCCCGCCATGTGCCCGCTCTCCGTGGGTGTCCCGCCAAGCAGACGCCGCCCCCCCCCCCAACCCGCTCTGGGCGCTGCCTCCCCCACCCCCACCCCCACCCGCCCGGTCCTGTCCCTGTCCTCCACGCCCCGTCTCCCGGCTCACTCTGTCAGCAGGAAGCACAGCCCAATGGGATGCAACCATCAACGCCATCCTTTCCAGAACTTTCTCACCTTCCCGACGGAAACTCCGCCCGTGAAGCGTAACTGCCAGCCCAGCCCCGGCCCCGGCCCCGGCCCCTCCTCTGCCTCCCGTGTCCGTGACTCCGACCCCCGGGCTCACACCAGCGGGGTCACCAGCACTCGGCGCGGTGTGCAGCTCCTTCACGCGGCTGACGTCCTCGGGTTCTCCTGTCGCGGCAGCTGTCGGCGCTTCCTCCTGTTTCAGGTGAGTCCCGTCTCAGCCCACGTTGTGCTCCACAAGGAGGGGGTGCTGCTGGCGGCCGCCTGACCGCACAGCCCTGCGGAGCCCTGAGGACTGCTGGGCCCCGGGAGGAGCGGGGGGGGGGGGTGTGGGGGGGTGTCACGGGGAGGAGGGGGGCACCGGGAGGAGCGGGGGAGGGGCACCAGGAGGAGGGGGGGCGCCGGGAGGAGCGGGGGGAGGGGGCGCACCTGGAGGAGGAGGGGGTGCACTGGGAGGAGGGGGGGGCACCGGAAGGAGGGGGGGCCGGGAGGAGCGGGGGAGGGGGCACCGGGAGGAGGGGGGGACCCGGGAGGAGGAGCAGCCTGTGCTGCCCTGTGAAGTGGGGGAGGAGCAGACACTGCCGCAGGCGTCACGTAAGAGGGCGTCAGCGCAGGAAAGTGGGCCCGGCCAGCGCTCAGTGCGTGTCCGTGGTTATGGTGCCTCCTGCCCGCTGTGGCAGGCACCTGGGCATCCGGCCTGGAGCTGGGCACACAGTGGACGCTCACTGAGTGCCTGTGGTGAGCGCCCAGAGGGCTGAGAGGACCTTGAGCCGCTCCCTGGGGACCGGCAGGAGCCTGGGCGTTGGAGGGCTTGGGTGCCCCAGGCTCTCCCGCACAGTGTGGGAAACCCCATGGCAGCAGTCAGGCCGGGTCCGCCCCGCTGGTCCCTGCGGGCTGTGTGGCTTTGGGCGGGATGGATTCCCTCTCTGGACCGCATCTCCCAGTGTTGAGGCCTGAGCGGACGGGCTGTCTGCTCCACAGGACCGTCTCCACGAGCAAGCGCCCCGCACCAGGCCCGGGACAAACCACTGTGCGGCCCGTGCCCCTGTCCGTCAGGGCCAGCGGCGGCCTCACCACCTGGGCCAGCGGAGGCCCTGCGTTGGGAGGAGGAACCAGCATGGACACAGCAACTCCCCCGCCCCCTCCAGCTGTCACCAAGGCCCCGTGTCCCCGGCCAGCCTCTCCCAGTGCACGGGTCGCCCGCCTGTGCTGTCACATCATGAGTCGGAGCAGGAAGAGGCCCTGGGGCCCAGGCAGGCGCTCCCCAGGGTCCTATGAGACAGACATGCCACCGAGAAAACACCCGAGGTCACCTGACCCTGAGCTGCGCCGAGGGGCCCACGGAGCATAGGGCAGGTCAGCTCGCCGTCTCCCGGTTGGGGTGCCAGCTCACAGGGCTTGGCGGTGAAAGAGGACAGCCCCGGAGACCGGCACTGGAGCCTCGGGTTCAGGCCAGCGGACCGGGCCCTGTGCCCGGGGCCCCCACACAGGAGGTGCTCAGGGGCTGTCACTGGACGCCGTCCCGGGAGGAGGAGTGTGCCTCCACGCACAGGGCCCAGAAGCCACTCTCCCGTAGCATCTGTTCACATCCCCCCAAACAGGCCGGAAGCACTCCCACCCACGCGGTGGGGCCCGAGCCATCTGTGGGCAGGTGCCAGCCCGTCCCTGGACGATGCCGGAGCCAGCAGAGCTGTGACGACAGGCACCCATCCTAAAGACGTAACTCGGAGCTCGTTGGTGCCACTCCGAATCTGCCACGCTCCTACCCCCACCCCCACCCCCACCCCGGGAGTGATGGGAGCAGGCCGCCCTGAGGGGGCAGCATGTGGAAGGAGCAGGCAGAGGACAATCCCAGAGACTGGGCTAAGAGAGGGGAGGGAGGCTCTGGGTGGGAGCAGATATGGGGGAGGGGAGTCCTTAATGCGGAGAGTGGGCAGAGTTAGGATGGGAGGGGATGGGGGGTCTCCCATTCTCCCCCTGTCCCATGTGCATGCCCACAGGCTCTGGGGTCTGACACTCCATCCTCCTGTCCTGGAGGTCCTGGGGCCCCTCCTAGGGGCGCTCTGGTTTCCTGTCAGTTTCTGTCTCTGGTGTCCAAGGTCCAGCACCCCACAGCAGAGAGCTCCCACGGGGCGTGGGAGAGACAATCTGCGGGGGATGGGTTAGAGCTAGGGTTAGGGTTAGGGTTAGGGTTAGGGTTAGGGTTAGGGCTAGGGTTAGGATTAGGATTAGGGTTAGGGTTAGGGAGACAGGAGCTGTGGATTCAGCTCTTGAGTTACAGGGAAGGGAGAGCAAAAGCTCATGGGAGAGGGTTAGGGCCAGGGCTAGGGTTAGGGTTAGGGTTAGGGCCAGGGTCAGGGCCAGGGTTAGGGTTAGGGTTAGGGCTAGGGTTAGGGTTAGGGTTAGGGCTAGGGTTAGGATTAGAGTTAGGGTTAGGGTTAGGGTTAGGGCTGAATTAGGGCTAGGGCTAGGTTTTGTTTTAGGGTTAGGGTTAGGGTTAGGGTTAGGGCTAGGGCTAGGGTTAGGATTAGGGTTAGGGTTAGGGCTGAATTAGGGCTAGGGCTAGGTTTTGTTTTAGGATTCAGGATAGTGTTAGGGTTAGGGTTAGGGTTAGGGTTAGGATTAGGGTTAAGGTAGGGTTAGCAGCCGGGCAGGTGACCTGTCCGGTACCCCAGGCGAGGCGGCAGCGGGCGTCTCTCCGGGCCAGGCTGCACTCGCGGCCCTGGAGGAAACTGGAACGCATTGCCGGCCACGGCTCTGTTCTGAGGACGGGTTCCCCCCCGCCGCCGCCGCCTTCGCTCTGAGCTCGGCCCAGACCCCAGACGTGCTCGGTGCCTCTTGGCTGAAGGGAGCGGCTGCCGGGCTGCGACATGAAGGGCATCTGCTCAGAGCACCCCACGCCCCGGCCTCTCCCTGCCTCCCTCACAGCACAGACACGGGGACCGTGACTCGAAGCCAGGATGAGGGACACGAGGGGCGTCTGAGCCACAGGCAGGCGGGACAATTGTGCAGGGATGGGGGCGGGGCAGGTCCCTGCCGCCTCTGGTGCCAGAAAAATAAAAGAATCGCAGCAAAAATAAACGCTGAGCCTGCGAGCTGGGAGTGGCCTGCGCTGGCCTCTGTGCTGGCCTCTGCGCTGGTACTTCTCCCGGGACCTCAGCTTCCTCGCCGGGAAAGGGGTGGGGTGACCCTGGTGCGACCCCACGGGGTGCTGTGGCCGCGGCCGTCCTGCGGCTCATCCACTGTGTCTCCCTGTCGGTCGCCCAGCGCGGGGCCTGGCTGAGCGCAGGAGGGCGAACCGACACTTGGTGAGTGGAGGGGCCCTGACCCGGACCCTGTGACCACAGCCAGCCTCCCGCAGCATCGCAGGGCCGGGCGGCGGCTGCAGAAACCGGGGGACAAGCACATCCCCGGAAGCTTCCACCTGGGAGCCACACCGAGGGAGAAGGGCGGGGAAGGAGGCGGCACCCGGAGGGAGAGCCCGCGGAGGCCTCGCCGAGTCCACGCAGGACGCCGTCCGAGGACGGAGAGGAAAGCAGTCTGTGTAATGTGATTAAAGGGCCAAAAAGTGTGTGTGTGGGGTGGGGGGGGGGGGGGGTAGGGGGCTGAACATGCGACTTAGGAACAAGAGATTCTAAAAACGACGAGCAGATTTGAAAACGAACCAAATGGAATTTCGAGAAATGGATGGACCGGTAATTGTGAAAACTGGCGCCACCCCTTTGGCAAACAACGTGGCACTGCCAGTGAGTGCGAGGAGCCGCCGGGGCGAATTCCCTCCGTCTTTCCCGGACGCTCCGGCCCAGGTGCCCCAGGAGGCCGTGCCAGAGGCCCTGGGAGCACGGCTTGTAACAGCACAAAAACGAGCAACACAAACACAACACGACTTTTTTTTAAAGGAAGGAACTGTTCCAAAGACAGAGACGGTGGGTTCTGAGGGGAGCTGGCCGGTCCCTGGCAGGCGGGTGCCGCAGAGCCTGCCTCCTGTGAGGACGCTGCGCCCCGAGGTCTCCTTCCGCTCGGAGGTGCGAGGAGCCGTCTGGTCACAGGCTCCTGTCTGGTGTCTGTCCTCGTCTCCCAGGCGATGTGACTCGTGTTCCCTGGGACGTGGAAGGCGTGTGGCTGTCTGGCCTGCAGAGCGCGCTGGCCAAGGAGAGCGTCGCCACCCTTCTTCTTCTGCCCACGTGCCCAGGGCCCCCCCTCCCTGAGCGGAATAAAGGGAGGGACACCCCAGCATACGGCTGCCATGGGGACCGGGTACAGTGCTGTGGACAAGAACGTTCTAGAGCAGTGGTCGGCAAACTCCTTAGTCCACAGAGCCAAATATCAACAGCACAACGATTGAAATTTCTTTGGAGAGCCAAATTTTTTAAACTTAAACTTCTTCTAACGCCACGTCTTCAAAATAGACTCGCCCAGGCCGTGGTATTTTGTGGAAGAGCCACACACAAGGGGCCAAAGAGCCGCATGTGGCTCGCGAGCCGCAGTTTGCCGACCACTGTTCTATAGAAACATGAAGACAGGACGACCCGGGAGAGCAAGGTGGGTCCCCCCATCGTCCCATGTACTTCTCACCACAACCCCCAGCACCAAGCGCCACTGGGATGTCTCCCCACTTTACAGAGGGGTGGACTGAGGTGCGGAGAGGCGAGGAGCAAGGTCACCTGGCCTGGGTGTGAGCTGCCTCCTCACGGGGTCCCGGGGCCTTGACGGTCCACGAGGGCCGGGCCACCGGGTCATGTCAGCTGTCTGTGCGCCCCCGGCACGGTCCCTGCTTTCTGGTGCTCTCGTCTCAGAGACGGTGGGACGGAGTGGGGGTGCCCTGACCACGGCTTCCAGTGGGGGCTGGCAGACACCTGGGGTTCAGCCCCAGCGCCAGCTCTGGGCTGTGGGATGCTGGACGAGCTGCAGCGCCTCCTGCCCGCGAGGGTGGAGGGTGTCCCCACCCGCCGGGACGGGCCGCTCCCCTTGACCGGCGGTGCCTGGGTAACGACGCTTCCTCAGACACGGCCACAGGGATTGTCTCCGGGACAAATCGCTGCCTGGACCACACAGCAGCTTCCCGTTACCTCTGCGGAACCCGCCCTACGGGGGATCCACAGCCTGCGTGGAAACGTGGCGTCTGCACATTGAGCTCCGTGGGGCTGAAGGACTGCGGTACGTTAATCATATTCCAAAATTTTCCATTCGTCTCCCACCTGGCACTCGGCTCGGGGCGGGCGTGTGTGCGTGTAAGAATGCACAGTCCTGGCTCAGCCCGGCTCCTCTCCCCGCGCGCCCCGCCCCTGGGCCTGGACCTCCACCTTCCGGGCCCCCCGCGGCTCACCTGCAGCAGGGCCTGGCCAGGGGCAAACGCTGTGCTTTAGCTACTTGAGGGTTGGAGGGCTGCGAGGCCCCGGCCTGGCGACTTCTGGACACAAAGGCAAAGAAAGAGCTCTGGCCTCGGAGCCAGTCGGCGTACTGTGCTAATCTTGGCGTCAACCCATTACCTGCGTGATGGCCGGTCTATTTTTAAAGCCGCCAACGGGGATTAATTTGGGCCTGAGTTCTCCAGCCACAGCTATTCCTGGAGAAGGGCCTCTGCATATGGAGGGGGCCAGGCTGGGAGGAGGCCACCCGCTGGGCCTCTGGGCCCCTGAGCCCCTGGGCTGTGCAGATGACCCCGCGCCATCAGAGGTCAGAGCGTGGGTCAGGGAGGCAGGTCCCAGGAGCCGCAGGGAAATGTGGCCACGATCCTTCTCTCCTGGCCTGGGGGCAGAAACAATCCCTCCCAGATGCTCAGAGAGCTCAAAGGGGACGGATGCTGCGTGTCCGGGTCGGTCCGTGCACACGCCCCTGAGCTCTAACAGGGAGGGCAGTAACCATAGCAACAACTCACAAACATGCATGCCCGTGGCTCAGAAGTCACCCCAAGGACGTTGCCCTGAGCTCCTAAGTGAGGGCATGCGAGAGGGCTACTGCCCAAGCACTGAGCCACTGACACTAAGCACAGTGGCCGGCTGCCCCTCCCAGGGTGCACTGCTCACCCCCAGCGCTACCTCTCGCAGGTTATGAAAGAGCGGCCGTACGCGTGGCCTCGTTTCTGTTAAAATGATCACATCCATACACATGCGGAGTTGCAATGGGACAGTCTGGTAGGAGAGGCAGCAGTGTGTTCAGAGAGGTACCCTGCCCCCCCTCTGGAGGCCCCCGGGGCACCTGCACCTCTCGTCCACTCCCTGTTCTCCACGCTGTCCCTACCCCAGCCCCCGTTCCTCCATGCACCAAGCAGAGTCCTGATTCAGGGCTTTCTCACTCGCTGTTCCTCCCCCCGGGGGCTCGCCCCTCGCTCCACCAGGCTTCCTCCGCCCCTCTCCTGAGATCTCTGCTAAGTAAGGGCAGGCCCACCCTCAGGAAGCTGCGGCTCCCGCCACGCGCTGAGCCGTCGCCCTCGTCCTGTGGGGGTTCCTCGCACTCATCTCCTCCTGAGTGACACTTCTCTTCGCTCCCTGTTGAATGACTCCCCCTCCCGGGAAATGAGCTCCCTAAGACCAGGGCTCGCACCTAGAACAGCCGGCCAGGGGAAGCGCTCACACACTCATCCTGTCAAACAGCTGGACACCCGCCTGCCAAGCCCGGGAGCCGGACCCCTGCCTCACACCCTGAGAAATCAACTCAAGGCGGGTCGATGACCTCCGTGTAACAGCTAGAACTACACAGTGCTCAGGAGAAACCGGTGTGCATCTCCATGACCTTGGCCTGCGCGATGGCTACTTACATGCGACACCAAAGGTACGGCAAACAAAGAAAAAGAAGACAGTGGACTTCATCGAGACTTAAAACGTCCGTGCTTCAAAAGATACTGTTAGGAAGTGGACGAGCCTGGCTGGGCGGCTCCGTGGCTGGGCGCTGCGCCAGGCTCCAGGAGGTCACTGGTGTGATTCCTGGTCAGGGCGCATGCCCAGGCTGTGAGCTCAGTCCTCAGCAGGGGCGTGCAGGAGGCAGCCGGTGGATGTTCCTCTCATTGATGTTTCTCTCTCTCTCTCCCCCTTCCTCTGTCTCTAAAAACCAATTAAAACGTATTTTAATAGAAAAGAGGAAAAGACAACCCACAGAATGGGGAAAATATTTGCAAATCATATATCGGATGAGAGACTTGTATCTGAAACACTGAAGAGACAACCTAATTTTAAAAACATGCAAAGGATCTGGAAAAAAAAAAAACAACAAAGAACATTTCTCTGAAGAAGACGCACAGGTGGCCAACAAGCACATGAAAAGGTGCCGGACGCCAGCCCCCGGGGAGATGCGGTGGGGACACAGTGAGATGTGGCGATAGAGCAGCAGTCACCGAAGGGCAGATGGCAGCAGTGTGAGCAGGGGGCCAGAACGTGGACACCCAGGCACTGCTGGGAGGGAACTGGGGCAGCCACTGGAAAGTAGCTTGGCGGTCCTGCAAAGGTTAAACATGGAGTTACCATGTGACGCAGCAATTCCACTCCTAGACATGGACCCAGCGGGAATGGAAATGGGTCCACAGAGAGACGTGTACATGTGTGTGTGTGTGAATGCACACGGCAACGTTATTTACGAGGGCCAAGAAGTGACAACAACCCAAACGTCCCCCAGCTGATAAGGAGATCAGAGGTGGCCCATTGGACGATGGCACGTTATCTGGCAATAGAGAGGAATGACCTGTGCTGAGGCGCTCATGGACAGTTGCTAATGGAAGAAGCCAGGAACCGAGTGTGTGATTCCTTTTACATGCCATGTCCAGGGGAGGCAAATCTGTAGAGATAGGATGTAGATGAGCAGTTTTCTTGTGGTGGGGGCGTTAGAAGGTGATAGCTATAAAGCTTGTGAGGCCTCTTCATTGGTGCAGGAAGCCAATTCCAGCATGTCAGAATTGCAAGAGTTTCACTGAAAGGTTGATGGAACATGGGGACTCAACAAGGGCTGAGTCACATATGTTATCACTTGTTGGGAATGGCTGAAGGCATTTCCCCAAACCTGAAAAGGGTGCATTAAATTGATTGTTTGCTGCCAGACAGCTCAGGGCATCTTAATCTACATGTTATTGCCTCCTGTTGGCCAAACACCTGAACAGCCGAAGGCTATTCCCCAATCTGACAATGTTTCTGTACAAAACCTACCCTTTGAAGTGTATATCTCCACCTTGCCTTAGGACAATTTGTGTTAATAAAAAGCAAGGGTTCCTGAGACAAGGAGAACTCAGCTCCTTCAGCTAGGCTCCTCTGCCTCCCCCAAATGCCTTTCAAAATTATGTTTCATCTCTGGACTCTTATTTAATCTACACACAGCCCTCTCCAGGTTTCCTGAACCCTTCTAGATGCCGGATCAAGACCACCAGTGTTAAATCGCGCCCAACGTCTAGCAATTGGGATGATGAAAATGTTCTCAAATTGATTGTGGGGATGTTGCACACCTTGTGACAATAACAAAAGCCATTGAACTTTTAAATAGGTGAATTGTTCAGTGTGTGCATTATATCTCAAAGGAGTTACCAAAATCTTCACTTACAGAGACAGCAATTTTTCTGGAAAGAAAACTTGTGGCCTGGGTCTTCCTAAAAGACGTTGTGTGGAGTTGTGACTCTAAGGTAGAAATAACCCAAATGCCCACTAATTGATGAATGAAGAAACAAAGTGTGGTCTTTCAACACAAGGGGACATAGCAGGCCTTCTCAGTACAGGATTTGCAAAAATTGTCTCTCTTCTGTGGGTTGTCTTCTCATTTTCTCTATATTCTTTGAAGCACAGAAGTTTTTCATCTTAATGAAGTCCAATTTAGCTACTTTTCCCTTGACTGCTGGGCTGTTCCTGTCGTGTCTCAGAAACCATTGCTCAGCCCAAGGTCATGAAGATTTACCGCTATGGTTTCTTCTAAGAGCCTTATAGTTTCAGCTCCTACGTTTAGGTCTTTAATTGATCCATTGTGAGTTAATTTTTGTCGTTAGGAGGTGAGAGTTGGAGGTCTGATTTCATTCTTTTGCGGGTGGGTATTCAGTTGTCCTGGCACCATTTGTTGAAAAGACTGTTCTCCCCCCACCCCCCACCCCCCCACCCCCTGCTTAATGGTCCTGACACACTTGCCAAGGATCAGCTGAGCAGAGGGCGAAGGTTCCGCTCTGCCTCTCAGTGCCACCCATTCATCTCCACATCCGCACTTAGCCGACACCACACGTCTGCACTACTGTAGCTGTAGAGAGTTTTGAAATAATGAAGTGTGAGCCCTCCAAGTATATTCTTCATTCCCAAAATTGTTCCGGATAGTCGGGTTCCTTGAATGTTCACATAAATTTGGATCAGATGGTCAGTTTGCACAAAGAAGCCAGCTGGGTTTCTGATGGGGATTGCATTGAGTCTATAGATCAGTTTGCATCGAATCTTAAATCTATAGATCAATATCTTGTCCACTTCAAAATATTAGTTATTCTGACCCATGACCGTGAAATGTTCCCATTTATTAAGACCTTTCTAAATTCCTTTCAACCACGTTTTGTCGTTTTCAGAACATGTTTTGCACGTATTTTGTTAACTCTATGCCTAAGGATTTTATTCTTTTTTGATGCTCTTTCCTGTAAATGAATTCCTTTTCCTAACTTTATTTTCAGATTGTTCGTTGCAAGTGTATAGAAATACTAGTACCATTTACTTATGTATATTGATCTTGTACCTCAAACTCATTTGTTAGTTCTAATAACTGATGGAACTGGTAACTTAGTGTAGTGGGTAGTAGATTCCTGAGCATTTTCATACAAGATCAAGTCATCTACAGATAGACTATTTTACTTCTTTCTTTTTCCACCTAAACGCTTTTTTCTTGCCCAGGCTGGAACCCGCAGCACAGCGCTAGATAGAAGTCATGAGGGTGAACATCCTTGTCTTATTCCTGATCTTAGGGGGAAATCATCCTGTTTCATCATTCCATGTGCTCTTAGCCTGGGTTTTCTGTCAGATGGAGGACGTTCACTAGTTTGTTGAATGTTTTCGTCGCAAAAAGGAGTTGGATTTTATCAAAGGCTTTTTTGGCAACTACTGAGATGAACATGTGGTTTTCGGTTATTATTTTATTGCTATGGTGTATTATAATAATTAACTCCTGGGTGTTAAACCAACCTTGCATTATTGGTATAAGCCCCACTTGGTCATGGTGGATAATCCTTTTTACATGTGACTGGTTTGTATTTTATTGAGGGTTTTGCCTGCACACTCACAAGAGATATTGGTCTATAATATTCCTGTGACATCTTTTTCTTGTTTTATTATCAAGGTGATACTGGCCTCAGGGTGACTTTTGAAGTATTCCCTACTCTTTGACATATTTTTTGGAAGCATGTATAAAGAATTGCCTTTAATCCTTTTTTAAATGTTTTTGTAGAATTCACCAGTGAAGCCATCTGGACCTTGTGGGAAGGCATTTGATTATTAATTCAATATCTTTAACTATTTATTTAGGTTTTCTATTTCTTCTTGAGTCCGTGTTGATAGTTTGTATCTTTCTGTGAATTTGTTCATCTGTTGTCTGATTTATTAGCATACGATGTGTATACTACTTAAATAGCACCTGTTAACATTTTCATTTTCTGCTCTGGCATATAAAAATCCAATTGATTGTATACTGACTTGCTAAACTCTTATCAACTCTAATCTTAACCGATAGCATCTCTGTAAGTCACTACACACAGAATGAGCCGCTCAGTGAATAATGACACCTAGTTCTTCATTTCCAGTCCTGAGACTTCATCCTCTTTATTGCCTATTACACTGGGGGGGGGGGGGGGCGGGCCAGTGCTGAGAAGTGGGGGTAGCAGGCATCTCTGTCTGGCTGCCAGTCCCAAACGGAAAACTTCCAACATTCCACCAATGACTGTGTGTCTTTGACCTATTTTTACCGGATTAAGGAATTGCTTTATGTTCCCAGTTTTCAAAGCATCCCCTCTTTTTGTAAATGAATATTGAATGTTACTAAATGCTTCTTCGGCACCTGTTAAAATAATCGTGTGGTTTTTCTCCTCTAACCTGTTAATATGGCAAATGCCATTCAAGTTTGTAATGGTAAGTATGCCTTGGTTTTTAATATTTTGTTTAGAATTTTGCATCTCTATTCATTAGTGAGATCTGCCTGTAATTTTTCTCTCATGTGACCCTTCTCTCTTTTTTGTATCGAGTGGACTGGTCTCACCGGGTGGCCGGGCAATCTCTCTCTCTCTCTCTCTCTCTCTCTCTCTCTCTCTCTCTCTCTCTCTCTCTCTCTCTCTCTCTCTCTCTCTCTCTCTCTCTCTCTCTCTCTCTCTCTCTCTCTCTCTCTCTCTCTCTCTCTCTCTCTCTCTCTCTGTCTCTCTGTCTCTCTCTCTCTCTCTCTGGCAGTTCCTGTGAGAGGTGCGAGGAGAGCCCTCGGGGAGGCCGTCGGGACCTGGAGTGTTCTTGGCGGAAAGGTTTCAGTTAGATTCCCTTTCTGTTTGGGCCGATTTGGGAGCACTTATACTTTTCTAGAAATGCATCCGTTCCTTGTAAAATGCCACCTTACAGCGTCGCCGTTCCTCCTGGCAGCCTCTGTGGACTCCCCTGCAGCTGCCGAAACAGCGTGCCGTCGCGGTGCCGAGCACAGATGCAGGTCCGTAAGCGGAGGCCCCACTCCAGGGCTCAGGGCTGAGGTCACAGCGTCAGAGACCACGCTCCTGGGGCTCGAGGCGCGTCTGCTTCTTGGCCTTTCCACTTCCCTCGTCTCCATGGCGCACCCTCCGAGCTCCGCCGCCGTCACCGGCCATCCTCCCACCGCCAGGCCCCTCGGCCCCCTCTTACAAGGACACGCGGGCCCATCAGGCCCAGGGGAGAAGCCGGCCCCGCTCCCATCTGGGACCCTTACCTGAACCCGCGCAGGAGCCAGCTGCAGAGGTGAGGACCTGGCTGTCAGTGGGGTGGCCATTCGGCTTACCCCTGCATTTTTCTTCTTGTTGTTAATCCTCATCCGAGGCTATTTTTTCTATTGATTTTTAGGGAGTGTAGGGGGGAGAGAGGGGTCGGGGGGGAGAGACTGGTTGCCTCCCACACACATCCGACTGGAGCCAGGGATCGAACCTGCAAGCCAGGCACCTGCCCTTGACCAGGAATCAAACCCACGACCCGGCGAGGCGTGGGTCGGTGCTCTCACCACTGAGCAACACTGGCCAGGGCCTCACGATCTTTCTCGTCCTCAAGCCCTGCTGTGCCTGCCTTTCCACTCCTGACTTGCTATCTGTGCCTCTTCTCTTGTTCCAGGCGTTTCTCCTGGACTCCTCCCTCAGTCCTGCATGTGGACACGGGCGTGTGGCCCCCGGGCTTGCCGTGCACAGGGGGAAGTTCGGAGACGGGAGCCGTCCTCCGAGGGCGGGCCTCGCCTGTGGCGCATCCTGCACAGGTGCACGGGGCTCTAACCTGGAGGCCATCAGAGTCAGGACAGGGAGCCTCGGCCTCTGGGCTGGGGGCCGAGGCTGCCCCTGCCCTGCCCTGGCATGTGCGGGCCAGGATCCATCGCCGTGTGATGGGCAGACCCCGGCTCTTGCCCAGATCTGGCAGCTCCTCTGGGCGGCTGGGCTGCGGTCCAGGCGGTGCCATCACCAGCACACCCGTCTCGGCGACTCGCTCTACCTGGCTGGAGGCCAGTCCTCGGTGAAATGGGCTCAGACACGTGAACCCTTGCTCCTCAAGTATTTTCAAAGAATTCCTACCTGTGTTTGTTTGTTTTCTCTTACTTCTGTCCTATTTCTTTTATTCTGGAGCTCATCTTTATTTTTTTCCCATTTCCTTCAGTTTTATTCTTTAAAAACAAACAAAAACACTCTTTGAGATGAATGCTTGGCTCATTAATTTTCAGCCTCGGTTTTTTCCTAAAGTAAATATTCATGACCGGCTTCTCCCTGCGCCCGGCTCACCCACCTCCCACGAGTTCTGATATGCTTTGCAGTGGTTTTTTTCCATTCAATGCAAATTTCCTGATTTGCATTTTTTTTCTTGCCTTGTGGATTACTTAGGTGGGATTTCATCATTCAGAGCTGCCTTTTTTTATACTGATTAATAACGTCACTTTTTGTGTATGACTTCAATCCTTTGAAATTTATTAAGATAAACTAATGGCCAAGAAATATGGCCAATTTTTAAAACTATATCTCACCTGTGCTTAAACACATGTATTCTGCAACTGAACGTGGCTTCTTTACCCGCCAAGTAGGTCACGTCTGTTGTGTATTTCGGCTCCTCCGTGTCCATCCTGATTTTCGCCTGCCTATTAGCTGGCTCACTGAGGCGATGCACCGAGGCTGTGTTATTAGGTACATACAGAGGTGGAATTGTCATGTTTTTCTGGAGACTGTAGCTTTTTTCGCCATCAAGTTTCTATCTTCCAGTGCTTTCTTCTTGCTAGTTTGCCTTTCTTTCCGTTAGAGTGAGCTCAAGAAAAATTCTCATTTTGTAGATTATTTTTCTCCCTGGGAGGTTAGGAGTGGCGTTCTCTGGCTTTCTGCAACCTAAACGTGAATCGACTTTCTAAAAACAATTAAGAGAAAGGAAAACAACTTTTTGTGTTCGTGATTCATATTGGTTTTGATTTTAAATAGTTCATAGAGCAGCTGGTCCCTCATCACTGCTCCCCTTCAAAAACGTACTGGCTGCTTAGACCCGCCGGTCACTTCTCATGGACTTAACTGTTCATAATTCTCATTGATCTGTTCTGTTTTATAAAACTCGCGTGTTTTACATGAACTGCGGGTTTATTGTAGGAAACGTAGAAAATAGAGTATAATGGGAACAATAAAATTAACCTAGAGTTTCTCACCTACCTACTGAAAAAGTTCTAGCATCTGTTCCTCTTCGCCTCTCAGTTTTAAATAAAACTATTTAAGTACAAAATAATGTATCCTTATGAACAATTAAGCGGCAGGAAAGGACCAGGGTAACGCCTGTGAGCAAGCCTGGAGCGCTGTGAGCATTGCGGGCCCTTTCAGACCATCGGAGGGGGTGCTCCACTCATGGTCATACGGGGGAGCCCCTGAATTGTGGACCTTAACAAGGAGAAAACTAATCTACAAAATGAGAATTTTTCTTGAGCTCATGAGACAGCCCAGGTCACGGGAGCTGAAGGGAGGTGACGTCCAGCCCCTGCGAGCCCCTGTGAGGAGGGACAGGACCCAGGAGACCGTTCCCCTTTCGCAGAGCGCAGAGAAAAAGGGGTGTCCAGAAAGGCGGGAGAAAACGTCAACATGTTACTAAATGCCTCAAGGCTGACCATGGGGCAGCGGGACCCTTGAGGGTTACTGGGAGACCCGGACACAGTGGAGGCCCCCCCCGCTCACCCGAGAGCTCGTGTCCATGGGCCCTCACTTGGTGTGGCCAGAAATAGTGGGGACAGGGCCAGAGGCCAGAGAACGCTGCCCTTTCTTTGATACATAAACATGCAAAGCCACACCCTGCCCCAGACCCTCCTCTTTAAAAAACAGCTTCATCTTGAACTTGAAAAAGGGCAAATTAACCCCAATAAGCAGAGGGAAGAGATCATCGAAACAAGCGCAGGAATCAATGATATGGAAAACAAAAACATGGACTAGATCAATGAAATAAAACAATGGACCTTGCCGGTGTGGCTCCGTGGTTGAGCGCTGACCCATGAACCAGGAGGTCACTGTTCAATTCCCAGTCAGGGCACAGGCCCAGATTGCGGGCTCGTTCCCCAGTAGGGGGCGTGCAGGAGGAAGCCGATCAATGATTCTCTCTCATCACTGATGTTTCTCTATCTCTCTCCCTCTTCCTTCCTCTCTCTGAAATCAATAAAAACATGTTTTTAAAAAATAATGTTGTTTTGCAAAGATCAATAAGTCAATAAACTGCTCATTGGAATGATCAGAAAAACCAGAGAAGACACAACCATGTGTACAATAAAAGAGGAGAAACACCGAGATCCTCGGACTTCATAAAGATGATAAAGACATTGATGAAGATCTGTGGCAAACAAATTTTCTAACTTTAACAAAACAGACCGGTTCCTTGAAAGTCACACACCACCGAAGCTCACTAAAGGAGAAACATGACCGGTTCGTCCCATTGAGCCACCACAGACACTGAATTCGCCATCGCACACCTTGTTGCCATGACGAAAGCTCCAGGCCCAATGGTCTCGTCAAAGAGTTTCCTATCAAACGATTTTCTATCCAACAGTTAGGGAAGGAATAAGCCAGTCTTACAAACTCACTCCAAAAATGGGGAGGGGGACAGCTCCCGCCCCGTTTTATGAGGTGAGCGCAACCCCGATAACGAAGATGTTGCAGGAAAGAGAATGACTGACCAATGTCCCCACTGACAGCAAGCCCAGAGACCCCGCAAAACACCAGCAAAGCAAGGCAACCAGTCTGGGAAGGACGAACTCAGGGGCCAGGGCTGTCCCCCGGAGGGCAGGGCTGGCTGACCGTGTGACAGTCAATCAGTTTAACTCACCATGTTAACAGAGTAAGCGAGAGAAAAAATGACTGTTTACATGGATGTGGAAAGAGCAGTAATAAAATTCAGCAACCACATGACTTAGTTTTAAGCTCTCACACATCAGGGGAGATGGAAACGTCACACATGTCACAAGGGCTCGCTGAGCCTTCTCCCGGCATCACACCCAGCGTCAGACGTCAGCACGTTCCCCCGAGATCAGCAGTGAGGACACTGCCCACTCGTGACCTCTGCTCCACAGTGAACCAAATTCCTGCACAGAAAAGCAGGAAAGAGAAATAAAAGGCACCCGAACGCAAAGACGCCCGTAAACTCTACCCACAGACCATGTGGTGGTGTGTGTGGAAAATCCTAAAGAATCTGGGAAATCTATACTAATAAAAGGGTAATATGCTAATTAGACCGGGAGACCTTCCGGACAAAGCCATGGTGGTGGGGCCGAGGCAGTTAGGGGCAATCAGGGCAGGAGGGGAGGGCAGTTGGGGGTGATCAGACTGGCCGGGGAGCGGGGTGGGGAGCAGTTGGAGGTGAGCAGGCCAGCAGTGGGGGGCAATTGGGGGCGATCAGGCCAGCGGGGGGGTGGCAGTTGGGGGTGAGCTGGTCGGCGGGGGCGGCCGTTGGGGGCGAGCAGGCTGGCGGAGGGGGCAGTTGGGGGCAATCAGGCTGACAGGGGCGGCCATTGGGGGCGAGCAGGCTGGCGGTGGGGGCAGTTGGGGTATATCAGGCCAGCAGGGGGGGGCAGTTGGGGGTGCAAGGCCAGTATGGGGGCAGTTGGGGGCAATCGGGCAGGCAGGCAAAGTGGTTAGGGGAGATCAGGCAGGCAGGCAGGCAGTGAGTGGTTAGAGCCAGCGGTCCCGGATTGCGAGAGGGATGTTCCAGACGGAAAGGGTGCAGGCCAAGCTGAGGAACACCACCCCCCCCCACTGTGCACTAATTTCATGCACTGGGCCACTAGTAAATACCATAAAATTCTTAGGGATGTATTCACATAAGATGTGTAAGACCACTAACTGAAAATGAATCCACTGAGAAATGTAAAGAAGTCCTAAGTAGAGAGAAAGCACGTTCATGTATCAGCAGACTCAATCTTATTAACCTGTCAGTTCTCCTCCCTCAAATCTGTAGATGGAATTTCTTGCCAGTCGCAGCCCCAACAGGCTTTTTAAATAGAAATTGATAAAATGATTCTGAACCCGAGATGGAATCGCCAAGGACCGAAAGCGGATCTGTGACCATGGAAATGCTCCACAGAGCCTTTGCCATGCGGCTGTTGGGCCTGGGGAACTGAATCTGTCGTGTAGCTTCATTTTAATAAATTTAAATAGCCAGCGTGCCTGGTGACCCGCTGCCCGGACGGCACAGACCTGGGGTGTCCAGAGTGGCTGGAGAAGGGGGCGTGTGCACGGGGTTTACACGTCTGAGGGCAAAGCTGGCCGCACAGTCACCGTCACCACAGCGTGGAGCCGGCGAGAACAGACCCGTGGAGTGATGGGCAGAATCAAGAGGCCAGGCGTAGACTAAGGACGTTCGGTCACTTGATTTCAGCGAAGTCACCAGAGCAACCCGGGAGACACGGGAAGTGGCCCACGCGGTGGCTCTAAAACAAGCGGATGTCCTGCTGGGAAAGCACATTTCACCCCCACCTCGCATCACCCGCAATCATTATCTGAGACGAAATAGAGACTCCGTGTAACGTGAAGACTCTCAGTTTAGCCCAGCCGGTGTGGCTCAGTGGTTGAGTGTCAACCCAGGTACCAAAAGGTCACCGGTGCGACCCCCAGTGGGCGGGGAGGGGGGTGGGGGAGGGGGGGAGGCAGGAGGCAGCCAGTCGAGGATGTTTCTCTCTCGTCAGTGTTTCTCTATCCCCCTCCCTTCCTCTCTCTCTGAAAATCAATAAAAACATTTTTTTAAAAAATTTTTAACTATTATTTTTTAGAGGAAATGACAGGGTACCTTTGTGCCTTGGGAATTGAGTTTCCAGGACGAGGGAGGGGCTTTGGGGAACCTTCTGGGTGGTGAGGTTCAGAGCTCACCGAATGGCGTGTTTAAGGCCGATGGTTTCCCTGCATGTAAGCTACCCCTCCCCCCATAGAGAGTGAGTCTGGTTCATGATGTGCAGCGGGGTGCTTAGGAGCGGGGTGCTTAGGGGCAGGGTGCTTAGGAGCGAAGCCGCCACCGACCACCACGCCCACCTCCTTCCCTTCTAGGAGGGGCCGCGGGCTCACTGTTCTCCCCCCGGGACGTGGCCCCTGAGGACAGTTGTCTTGCCGCCACACCCGGGGCGTCCGGAGCAGTGCCTCGCGTCCAGCAGGGGGACCCCTGAGGGCCCTGTGTGCTCTGGGCCTGGGACGCAGCCTCCCGGTCACCACCGAGCCTTCCCTGCAGCTGCTCCGCCAGGCCCTGGGCTGGGCCGGGACTCAGCCAGACGGACGGCAGCTCCGCCCTTGGGGAGCAGTCAGTCGGTGGAGGACACACGTCAGCTCGGTAGGAACCTACGGTGATGCCCTTCCCCAGAGGAAGCTGGTGAGGTGGGGTGTGGGAGCACAGCCGAGGCCCAGCCCAGAACTGTGTTGGGGGGGGGGGGGTTTGGACAGGAGGAACATCTGACCCTCGTCTTGACACAGGACTGAGCGCAGGGAGGAGGCAGTGGTGGTGGGAAAGCTCCAGGCCGGGTGTGGGCGGAGCCGGGGCCTCGCTAAGGGAGAGGTGGATGGAGAGGAGGGTGGCACCCAGGTGCTGGCCTGGGACGCCATGGGCAGAGCCCCACTCAGTGCGGATTCCTCCGGGTCCTCTCCCACCAGGTCCCGCCCAGGCTCCTGGCCTCCAGCCTCAAACTGGGGTGGGGGGGAGGTCACAGCTCTGTACCTCCACTCTCAGGCAGAGGGGGGCCAGGCCCTTGTAAACCTCTCAGGAGCAGCCACCTGGGCCAGCAGGTGGGCCTGGTACACAGACTGCCCGCAGGACAGCAGATGGGGCAGATCTCCCCTGGGGCCCAGAGCGGCCAGTTTAGAGAGGCCCATTGCAGGGAAGCCAAGGGCAAGGCCTCGAGAGGCCGCCCCATCCTACAGGCTCCACCCAGTCCTACAGGCTCCACCCCATCCTACAGGCTCCACCCCATCCTACAGGCTCTGCCCCATCCTGCAGGCCCCGCCCCATCCTTCAGGCTCCGCCCCATCCTACAGGCTCCGCCCCATCCTGCAGGCTCCGCCCAGTCCTACAGGCTCCACCCCATCCTACAGGCTCCACCCCATCCTACAGGCTCCACCCCATCCTACAGGCTCCGCCCAGTCCTACAGGCTCTGCCCCATCCTGCAGGCTCCGCCCAGTCCTACAGGCTCTGCCCCATCCTGCAGGCTCCACCCCATACTACAGGCTCCGCCCCATCCTGCAGGCTCCGCCCAGTCCTACAGGCTCCGCCCAGTCCTACAGGCTCCACCCAGTCCTACAGGCTCCGCCCAGTCCTACAGGCTCCGCCCAGTCCTACAGGCTCTGCCCCATCCTGCAGGCTCCGCCCCATCCTGCAGGCTCCGCCCCATCCTACAGGCTCCGCCCCATCCTGCAGGCTCCGCCCCATCCTACAGGCTCCACCTAGTCCTACAGGCTCCACCCTGCGCAGCCCCACACCTGTTACCAAGATTGTGGGAAACCTTAGAATTAACTTTTCAAGTTCATCAGCTGAGAACAGCAAAGAAACCTCGAGAGGGGACCCCACTAGATAGGAACACAAATTATAAACTGACGTCACTTAAAAAGGGAGGGCCTGGGGGAAGCAGGCGGAGCACAGATCACAGAAGAGCAGGGCCTCTAAAGGTGGGAATTCCAAATGCGAAGAAGGAGACACACAGCAAGTAGGGAGGGGAGGGGTCTGTGGGCTCAGGGTGTTTGCTGAAATATCTGAGACCAAGTCCATTCACAGCCTCCCTTCCCGCCTGCAGGCCAAGTAGCTCCAGCAATGAGCGTGTGAGCTCAGAGGGAAGGGAAACCACCCAGGCCCCTCTCCTCGGCCCAGCAGCGCCCCGCAGCCACTTCGGGGTGTGGGAGGTAGACGGGTTTTCGGGTGACACTGGAACACCCTGGCCTTCCCAGTCTCGCGGGGAACAGCAGGGTCTTTCAGGGGCTACATACGTGTGATCTTGCAAGAGACCAAGTGCAGAAGCAGGGGTGCGACCCCAGCTGTCGCTCCTAAGCCAGGCATCACCGGCAAAAATGTACAGCAATGCCCCCCTTCTCAATGCTTCGTGTGGGGAAATATGCTGTTCACGTGGGCATCAGCGAGTCGTTTTTTAAATCTGTTCAAACACCCTCCGTTTTGTAAGATTATGTTCCCAAAATCGACTTTAGCAAAAGCTCTTTGGGGTCCTCAGTGACTTAACGATTCTAGGGAGTCGGGGGCCCAGGCTTGAGGACGGCCTGTTTGCCACCCAGGGGTCCCCAGCACCCCCATTTGTGCAACAACCTGACAGTGCCCCGGGGACCTGCCATGTGCCGGAGGACGGTGGCGCAGCAGTGGCACAGCGTGAACAGACGGTGGGCGGCCGGCCTGCCACACGGAGGGCACAGCGCCGGAGGGAACGGGGCGGCCAGAGACAGGAAGCTGAAACTGCGTAAAACACACCCACAAAAGCAAAAGGCCGGAAACGTGCAGCATGTGTGACACGCAACAGGTTAGTATCTTTAATACACACGAGCTCATACAACGGGTCAGACCGCAGTCCGTGAGCGCGAGGACAGACAATCCACCAGAGGAACCGCCTGCTGAGGGGGTGTGAGACCTCTGAGCACAGAGCAGAGCAAACCACACCACCAGGCTGGCTGTCACTGTCAAGGTCGCAGTGCCTCCGCCCAGTGGCAGCACCGGCTGGCCCGACGGCAGGATGCGCACGGCCGTCCTGGCTGGGGACACTCCTGAAGCCATTCTGCCCACGGGGTTCCCTTTAAGGAAGTAACGTGACGCTGGGGAAAGCGGATGCACGAGGTCCGCATCCACTTCTAAGTGAGGAGTGAGTGACAGCAGTGACAGCCGCCGGCCCCACCGCCCACCTCCCTGATGGCGCGGTACCGCCAGCCCAAAGCAAAGGGGTGCGCACACGGGAGGGAGCCAGACCAATGCCAAAGTGGCCCAGCTTCACCTTCCTCTCTCCTCTCCCTCACCTTCCCCAGTCCCCAGACCCCAGAACTGCGTTTGCCGAGACCCGGCAGGTCACCTGCTATGGAAAGGAATCAGCGACTGAAAGTGAGGAGCTGGGAACTCCCGTCTCTACGGCGCCTGTGCCGTGCCAACCGCCACCACGCGGCTGTTGGGACCCTGAGGTGACTCGGGAGACGGCAGCTGCTCGGTGGAGGGGCCCGAACCCCAGCCTCCTCCTAGCTCCCCGACCTGGCCTCCCTCCCTCCCGGAGCTCGGCCCACCCTCATGTCGCCGCCTCTCAGCTTCTGAGCTGGCGCTTCCCACGCAGGAGCCACAGGCCCGAGACCCGCGGCTGCAGGTGGAAGGCCCCTGCGAGCTCTCCCCGCCGAGCTCCGCTCACGGCCGGTGGCCCCAGCACGTGTCCCGCACCCCATCCCAGGGCCTGCCCCCAGGTACAGGCCAACCTCCCTGCAGGCCGCTCGCCGTGGGCTGCCAGGGTCCTGGTCACCCCGTGGGCGGTCTGCCCCCCGCACGGGGGGTGCGCCCCAGGAGTCCTACCTGCACTCCTCCTCATGCTCCCTCATCCCCACTCACCGGGCACCGAGGCGGTCTCTGCTTCTCCCGGAGGTCACGAAATGCTGCAGGACTTTTACTCCCAAGGTCACGCCATGTAGGCGGCCAGGAGGCCCCCGCATCTGAACCCCGCCTAGAGGATGCCGGCAGGAAACGGAGCTCACTGCCCAGGGGCTGGCGGAGACCAGGGCGCAGTGACAGCAGAGACGGGCACCACCGTGAGACGGTTCCCTGCGTGCATGAGCACCAGCTGCGGGACCCGTAACTAATCAATGCAGCCCTTCAGTCTAGAGGAAGTCTAACCCACAGCGTGTACAAAGCTGCTTCCTCCCCACCTCCTCCGACTCGACCTGCCGGCCGCCATGGCCCAGCCCTGGGTCCCCTCCTCTCTTGCTGGGGACGGGGTGTCTCCCTCTAGAGCCAGTGGGCTCCGTGTGGTTGCTTCTGTCCAGTGCGGGGTGAGCCCAGTCCCTCGCCTGCCCGTCCCCACAGCTGCAGGAAGCAGTCAGGGTCACGGATGTGCGGCAGCTTGGGCTGGGCACAGCCCGCGTACAAAGGGCCGGGTGATGGCTGGGGGCGGCCCGCGTGGCCAGCCCCCCGGCTCGCCCTGCCCTGTGAGCAGTGTGGCCGAGAGGACTGCTACAGCATGCCAACAGGATGTCTATAAACCACTCGGTAGACCCAGGGGTGCTGAGAGAGCAGGCTTCCTGCCCTGGTCCCCTGCTGGGTCTCCTACCCTGGCTGGGCCGGGCACACAGGAACCTCCAAGGTGTCTGTTACCCCCTGCGGGCGTCCTTCTCCCAGGTGCCACTGTACCCCCTCCTCTGTGGCCACCTGTACCTGGCAGATAGGCAGGAGAAAGCTGAGCACTGAGAAAGTGACGGGCACACCCTCAGAGGTGCCACCACCAGAAATCGGGGCTCCACTGTGGCACCCCATCATGCTTAATGAGCACCATGTCCCCGAGCCGCGTGGTGGGACTCAGGGCCTGTGGCCTGCGTGCAGGCAGTTGTTGAGCAGGGCAACGGGCTAACGGAGCTCAGTGAGTGGAGGCAGTGACCCACGAACACCAGCAGCCACTGGGCATCCCTGGCCTTGCCAGGCAGGGGCTGCGTCAGGCGCGGTCACTGCTCCCCGCATCACCAAAACTCTTAGGAAGTCGGATGGGCCCAGGACCCAGCCTGGGTGTCCCAAGACCTGTCTCTGGCTGGGTGCAGCGGCTGTTCTGCAGCCAGGCCAGAGCAGGGGCGGAGGAAGCCAGGGTAAGACACCCCCTGGGCCCCCACGGTCCAGGTGGCCGTGCGAATGTCAACGGAGTTTGGCTGGGACCCAAACATGGCGGAGCATCACCACCCAAGGACCTGGACAAGCGCCACTTGGCAAGTGACTTCTGGGCGCCCCGTGAGGAAGCGCGAGGCCATCCCCCACTGAGGCACGGCTGTGTCCCTCAGGCCTGCGACATGAGTGCCAGCTGCCCGTCAGTGAGGACGGGGTAGTCCACCAAGGCCTGGCCGGGTCACCAGGGCCCAGGCCCCCTTCCCGCAGTGCTCCCAGGTGCTCCCAGAAGAAGGCAGTCCAGCTAGGCGTCCATGTTTTCTTGGACAAAGACTGGGCAGCTGATGGACAGCCAGGCCTGGGGAGGCTCTGGAGACCTGGAGATGCTGTGGGGGCTGAGGGGCTGAGCTGAAGGCCACTTGTCACCTGAGTGGAGAAGGGACCAGGTGACGTGGGACGGAGGAGGGGTGACTGTGCTAGCGGCGATTCCCACTGGAGGTCCAGGGCGGCGGAATGAGCCCCCGGCGCCCAGCCCCCAGCCTGCAGAGGGTCTTGGGCACCACGCGACAGCCGAGGGAGCCGCCCGGCGGTCCAAGTCCGTCTCCTTCTTCCGCCGGCAGCTTCCAGGCCCGCGAGTCCGGTGCGGCCAGAACACCGCAGCTGAGCCAGGCACTCGGAGGGCATCCTCCAGGTCTCTCCCTTCGCCTGCATTTCCGGGCCGTCCCCGTGGCAACGGGGGGCACAGACTGCGAGGCTAGTGCAAAGTGCAGCGTGCCCCCGGAAGTGCTGGAGCCACACTCACAGCAGCGACCACTCGGCCACCAAGGACAGCGCCTGCCTGCTCCACTGGCCCTGGCAGGACTGCGGTCACTCAGGGGTGGGAGGCCGGGCTCCCCTGTCCAGGTCCCCACCAGCCTGGCCCAGGTGCCTTCTGTCAGTGAGAACAGGCCGCCAGGTGGGGAGCATCTGTGCATGTCAGGCTGGAAGGGGTCGGTGGGCCGGAGCATGAAGTGGAGGCCCCGTGACAGTAGCTGAGCTGTGGTCACGGAGGAGCTGGCATTGCAAGCATGAGGGGAAGCATGCACCGAGGCTGGGGACACAGCTAGCACACATACAAGGAAGGGAGGGGTGCCCGAGCGCCCAAGGGGGTGAAGAGGGAGATGTCTGGAGAGGCAGGCAGGGAGTCTTCTACAAGGCAGGCTGTAGGGACACTTCCGCGCGCAAAGGGCGCTGCTACCGAGTGCGTTTGCCGATGCAACCACGACGCTGGCGGCTCTTAAAGGTTCCGAGCTCGGGTGGGCAGGGCTGGCGCAGGACTAGTCCCATTGGAGGCAGGGTGCACAGGGCAGGGGCCCGTGCCCGCGGCGGCCAGCTGGCGGCACAGCACCTGCCGCTCCCGCACCGCCCGATTGGAGGCAGAAGTCTTCCTGATCTGGGCGCGCCGCGCGTGCCGCAGCGGAGACTTGTAGGTTCTCCGCAGCTCCGCCAGGAACCCCTGGTAGTTATTCCGCAGGGGGCTGTCGGGTTGCATGTGGGGGATGGCCCACTTCTCCGCCTCCCCCGTCAGCCGCGACACTAGGAACGCCACCCGCTCGGCTTCGCCGGGGAAGCGGGAGGCCTGGAAGATCATGAACCTGTCCATCTGCATCAAGAACCCCGCGAGCTGGCCCGGGTCTCCCGAGAAAGGCTCGGGCAGAGAGGTGGGCGGCGTGGTCATGGGTCGGGTCCCATTGGAGGTCATTGCTGAGATGGGTGGGGTGATCTGCAGCGCCCCCGGAATCCGAGCCCTGGTGCGTAACAAGGTCAGCTCCGCCATCACGCTCTCCAGCATGTTGCTGAGGTTCGCCTTCTCGGCCCGCAGTGTGGAGGCCTCCCGCCTCAGCGCCGAATTGGTGAGGCGCAGGGAGGTCAGGGTGTCGATGACGTCATCCATTTGGGCATTGGTAGCGGCTGCAGGGGCTGGGATCTCAGCTTTTGACGTCTGGGGTTGGACCATGTTGGCAGAGGTCCAACCTGGATGGGTGGGAGAAGGGCCTCGGTTTGGGTAACCGGCACCTGAGGAACTGTGATGCTGAAACTGGGTAAACCCAGACAGGAATGCGGGAACAGGTGGGGTTCAAGACCCGGAGTGAAGGCAGGGCGGATGGATCCAGCCAGAGGTGAGCGCACCGCGGCCAGGCAGGTGGTGCAGGCCTCGGGGATCCCCGATTCCGGGTCGGCTCCTTTATCGCGGACCTCACTAGGCCTGGCGCACTGCACAAGAGGTTGGACTTGTTCTGCGGCCTGAAGGGTGAAAAAATGTTTTTTAAAAGGTTTCCATTGCAGAAAAGGGGGTGGGAGCAGGGGACGCGGCGTGGGAGGTGCAAAGAGCCGGCGGCGGGGCGGGCGCGGGGCCGGGCCCACCTGGGACAGAACAAAGGGCGGACGCACCTGCGGCGGAGCTGGGCCGGGCGGCGGGTGCGTACCTGGGTCTCCGTGGTTCCTCCGCGGCGCAGTCTGCCGCGCGGGCCGCAGCCGAGATGGCGCGATCCGGGGACGCGGGCAGGCCGATGAGTCACGGCGGCCTCAGGCCACCGCCGGAACTGCTTCCCGGTCAGGTCAGGCCAGGGCGGCCGCGGCGGCGGGAGGCGGGCGCCCGCGGGCGGGAGCGCGCGCGGGGCCGGGGTCGCAGTGGAGGGCGGGTCGCGGCGCGACCTGGGTGCGGGCGGGGCCGACGCGGCGGCAAGCGGGCCTCACACAGGCCCCACTGGTTGCCATGGAGACCGCCCGCCCGCTCGCGGCGGCGGCCGAGGCCCCGCCCCGGAAGTTCCTGGCACAGTCCCGCCTCCCGGGGAACTGCAGCAGCCAATCAGTGGTGGCTGTGAGTACTGTTACTTGTTACAGTAGGTGCGTTCTTCCTTTTCTCTTATTCTCCCCGGGACTGTTTGCAAAGCTCTTCTGTACGTTGTAATTATTTTTTAATGAAGATTGCTTTTCCCAGTGTACCCCGAGTGCAAGTTCAATGTACCACCTAGTCATTGTGAATTTTGATGTCGGAAAAGTCTAAAATAAATTGTTCATATTGCCTGCAGAGAACAAATAGTAACATTTAATTGTTTTTTAATTCTCACCCGAGAACATGCTTAGAGAGAGGAAGGGAGGGAGAGCGAGAGAGGGAAACATCGGTGTGAGAGAAAAACATCCATTGGTCGCCTTCCCTACGTGCCACAACCGGGGATCGAACCCGCAACCCGGATGTGTGCCCTGACCAGGAATCAAACCGGCAACCTTTGGGAGCCCCAGGCCGACGCTCAACCAACTAAGCCACTCCTGGGCCCCGTCATTTTTAAAAGCCATTTCGATTACACTAATTTCTGCACCTTCTGGGCTGTTTCATGCCCTAATAATGCACTGAATTTGGAGCTTTTCCCTTAAAGACTTCAAAGGCCTGGCTTTCCAATAGTGCCCCGGCAGTGTGTACCAGGATTTATGGAGCCATGCCCCTCTTGATGAATACCTTATTTTCCGCATGGAAGTTTCATAAACCATGTTTGTCTATAAATACCGGCCCCTTTCCCGCCTGTTTCTCTAGGGTAAACCCCAAGGGGGGAATGACTGGGCCAAAGAGCGTGAGCAGTTTGACTCGGGACCTTGATGCCTCTCCCACTCGACCTTGGGCCGAGCTGCTTCGCCTCGCCAGTTCCAGGCTGGGGCTTGGCTGGGGAGAGGGACGCCCGCCAGGCCAGTCGGTTGCGGACACAGCTCAAGGAGGTGGTGACCGCTGGCAGCCACCACCCCTCCGACAGGCTTAGGGCAGAGTGAGCTTCACTCATGACGTGACTGTCTTTGCTTCCGTAAAATGGAAATTAGGACATGAGGGTGTGCGTACTTGCGGAGCAGCTGTCCTTTCGACTCTGTACCCCAGTGTGCCAAAGGATGCATGTTTTTATTTTGTTGTTTCTTAAATATATTTTTTATTTATTTCAGAGAGAAAGGGAGAGAGAGATAGAAACATCGATGATGCGAGAGAAACATTGACCAGCTGTCTCCTATACACCGCCCCCCCCCCCACTGGGATTGAGCCCCCAACCCAGGCATGTGCCCTGACTGGGAATCAAACCTTGACCTCCTGGTTTATAGGTCGATGCTCAACCACGGAGCCACACAGACCGGGTGGATGCATGTTTTATGACCAGTGACAACTTCTGAGGCATAAGGCAAGAGAGGAAAGAAAGGGGACCTTGTTTCTTTAAACTGCCTCCACAAAGTCTCTCAGATCAGGTGGGGGCAGGGGCTGCGTTAACCTTGACTGTGATCAATGACTGAAGAAATTGGCCTGGGTCCCTCTGCTCCTCCCACTTCTTCCAAACACACAGGATCCCTGCCCATTCCTGTAAGTCATCCATTCGTCTCTCTGCCCTCGGTGCCAGAGTCACACCACCCCAGATCCCAGATGCTGTGCACATGACCAACGTGTCTGCCGAAATTCCAGGAGTGGTTGACTCTGTGTCTTGAATTCCGTGGTGCACTGAATATAAGGTGCACCACAATCTCAGAAATGGTAAAACATGAGTTTGAAAAATATATATTCTTGTATTTCACTTTATTTTGTTCCAAATAGGATATAAAGTGGCGAGGCATAAAAATAGAGCAAAATTAACACCTTTTTTTAAATGAGAAAAACAGAGTATTTGGCTTCTGATCCCGATGATCTGTGATTCATGCTCTGAGGCTCCCCTCTGCCGCCGATGCGGAACAGCGATAAGCTACAGCGACAGGAGCCGACGGAGTGCAAACACCGGATAAACCCACTGTGGCCCAGAGCACAAGCTGCCCGGCATTGACAGAGCCGCGGCCTGCCGGGCGTAACGGACAGAGGCTGGGAAGAGCCAGGCTTCCCACTGAAGCCAGGGGAGAGGGGATCACCCCTCTATCAGGAAGTGTTATGCCCAGATTTCGTGATCCCCAAAGACCACCAGGGAGCCGAGTCCGATGCAAAAGCAAAGAGCCTTTATTCGAGCTAGCTCGAGCTCAGTCCCACACACACACACACCGGCGCAGCAGCGAGGTGGAGAGAGAGAGAGAGCTTCAACAGGACAAAGGTTTTATAGGGGTCTGGGGCAGGGGGAGGGTCCCCTGAGTTGGCTGACCCCGATTGGTCAGTTCCAGGTCACCTGAAGGGACTAGCAAGGCTGTCCCCTACCCACACAGCTTTCCCAGGCTTGTTTGGATGGCGGTTATCAGTAGAATGAGAGCAACCTTTCATAGCTTACCAAGAAGTCTGTAACTATTTACTGAGATTTGCTGTACTGAGAATTTGTCCTTCTGCTCTGTCTCTCCCTTAGAGATTAAGAGGAACAAAGAATACATTCCTCTTGACAGACCTCCTAGTCAGTGTTCTGTGCACAAAAGGCATTACGCAGTTAATAAACGTGCTGCAGTCTCTTGATGATCTGTAGTCCTCCCGATCCCGCTCTCCTGTCTTTCTTTCTTTTCTCAACCCCCACCTCCCTACCTCAGCCCGGTTCAATCTGCCAGGCTGGCCCTGGCACCTGATGGGTGAAGGAGCATGCTACGGCATAGCCCAGTTTGGGCCTAGCTGCTTTCTTGTAGTTTTTCTCGGAAGGGAGGTTATTCTGGGGACAGGAGGAAGGGCCTAGCACAGAAATGGAGCCTCTGCCCTTTCAGAAGGAGCCTGAGAAATCCGTTTCCCCGTCTCAGGGAGCAACAGCTTCTGCGAGGTGTGGCCCTGGGACAAGGGGGAGCACATACAACCTCACGAATCTCGTGGCCCTGGCTTGACAAGTGGACCCCAAAGGGCCAGGAAGTGTGAGGCCTGGCCGCCAACAGAAAGCATGTTCGGTACTGCAGACCAGGCATCGCTGGACAGCCCCAAACTGTAGATAGAGTGGTGGTGATACAGAGAGAGAGAGAGAGAGAGAGAGAGAGAGAGAGAGAGAGAGAGAGAGAGAGAGAGAGAGAGAAATGTGAAAGACGGTCTTTTCCCAAAAAGGAGCCTAAAAAGTCGCAACTCTGAAGTCCATGAAGACGTCTAATGCTAAGAAGAATGGCCACCCACGTCAATAATTGTAACAGGAATTCACTCCAATGACATTAACGTAATAGGACAGTCAGGAGTAAAAGGCTTTAAAGGAAGCAGACGTCGGATCTTCCGTGGGATTGATGAAGGAATAACATCTCTGGAAAGAGCAGACATGGGGGAGGGGGTCTGACATGTCAGCAGGTAAGGTGGCTGTGCATAGTGCGTCTGAGGGGGAAGGACAGGACACGCCCATCTCCAGGGGATGGGGGAGTGCGCGCCTCCCCACCCTCCCAGCAAAGCACAACTGAAGACAGCTTTTTATTTTTTAAAAAATATATTTTATTGATTTTTTACAGAGAGGAAGGGAGAGGGAGAGAGAGTTAGAAACATCGATGAGAGAGAAACATTGATCAGCTGCCTCCTGCACACCCCCTTCTGGGGATGTGCCCGCAACCAAGGTACGTGCCCTTGGCCGGAATCGAAGCCAGGACCTTTCAGTCCGCAGGCCGACGCTCTATCCCCTGAGCCAAACCGGTCAGGGCAAGACAGCTTTTTAAAAAGCCTCGAAAAGGCGGAGAGTGAACGGCAGGCTGGCTCGGCTGCTCAGTACCCAAGGAAGGACACCCTGGGAATCCCTTGAGTATTCTCTTGTGTCCTATTATCTCAGACTGAAAGCTGAATAAACCAGCAACCTGGACATGCCAATGAATGCAGACAAAAAGGGCCCCCCCCCCCCAAAAAAAAAGCGTGCTCAATCCAGCCAAAGAACCGGGAACGGAACAGCCTAAGATAGAAAACGTCCAGACGATAACCACTCCAGCCAAACCCCACCAGCATGCCAACACAAGCCTAGGCGGCAACATAGACTCGCACCCCTGCCAGCTAAAATGGGGTACTGCGCCCCCTGCCCCTGCTGGGGTGGGAGGAGAGAAGGCCAAACACTTCCCAAATGTGATTGACTACGCTAACCTGCACATCTGAGAGGCTCACAACTCCAAGCAGGATAAAAATCAAACAGGTAGATCAAGCATGTCAAACTCGCGGCCCACAACGAATATTTTTGCGGCCCAGCCAGTGTAACGGATGTAAGAAACGTTTTAATAAAAATTTCGTGACTTAATTTTCACAATATCCTGTTACACATCATTATTAATGACAAACTACAACCTTCGCTAATGACTGATGACTATAACCGTGTTGCATTCATTTTCCTTACGCGCCTTACGCGCAGGCGCACCATTTCCCTCCACTAACACCAGCAGCGAATATTTTAGCAGCCGATGGCCACGTCATTAGTCCGGGACTGACTTGTTTGGTGTGCACAACAGGAAATATTTCGCTTTCAGAGAACAAGAAAAATAGGTTTATTTGCATAACACTTATTAATTTGTGCAGTTATTCAGTGTCCAGTAAGTTAATGTTCAAGAAAAAATATTAATTTTTATTAAAATGTTCTATTATTTTATGTTAATGATGACTCCTTTATTTCAGTCCTTCGTATTCAGCATGTCTCTATCGAAATAAGCCTACATTTCTATGAAAATGGAAGCTTTTGCCGAAACCAGTTTGGCTCAGTGGATAGAGCGTTGGCCTGCGGACTGAGAGGTCCCGGGTTCGATTCCGGTCGGGGGCACGTGCCTTGGTTGCAGGCACATCCCCAGTGGGAGGTGTGCAGGAGGCAGCTGATGGATGTTTCTCTCTCATCGATGTTTCTAACTCTCTATCCCTCTCCTTCCTCTCTGTAAAAAAATCAATAAAATATATTTTTAAAAAAAGAAAAGAAAATGGAAGCTTTTGTGTTTTTGCTGTCCACATAAACTTAAAATAAACCTTGTTTATTTGGCCCGTGTTAGCCTTTGAGTTTGATATGCTTGATGCAGATGCATCATAAGCAACATCTGAAAAGTCAGAGACAAAGAGAATGTTGAAAGCAGCAGGAGAGAAGCAAGTGATCATGTATAAAGTGTTATCGGTAAAATTAATAGCTGGTTTCTCATCAGGAAGTCAGAAGGCAGTGTGAGGACAGAGTCAATGTACTGAAAGAAAAAGACTAACCAAGAATTCTATATCCAGCAAAACTATCTCTCAAAAAAGTGAAAGAAAAATGAGGATATTCCCAGGTATATAAAGCTGGAGAGCATTTATCACTAGCAGACCTGTCCCTACAAAACATAATCGCGGTCTTCCAGGTGAAATGAAAGAGCATTAGGCAGTAACTGGAATTCATACAAAGAATAAAGCACATCAGTAAAGGTACTAACGAATTCAACACAGCAAACAGCCCACCTGGAAAATGGCCAGGAGGATGTACAGAGGTGGGCAAAAGTAGGCTGACAGTTGTGAGAACATGAAACACAGTTCATTCTTGTTTAATTATTGTATCATTATTGATTAGTTATTGATTAATTTTTGTATCATTTCCCATAGGTACAACTCTAAACCTCCTTTGCCCACCTCTGCACAGATGGCAAATAAGCACAGGAAAACATGTTTGCCATCATTAGCCATGAGGGAAATGGAAACTAAAACCATCGTGAGAGATCAGGAAGCATTTCAGAATGGCCAAAACAGAAAATAGCGGCAGCACCAGAGGAGGCAGACAGCGGGAGACGTTGCCGATGGGAGCGCGTCACGTCACAGCCACCCCGGAGAGCAGCCTGGCGGGTTCTGACACACCAAGCCCGCAGCTCAACCACTGCATGTGTCCCCAAGCAATGCAGACAAGGAGGCGCTGGGGTGGAAGAGAGCGTGTGGCTGTAACAGGGCCCTGGGCCTCTTCTGTGGCTACACCGACGCCAGGGGCCTGGTGGTGGGGTGCACGATGGCTTCGCAAGATGTTTCCATCGAGGGAAGCTGAGTAAAGGGACAGCAGGTCCATCTGTAGTATTTCTTACAACTGCATGAGCGGGGGCCTTAGTGGGAGGGTGTCACTGAGATTGCGTTGGGGGGGGGGCACCTTTCTGTTAACGCTAAGTGGGGTAGCAGGCTTAATGCCACACGTTGAGCACCATTTAATGCTGGTGGCTCTTGATCCGGCATCTAGAAGGGTTCAGGAAACCTGGAGAGGGCTGTGCGTAAATTAAATAAGAGTCCAGAGACGAAACATAATTTTGAAAGGCATTATGGCGGGGGGGGGGGGGGGGGGGGCGCGGGCAGAGGAGCTTGGCTGAGGAAACCAAGTACTCCTTGTCTCAGCACCCCTTGCTTTTTATTAACACAATTAGTCCTAAGGCAAGGTGGAGACATACACATCAAAGGGTAGGGTTTCCTCTACAGAGTCCATTGTCAGATTGGGGGATTGCCTTTGGCTGTTCAGGTGTTCGGCCAACAGGAGGCAATAACATGTAGATTAAGAGGCCCTGAGCTATCGGGCAGCAAGCAATCAATTTATGTATCCTTTTCAGATTTGGGGAAATGCCCTCAGCCATTCTCCCGGTGATTCAGCCCTTGGTGACATGCTGAAATTGGCTTCTGGCACAGGCTCACTCTGGCTGTGATTCCGGAGTTCCGGGGAGAGGTCCAGGGGGGAGTCAGCAGTAGGCATGTGGTATTTAAAGCTAGGAAGATGGCGTACCAGAGAGGACAGGGTCAAGAACTGTGGGTAGGAAGGGGGAGGGGCCTGCCGAAGAGCCAAGGGCAGCAGGAAACTGGAACCTGGGACGCGAAGAGCCGGCCCCAGGGAGGAGGTGGCCGTCCGTGGCGGAGCCTTCACACGGGCAGGGTCGCTGTTCAAACTGGGATGCTTCTGAGAGCAGAACAAGTAGCTGACGACGATCACAAGAACGCAGCCTCGGAAACATGGTCACGGCCCGCAAAGTCGTATTGTGCTGGTGGGCCTGCAACCGTGGCCAGGCTGCCGGGATTTTCTAAACGCTTTTCCCCTCAAACATGGTCTTACTAGTCTTCCTTTCTCGTAAATTTAAATCTGTTGACATTCTCTTCCTTTTTAAAAAATATTGATTGATTGATTGATTTTTTTAAGAGAGAGAGAGAAACATTGATGTGAGAGAGAAACACCGATCAGCTGCCTCCCACACAGACCCCGACCGAGGATCAAGCCCGTGATCGGGGCGTGTGCCCTGACCTGGCCTCGAACTGGTGACCTCTCAGTGCACGGGGTAACACTCAACCAACCGAGCCGCGCTGGCCAGGGCTCTGCTGACATCGTCCATGTTTTAGAGAAAACCGAAGAAGAACAAAGCAATACTCAGAGAGACGGAGTTACGTTTATTACGCGCGGGTCCAGAGGAAAACGTCTCTTAAATTCTGGGCCCCAACATGCAGGAATTTTCCCCATTTATATGTTTTTACCTTCTTTGTCTCCCTAATATGGGGTGTTTCCAGCCCCTTTTGCAAATTCTTTTTTTTTAAAAAAATATATTGTATTGATATTTTACAGAGAGGAAGGGAGAGGGATAGAGAGCTAGAAACATCGATGAGAGAGAAACATCGATCAGCTGCCTCCTGCGCACACCTCCCACTGGGGATGTGCCCGCAACCAAGGTACATGCCCTTGACCAGAATCGAACCCGGGACCCTTCAGTCCGCAGGCCGACGCTCTATCCACTGAGCCAAACCGGTTTCGGCGCCTTTTGCAAATTCTTAAAGAGCCCGTGTGTGCCGGGGCCTGGAGACCTCAACCAGAGGCCTGGCCTGGCGCCAGCACTGATAACCTTGTCTGGGGAAGGTTTCATGGCCTCTCTGAAGTGGGAGTAGTCTTAGCAAGCAAGAATGTACAGAAGCCAAAGAGCAGGGTCAAAATTTCAAACAGCAGTATTTATATAAGATGGATGCTTCAAATGAACTCTTCTTTATGGTCCATATTTTAGTTGAGAAATACTCTTCCTACAGGGACCAAGGAACCAGGAAAAAAAAAAAAAACTGGTAAATGGAGCACTTTCTCAATTCCGTGTTTTTGTATTGAAACGTGTAACTATTCCAGCTCAGATATCTCCATGGTGTCAGTCAATTCTACTCCATTCCGGGTACTGTTCCCGGACAAATATTTTTATAAGCAAAAGCGTATCCCCCTCAAAATTTGTCTCTGATTGCTTTGAATGTTCCATCCAATTTAGATGCTGCGAAATTGTGGGCCTTCTGGGTTTCTTCCCATTCCAATGCAGCATATAAATTTTATCTAATTAAACGAGGAACCTCATCAAAAAGCTCTTCCCACATGCTGAGCTGTTCCAAAAGCAATTACGGGATTTGCACGTCAGACCTCAAGCCCCCCTGGAGCCCTCGACCCTCAGTTCCTGCTCCTCCCTTGCTTTCCTGGGGGTGGATGTCAGCATTTCCCTGTTAGCAAGGATAGTGTCGGATAACGAGGGTTCCCTACATCTTCAAAGCTCAGGGTCCCTGGCACTCACACACTTTGATTAAAGATTTCTAACAGTCTTTGAACCCAATGCAACAAAAACTTAGAGGATTCCCTTACAAAAGTTCAATCCCTCCCCCAGGGCATGGGGTAGGTCTTCAAGGGCCCCGGCATGGGAGGGTCCAACGAACTGACTACAGCAAAGACCAAAGGACATACCAGGAACCTGAAGTCTATTTTTGAATGCAACATCAGCCTTCTCACAGCCATGTCTGTGGCCTCATTTCCCCGACTATGTACATACACTAATATTTTTAAAATATATTTTTACTGATTTCAGAGAGGAAGGGAGAGGGAGAGAGAGAGACATCCATGATGAGAAAGAATCACGGATCGGCTGCCTCCTGCATAGCCCACACTGGGGATCGAGCCCGCCACCCGGGCATGTGCCCTGACCAGGCATTGACCCGCTGAGCCACACCAGCCAGGCTTTGTACCAATACTTGTCCCCGTTGACAACGCCAGCGTGTCCTTTGACAGAGCGTCACCGAAGATTCGCAGGGCAGTGTGGAGGGCGCGCTGCCGCAGCCACGCCCGGCGTCTTACTTTAGCGGGGACGTGGCTTTTGCGAGGTCACCGTTGTGAGTTGTGACACTGGGCTCCCCTCGTGCACCTGGGACTGAGCGTGCCTCTGTTTTCTCCCAGGACCCCGACGGGTAGCGATCCTTTGGGAAACAATTTGGCACCGATGAAGAAAGGTGAACCTGGGCAGGGCTGAGTCTCCCCCCCCCCCCCCGAACCTCACGCACACGTGCCCTGAACACCTGTGTAAGGCTGGTCATAGGATAAAGGCTGCGTTGCTGTGAACAACACACATCCGGCACAGAAGGCTGGATACGTCGCAGGAATTCCCGACTGGAGCTTGCAGCACGGTCGCCCGGGAAGGCTGGCCCACGCCAGGTTCATTTCCTAGGTCTGGGGGGGGGGGGGGGGGGCCGCAGAGGTTGCATGTCTAGCAAGGTCTCAGGTGACACCGACGCTGCCCGTCGGGGGACCCCACTTTGAGAACTGCTCCTGCAGAACAAGGAAAAGGCGTGAGCTACGCCCCCTGGGACGCGCCCTCCAAGATGACGAATGAAGGCCCAGAGGACACGCTGAGTCATCTGTCACGGCGTTCAATACAGGGGAGACGAAACTGTGTTTCTTAGGGGTGTGCGGAGGCGGTAACTGCTAAGAGAAGCGAGGCAATTATTACTGCGAGTTTCAGATTCGCGACCACCTCCAGGCAGGGAGAGGGTTCATCGTAACGAACAGACACGCGCAGCCTTCTAGACCTCAGGCGGCGGGGCAGCTCGTGATCTGGGTAGTAATTTCACAGGCGTGGCCCTTAGCAGCTATTTAATAAATTACACATCTGCCCTAACTGGTTTGGCTCAGTGGATGGAGCGTCGGCCTGCAGACTGAAGGGTCCCGGGTTCGATTCCGGTCAAGGGCATGTACCTTGGTTGCGGGCACATCCCCAGTAGGGAGTGTGCAGGAGGCAGCTGGTCGATGTTTCGCTCTCATCGATGTTTCTAACTCTCTCTCCCTCTCTCTTCCTCTCTGTAAAAATATCAATAAAACATATTTTTTAAAATAAATAAATAAATAAATTACGCACCGATGTTTTGTGTTCCTGCCTGTGTGTGGGTTATAGTTCAGAATCAATGCTTTAAAAAGACAAGAGAACCTGGGCAGAGAGAGCGTGGGAGGAGGGAGACGGGACGGGAGAGAGCGGGCCTGGGCAGTGACTCCTGTGCCCCTGGCTGAGGCCAGGTCCTCCCCCTGGGCTTCCACCTCCTCCTGCTGAGGCCCCGCCCCAGCTCCCGGTCCTCATTCTGTCCTGTCCGCCCCCCCCCTTCCCCGTTCTCTCACGTCACCCGTGTTCCGTTCCCAGGGGATTGGTCGCATCAGTACAAATAACGTGATTGCTCCGTCACGTAAAACATCTCAGGAGCAAACCCCTCCGGCCACTGCGCACACTCCCCTTGTTTTTACTGTCACAACAAACCTTGCTGACATCGGGGGACACCGCTCAGTTCACAGGAGGGAGGAAGGTTACTGGCTGAGCGGAGACTAGGTACGTAGGGAGAGGACAAGAGATTTCTTTAAGTCCAACCTCACAGGCAGTCCAGAAACGGCAGGCTCAGTCCACAGCGGATCGCCACGTTTCCGCTGTCTCCGCGTGTTCTCGGGGTCCTCCCCTCAATGCTGCTCTCACGGAGTGAACACGGCTCGGAGAATCAAGTCCTGGACAGTTCCTCTCACTGAACACGGGGGTCCTTGCCCCACGCCATCACCACTTCCCTAAGTGCTCCTGCCCGATTGTCTTCTCTCCTCACCTCGAACCCTCTGAGAGCATCCTCTCGCTTACTGATCCCTTCCACTCAGGCACCTGTCAGGTCCCCGTCCGGAAGGTGAGGCTTTACCTCCCGGTCCTGGTTGCAAACACGGGATCACACCTCTCTCTCTCTCTCTCTCTCACACACACATTGCACACATATCTCATACACACACCTCACACACATGCACACACCTCACACAGCACATACACACACACACATGCACACACACCTCGCACACACACATGGCACACATATCTCACACACACCTCACACACATGCACACACACCTCACACACACATCGCACACAGCCGCACACACACACGGCATACATATCTCACACACACCTCACACTCATGCACACATACCTCACACACATGCACACAAACCTCACACACCACATACACGTGCACGCACACCTTACACACAGCACATACACACATGTGAACACCTCACACTCATGCACATACCTCACACACATGCACACTGCACACGCCACACACATATGCACACGCCAACACACATGTGCGCACACACTGGCTTCCCTTCCCCCGTCCCAGGACGCTGTGTCATCACTGAGGTTTGATCGATGTGCAGCGCCCACCTCCCTTCCTGCTCCCGGACCTCGTTCCCGCCGCCTCTTCCCTGCCGGCTCGTCCTTGCGGATGGATGGCTTTCTAACAACCACATTTGTTAGTGTCACGCGGGGGGCTGCGAGGGGGGAGGGAGGGAGTGTGTCCGCAGCCCCCCTTGGGCAGCCTCATCTCCATCCCAACGTAGTCATCGATTTGCATCCTGCTTACTGTGCACACAGGTTCCCACAGTCCTGGGACAGGGCACGTTTCAAAGCACCAGTGTTTCTGGGATGAGGGGGTTCCCTGACAATCGGTGTCAAAGATCCGGCCGGTCCCCAGGCCTCGGGTGGGCAGAGGGGGGCCAGCTCTCACTGCCCGGGGTCTGAGGGCCGGGGGTGGGAGTTCCATGTCAGAACCTGGAGGGGTCGGCCCCCTGCTGGGGTGGCCTCAGCCTGTGCGGGTGTCTGCCCCCGTGTCACCTCAGTGCCTCGGTGGACGATGGCAGCACCACAAGCCCGTAACTTGCACCTACATGGGCCCCTGACTTCCGGGCAACTTTTCCCATAAAGTGAGAGGAAACGCTGCCCGTTTCACTGTTTCCCCCGCTCCTCGTGGGCCCCCGACGTGTGGGGGCCGTTCCCATGGCAGGCTCTCCGTTCTCAGCGGGCACTGTCGGGGGCCCACAGCGCACCTCAGCTCTGACACCGCCTGCCTGGGGGAGTGTCAGACCCCACGGGCCAACACGGGGCCCCAGATGGCCTCCCTCTCAGAGCCAGTGGCACATCCCAGGTGGTCACTGTGGTGGATGGACCAGCTCCAAGCGGAGGTCCCCACCACTCCCTCCGAGGCTCAGCCACTTGCTAGAGGGGCTCCGGGCGCTCAGGAAAGCGGGTGACTTGCTAGATCACGGATGTATCATGAAGGACACAGCTCAGGACCAGCCAGAGGGCAGACACCCCAGGGCACGGCATGGGGAGGGGCGTGGGGCCCCATGCCCGACCCGGGCACCATCTCCCGGGCCTCACGCGTTCCGTAACCTGGAAGCTCTCAGACCCACACGGCAGGGCTGGAGGCTTCCTGACAGAAGCATGACGGAGGTCATCAGCCATTGGTGATGAACTCGGCCTGCAGCCCTCTCGCTCCCTGGAGGCCGGGGTGGGGGAGGGGCCGGAAGCCCCAGCCCTCCAAGCACTTGGTTGGTTCCCTGGCTCCCAGCCCCCACCCTAAGGGACTTTCCAAAAGTCACCGCGTTAACATTCATTTAAGACACCCCTCCGGCTTTGTCATTTATGCTCTTGTCAGCTGGGAAATCCTCTGTGCAAGAACGGGTCTAGATTTCTTACTATAAACCATCATATCACAATAGGACACGAAGATGGGGCATTAGAACTGAAAGTTCTGCCCGGCTGGCATGGCTCAGGGGTTGAGCGTCGACCTATGAACTTGGAGGTCAGGGTTTGATTCCCGGTCAGGGCACAGGCCCAGCTGCAGGCTCAAGCCCAGTGTGGGGCGTGCAGGAGGCAGCCGGTCCATGATTCTCTCTCCTCATTGATGTTCTTCTCTCTCCCCCTCTCCCTTCCTCTCTGAAATAACTTTTTTTAAAAAAAGGAAGTTCCCTCCTGCCTGTGTCCTCACGGCGCCTGGGAAAATCATCGTTACGGACGTAAATCCTGACCGGAGTGTCCACGCGGCCGCCGCTCGATCACAAGCCCACACTGCACTCTGATGGGCTTCTTCTGGGCCTTGTGAGACTCGTATTGGAAGCCAGGTCCGTGTCTGTCTCAGTCAGCTCCTGTCCTAACGATGCTGCGGAACAAACGACTCCAAACCTCAGCGGCTTAAAACGCTGATCATCACGTTCTCTCCCGCGCCTGGGAGGGGCTGCAGGTCCGCGGACAAGGACGGGCCGGGCTCGCGTGACGCCGCAGGAGGAGTGCTGGCGTGCTCACCCGTGCGCACCCAGGGGTCGGGCTGAAGGGGCAGCAGCGGCCCAGAGGGAGCGCCGCCCGCGGATGGCAGAAGCCCAAGAGGCAGCCTGCTTCATGAGCGCGTCACGCCTTTGCTGCATCACGTCCACGGGACCCATTTGGCCAGACAAGTCACCTGGACACACCCAAGGTCAAGGATCACCCACGACCGAGCCAAAGCAGGTCCCATGATCAGATCCAGCATGAGTGAGGTGAAGTGCGCTCACCCAGGGAGGTGGGGGTGGGGAGGGAAGATTCTGGAAACATCTTCTAGTCCAAGCGTGTCAAACTCGCGGCCTGCGGGCCACAACGAATATTTTTGCTGCCTAGCCAATATAACGGTATGTAAAAAACTTTTTTTTAAAATATATTTTATTGATCTTTACAGACAGGAAGGGAGAGGGATAGAAAGTTAGAAACATAGATCAGCTGCCTCCTGCACACTCCCTACTGGGGATGTGCCCTCAACCAAGGTACATGCCCTTGACCGGAATCAAACCTGGGACCCTTCAGTCCACAGGCAGACGCTCTATCCACTGAGTCAAACCAGCTAGAGCTGTAAAAAACTTTTTAATAAAAATGTTGTAACTTAATTTTTACAATATCCTATTATACATAACTAGAGGCCCGGTGCACGACATTCGTGCACAGGGGTGGGGGCGGGTCCCCTCAGCCCGGCCTGTGCCCTCTTGCAGTCCGGGACCCCTCCCAGGGAGTGGGCCTAAGCTGGCAGGCGGACATCCCCCAAGGCGTCCTTAGCGCTGCCACAGCGGCCAAACCAGACCCACTGGCACGTGTGCCCACCCCACCAGAACGAGGTTTTCGGGGGAGAGAAGTCTGAGCCACAGGTTGGTGCCCGCACGGGGCTGTTCCTCCCCATCGCGTCCCGGCTGCTGGGCGCTGTCCCAGCCCCGCCAGGCACAGGCATGGTCACAGCGCTCGTTCTCACGTGCGGGGCTTGGCAGGAACCCGCGGCGGGCCAAGCAGCAGGGGCTGCGTCCAGCGGAGAGGCGGCTGTGTGCGCTGCTGCAGAGAGGCGGCTGTGCAGGGCGCCGCGCCGGTTCCATTCGGCCTTTATGAGCCAGATTCCTCCCGTTGGCGCTGGCGGGTCTGGGTTGGGCTTCCTCCGGGGAATGCATCACTGGCCCTGGGTCCCCGCAGGGCTGCGGAGACGCGGACCCCTCAGCCCAGGCTGCTGTTGATGGGGTCTCATCACCATCCCGCCCCAGGGCCGGGCAAGCGTGCGCTGGCGCAATGCCGTCCTTCCTCAGATCGCTGGACGGAGCACATTTCTATTTGCTCTGGGTTTCGGCTCCTTGGGCACAGTCGTCCTGCGGGTGGCTTCGCCTCCCCGGGAACGCGGCCGCCTCGCGCTGTGTGTGACGGTGACACGCGGTCTCAAGGACACACTGACGGACGAATGAACCACTTCCGGGCCACGGACGCATCTCTGCGGGCTAGGGATGCAACACAGCAAATCAGAGATAAAATAAATGCAGATGAACTCGGGCGGAGGGAGCGAGGGAAAATCCGGCGCAGGGCCAGCCTCCTCGCGGGTGGGGGCAGCCTGCGGCCTGTGTCCCTGGTCCCTCCCGTGGATGGACGACGGCCCCAGGGCCGCGAGCAAGGTGGGCCCAGAGGTGAACCAGTGAGGAGGGCGGCGCCGTGTCTGGCGGTGCTGGCCGCCCTGGCAGGCCCTCTGAGCGCAGTGCCATCATGCCCACCCTCCTAAGGACCTTCCGGCTGGCCCCGCAGGGTCCGGACCGCGGGCTTAGAGGGTGGGTACGGAGCGGGGGGAGGTGAGGCACGCCCCAGGTGCGGCCTCCTCATCACGGACGCTCAGCAGCGAGAGCGGGCCGCCTTTCAGAGGCCACGCTGCATCGGGCTGCCAACTGCTTCCTGTCACCCCGATGGACCCCCAATCCTCTGAGGCGGTGACCCTCATTGCCCCCGCGTTGCCGACAAAGGCTCAGCGGTGCCGGAGGGTGACACTGCCGCCCAGCCGCCCGCTAAGGAGTGGCCCCGGGCCCAGCGCGCCCCGCCTCGCTCATCTCCGCCCGGGACCAGGATTCCATTTCCAGGACAGCGACCTCCCGACTGGTTTCTGCAGAAGGAGCTGAGCAGCCGCTCCGCTCCGTGGAGCAGGGAGTCAGCTGACAGCCCACCTGGGGGCGGCACTCAGCCCTGGCCCAGGGCAGGGCCTCCTTTTGGGAGCCCAGAGCCCGGGAGGCAGGGGGAGGGAGGACCACGCGGACAGGGAGGCCGCCCCGCGCAGCCAGCAGAGCAGGTGTTGGGGATGCGAGGCTTGTTGGGGTAAAAGCCGGCACAGCACTTCCATCTCCGTAACGTTTTAACGACATGACTCGCTGAAGACTAGGCATGATTTCACAGAAACAGACTGGGATCCCGGGGTGGATCCCGACCACACGCGCAGGAGCCAGCGAGGCGGCTTCAAAGCCCCAGTCCGAGGCCAGGCAGGACGTGGGCGGGGCTGTTAGGAATCAGCAGGACTCGGGCACCCGCTCTCTCTCTCTCTCTCTCTCTCTCTCTCTCACGGGTTTGCTCACTGCCGTGCAGTGGCCCACACAGGAGGCCCTTCCTCCCTGGCCCTTCCATGCCGGCAGGGAGGGCGATGATCCGCACAAAGCAGACGGGGTCCTCGAGTAAAGCAGTGTTCTCCCGGCCGTGAAGGGGGCGCTGGAACGTGCCGGAGCCTGGAGTGGGGGCACTTTAGGTGGACGGCCGAGTCTTCCCTGACCTTGGCTCCCTGCAGGCAGTCGGCGTCTCTGCTGCCCCGACCACGGGCTGGGTCAGGAGGCTGTCGGCGGTGACGGTGCTGGGTGCAGGCCTGGCTCTTAGAGGCACCGAGGCCCTGCTCTCCAGCCCGCCCCCCGCAGAGGAAGTGCCTCCGGCGGGCACTGCCCCTTCCTCGGGGTGAGACAGAGAATGTGACCCTCCTTCCTGTCTTCCTCCCAATCGGGGCTCCCACTCCCTTTCTACACACACACACACACACACACACACACATACACACACGTGCACACACACATACACACTCCCACTCTCTTTCTACACACACACACACACACACACACACACACTCCCACTCTCTTTCTACACACACACACACACACACACACACACTCCCACTCTCTTTCTACACACACACACACACACACACACTCCCACTCTTTCTACACACACACACACACATACACACACGTGCACACACACATACACACTCCCACTCTCTTTCTACACACACACACACACACACTCCCACTCTCTTTCTACACACACACACACACTCCCTCTCTCGTTCTACACACACACACACACATACACACTCCCACTCTCTTTCTACACACACACACACACACACACACTCCCACTCTCTTTCTACACACACACACACACTCCCTCTCTCGTTCTACACACACACACACACATACACACTCCCACTCTCTTTCTACACACACACACACACACACTCCCACTCTCTTTCTACACACACACACACACTCCCTCTCTCGTTCTACACACACACACACACATACACACTCCCACTCTCTTTCTACACACACACACACACACACACACTCCCACTCTCTTTCTACACACACACACACATACACACTCCCACTCTCTTTCTACACACACACACACACACACACTCCCACTCTCTTTCTACACACACACACACACATACACACTCCCACTCTCTTTCTACACACACACACATACACACTCCCACTCTCTTTCTACACACACACACACATACACACTCCCACTCTCTTTCTACACACACACACACACACACTCCCACTCTCTTTCTACACACACACACACACATACACACTCCCACTCTCTTTCTACACACACACACACACATACACACTCCCACTCTCTTTCTACACACACACACATACACACTCCCACTCTCTTTCTACACACACACACACACATACACACTCCCACTCTCTTTCTACACACACACACATACACACTCCCACTCTCTTTCTACACACACACACACACACACACACACTCCCACTCTCTTTCTACACACACACACACACACACACACTCCCACTCTCTTTCTACACACACACACACATACACACTCCCACTCTCTTTCTACACACACACACACATACACACTCCCACTCTCTTTCTACACACACACACATACACACTCCCACTCTCTTTCTACACACACACACACACACTCCCACTCTCTTTCTACAAACACACACACACACACACATACACACTCCCACTCTCTTTCTACACACACACACACACACACACATATACACTCCCACTCTCTTTCTACACACACACACACACACACACACACATACACACTCCCACTCTCTTTCTACACACACACACACACACATACACACTCCCACTCTCTTTCTACACACACACACACACACTCCCACTCTTTCTACATACACACACACATGCACACACGCACGCACACACATACATACTCCCACTCTTTCTACACGCACACACACACACTCCCACTCTCTTTCTACACACACACACACATGCACACATGCACGCACACACATACACACTCCCACTCTTTCTACACGCACACACACACACTCCCACTCTCTTTCTACACGCACACACACACACACTCCCACTCTCTTTCTACACACACACACACATGCACACATGCACGCACGCACGTGCACACATTCCCTCCAGCCCAGGAGAGAATGTGACCCTTGTTGCAAGCCACTGCATGCTCTGGGCTGCTTGTTACACGGTGTTACTACAGCAATGCTGACTAATGAAACGGGGAAAGGCGCTCATCCACCGCTCCCGTGTTCCAGGCCCTGACCGCGGGCCTCCCAAGCGGCAGCTCGCCCCTTACAGCAGCCTTAGGAGGGCCGTGCCATTCCTGACGCGGTTTGACAGATGAGAAAACGGAGGCCCTGAGAGTTCAGTGACTGGCCCTGAACAATCCCTAGCCCGGACAGAGCCCGGGTCTGCCCCCTGCAGGGGGCCCAGCGCCCTCTGTGGAACCTGAAACACCGATAACCGAGCTGTGGTTCCATGAGCCATCGACCGTCCGGACAACCCAGCGCTGGCAGCACCGAGAAGACGGACACCATTCTAAGGGCCGGATCGCACCCTTCCTTCCTGGAACACCCACATGGGCCGCAGGGCCTTGCCTCCTCCCCCGGGCACCCCACCCCCCATGGGGCGAGGCAGGCACTTCCTGTCCCAGGAGCCCTGCCCCTGCAGCTCCAGCTCCAGCTCCAGCCCTCCGAGCACCTGTGTCTGACCGTGGCCTGGCACCCACTCTGGTTTACCAAGAGGGAATGCCCTCACGTGACCGCAGGGACATCGCTCTGACAGCGTTATTTCCTGATGCAGAGAAAAGGCCGCATGTGCGTGCATGTGCGTGCGTGGGCGTGTGCGTGTGCGTGTGTGTGTGGAGAAAGTGGGAGACCAGATTTGGAAGGAAGTAAGGAAGGAGGGAAGAAGAGAAATAAAGAGTAAAAAAAGAAACAAAACAAAACTGCCACCATTGGGTTCTTTGGCCCGGCGTCCCCGCGTGCCCCGTCACCCTGGGCGGGTGCCCTTTCCCGTGGCGCCCTCCACGCTGCGCCGTGTGAGAGCCACGTTGCCGCTGCCTGCGTCTGCTCTCCTCTCGTTCTTGCTGCCCTGAAGAGTGCACTGTGTGAGCACCACGTGTGTGTATTCATCCCCTGCCAGGGCACACGGTGGTTTCCAGTGGGAGGCGATCACAAACCTTCCAGCACGTTCTGTGCATCTTTGGGGACCATCTGTGCGCCTTTCCGCCGAGTCTGCACCCAGGGGCGCGGAAGCTGGGTCCTGCGGGGCCAAGTGCAGCTGGTAGACATTGCCACGCCGCCTGGGAGCGCTGAGCCGTTACAGGCTGCGTGTGCCCGGTGCAGGGCGGGAGGGGCGGGGAGGTGGAGGCGCTGGGTGCCGGTGCAGGTGTGGGCCGTGTGGGAGTTCGCCCAGCTGTACATTTCCGGTGCGTGCACCTCTCCATCGGTAGACCACTCCAACGGAATGTTGTAGAAAAAGCGTTTCTATAGACATAGGTCACACACACGGAGTCAAATGCCTCTGTGACCTCTAGCCATTGTGGTCGGCTTTTCTGTCACGACTCAGATATTTCCGGGTCACCTGCTAGAAGGCCCCTGAGCATCGGGGCAGAAGTGGGGCCCCGCCGGCCTCTGTGGGAGGGGAAACGGGGCTCAGAGTGGGGGGCGGAGCTGCGGCGCTGAGGAGGCACTGGGTCTGGGCACGTTCTGCTCGTGGGAGCTCCGGGATCCCCGAGCCGCGGCGAGAAGCCCAGATTCCCCCAGTCCCCACGATTCCCAAACGGGGGCTTTTCATTAGCAGGCTGGGAGGGCCCAGAGCCTCAGGAGCACCTGGAGGCAGAGGCTGGGCCACGGGGCTCCCCGGGCCCCCTTCTCCACCCTCCCGGGGTGCAGCTGCTGCAACAGGACCAAGCCGGCCTCAGGCTCCCTTGCATTGTCTGTGTCCAACCCTGAACCCCTCGTGTCGGCCCAGGAGCAGAAGGGGCAGTTTCCACGGCCCATCCAGGTGGGGAGGCCCTGGTACAGCTCCCAGGTGCCCCCCGCTGTCCTCTACCTCTTTGTTCTGCTCTTATTCAGTGACCCTCTTAAACAAGCCTATTTTGAAAACATCCACTGAGCAGCAAAGGTCTTTCGTCTCGTGATCTGAGTTCATTTTCATTGGAGACTTGCAGCGAAGACACTGCATGAGCCCATTGTACAGAGGAGGAAACCGAGGCTCAGAGAGGTGAAGCGACTTGCCTGAGGACACACAGCAAGAGAGAGACAGCAGGGTTCCTCTCTGCCTCCAAAAAGCACATGCCTGCCCGGGCAGGGGTGTCCTTTTTCCGTCTGCATCAAGATGGGCTAGCTCTCGGGCCCTGCAGACGCTGTCTGGCGCGTGGGGGAGCGTAGCGATGCGTCCAATGAATAAATAAAGGCGTCAGAACGTGTGCGGCCCCCGCGCCCGGCCATCTGGGCCCCACGTTTAGCAGAACCGACGCCTCAGTTCCCGTGGACAGCGCTGTGATCGCCCGTCTTCAGCACAAGGCTCCACATGTCAGAGCCTGATGTTAATTAGCAGCGATCCCTGGGCCACAGCGGCACCGGTCCATCTGGAACTGGGGAGGCAGCCGCTGTACATCAGCTCAGCAGCCGAGGCAAGCGTGGCCGGGTCACCCAACAGCCGGAGCCCGCACCGCCCGCTCCTCAAGGGGCCTGTGACTTCCGGGGAGGGAGGCAGGCAGCTGAGCTCCCTGGGTGCCCTGCCCCCGGGTAGGGGGTGCCTGGCAGTGCTGGGGGTGCTGGGGCCCTGATGCTGGAGGGTGTGGTGCTGACAGAGGGGCCTGGGCTCCAGGCGGGGAAGGGTCAGCAGCGTCCCTTGGGGAGGCTTTCGAAGGACCCCGTTATCTCTACCTGGTCAGCGGTCCCTCAGCCCGGGAACCCCCAGCCTTGTTAAAAGCGCCTGACAGCAGCTCGGCGCCCAGACGCTGCCGGGGTCTGAGCGGGCGCTGAAAGGCCTCCCTTTCTCGCCGGCCGGACGCAGGCCTGTGCTTGCCGGTGAAGAATGTGCCCCAGCGGGTCTCCGCCGAGGGAGGGCCAAATACACGAAGGGCTCGCGGAGGGTTCCCAGGTGTTCATTGCACTCACCCTGGCAGGCCCTGCTCGCAGCTCTGCAGCCACCACTTAGCTCTCCCAACAGCTGAGGAGTGTTGGAGGCGAGCAGTACTGCTCCCTGCTCTTTCCACGGACGACGGAGGGAACTGAGGCATGGAGAGAGCTCTCCCGTCCAAGGCTGTGCATCTAGTGAGTGCCGGTGACCAGCCCCGGAGCCCGAGGCCAACCAGGGCGGCCCCAGTGCCTTTGCACCTGCCCTTGCTCTCTCCACGCGCCCAGCAGGCCCGCCTCTCAGCCTCACGGCTCTGCTCAACCTGGTGTCTTCTGAGCTGCTTTCTGGGGTCCCAGGTGATTGGTGCTCCCGCCTCTCAACCTTCCGTGCCCACCGTGCTGTCGCCCTGCCCGGCCCCACCCGGCCTGCACCATCTCTGTGCACCCAGGGTCGTGCCCTGCATCGGCCCAGAAATGGCAGCCGCCGGATCCCCCACAAAAGCCGGTGAGTCTGGAAACACCCCCTTCACCGCAGATCGTGAGGCCGGAGAGCACGCAGAGGTTGAAAGGCTTCGCTGTTGGAAGCTGGGCCTCCCACCGGGTCGGGGAAGGGGCTGGGAGGGGCTGACCAGGCACGGCGCCGGGAAGGGCCCTGGCGCTCGTGGTGCAGGCAGGGAGGCAGGTCCAGCAGGCTCTGCTCTGGCTCTCCCTGGCGCTGGCCCTTTCGCCCACCTGGGCACAGAGCCGGCCACCCCACGTGCCCACTGCAGGGCCCGCCCACCGCAGCCAGCGTTTGACAAGCTGGTGACGTGGAGGCGCGTGGTTCCAGGCGGCCGGAGACCTTGGCTGAGCTGCTGAGAGATGGAAGGGTGCCCAGCTCTGACCCCTGTGCCCCCTCCAGGCCCGGCCCCCCCGGACGGCCGCTCGCGGGCAGCAGCCAGGGCGGCGGGTAACCCACAGCCTCTCACAGGCGGCCTGCAGAGGACATTTCGATGGAGTCGAGATTATCCATCAAAGCCGGAGTCCTGCAGGGCTGCCCTTCCTCGAGGCACCACCAGCGGCGTCGGCCTTTCTTAAAAATGGAAGGATCATTATCGACTCTGCATCTGCCGGGCGCCGAAGAGGCCGCTCGCAAATGCCAGCAGAAGCCTTCCCGGCCTCGCGTCCCCACAGCGGTGGATGGAGTCAGCGGGACCGGCCCCACGCTGTGCCGACTCCTCCCGTCCCCCTGAGAGATGCCGTTAGAACTGAGACGCTAGCCTAGCGCTGATGGAAGGGAAGGTGGGGGGCGGGGGGAGGCAGATAGCGGGACGCAGGCTCTGACAAGAGGGACTGGCTCTGTGGAAAGGCCCCAGGAGGACCCGGGCCCCCGCCCTTGCACCAACTCGGCTGTGTCCCTGCCTCTGGCCACGGCCCTGCTCCAGGCCCCCTTCCCTGCTGGGCCCGAGTCACTGCCTGGAGCCCACCCGGCGGCCCAGGGGCTCTGGACCGATCCGCGTGACCGCTGTCCACACGGCAGCCATCGCCTCCACCAGCATGCATGTCCTCCAGGCCAGGCCTGACTCATGTCCGCGTCCCCCGTGTCCAGCTCAGGATTGTTGAAGGGTGGGAATTTTTGAGCGTGCTTCCTCCTAGTGAGAAGGCTAACCCCTATTTTATAAAACTACTGTTTGGAATTCTCTGCCGTTTTTTTAGACGAACTCTTATTCTAAAAAATGACTTTGCTTTCCAGCCTGCTTTAGCCTGCTTGACTAATGAGGAAGATAAACTTAGCCGTCTGACCTTGTAGGCCAGAGACTAGATACGCCTACACTCTCAATGCCATGCGAGGCGCATTTTTTTAAATTGGATAGAACTGTGTTGTTTTCCAGGCCAGCAGCGAGATAACCACTGAGCACACACAGGTCTGGCTCTTGAATTAAGGAAAACTGCTTTGTTTTAAATTGTTTTAACTGTTTGCTCTGCAAAAACAGGATGTAGTGAATGGGTTTAAATACAGTCGGACACAAAGGGTCGGGGCCGCTCTCTGATCTCCCTGCGTGGAGAGGGGACAGTCGCCGGCCGGCCATAAAGGCTCCCTACATTCTAATTTGGTCTGGACTCCGGAGGTCTTTACTCGCGTTTGCTCCACAACACGGATCTACTCTGCGGGCCTCCCAGCCTCAGGTATCTCCGAAGCCCTCGGACAGCAGGTGACAAAGTCGAAGCCAGAGGGGGAGCAATGTGCCCAGGGCCACAAGCTAGTAAAAGGCAGACGGGAACTTGAACCCACGTCACCTGCCTTGGGGCCCCTTCCTGACACCGCAGAGCTCCCGGTGGCAGCAGCCGGAGTGAGAGCGGGCAGGCCAGCCCGTAAAGGCGCTCCGACCCCATCGCAGGCCCCGGCGCCAGTCCCCAGGCAGCAGAAACCACGAGGCTCTGAACAGGCAGTGGCCTGGTGATCGCCATCTGCCGCCAAGGCCCAAGGCCGCCCAGACCGTCCTGCGCAGCCCCGCCTCCCCGGGGGGGCTCCTCCTTGCGGACGTGAGCCTGGACTCCAATTAAGACTGAGCGGCTGGGCCGTGGAGATAAGGTGCCCTGAGCTGGGAGCCCAGCAGGAGATTAGCGAGCAGCCACGTGGGGGCCCCTGTGCCACCTCCCGAGCCTCTGAGCCCCGTGGACACGGTGCAGGGCCAAGCACACAGGCCTCCGAGCAGGGACCCTGCCCTTGAGAGCGTGAAGGCCCCAGCCCCACCGTTAAAACAAGGGCAGGAAACGGCCCATGGCGGCAATAATGCTGCTCAACCAGCCTCCCCAGCACTCAAGTCCACCCGCAGGCTGGGCTCTGTCCTTGATTCTCCGGGCCGCGCTCCCCCATGTCTCCGGCCGTCCTGGCTGGGGCCTGGGGTGGAATCGGGGTATCAGGGCGCACGCCTGGGTGTCTCCTGATGCTGGGCTCCGGGAGGCGGGGTTCTGTCGCCCTGATCCCGGAGCCGCCTCACGCATGGCAGGCTTTTTCCGTGCTGCCAGCGGGAGGGCGCAGGGAGCAGAATGCCCGGAAGGTGGTGCCCCCCAGGAGCAAAAGTCACATCTGTAGGCACCCGTCTCCCCCATGGTGCTCAGCCTGGGATGGTGCTGCTATGGCGACGGGACGGGGTGCAAGCGGCCGAGGGCGGAGTGCCTGCCCTGAGCTGGGCTGACCCTCCGTGGTCTGCCCTCTCCCTCCCAGCCCGGGAGCCCTGCGCCAGGCCCCGGGCGTGCAGGGGCCCAGCCCCCTCTCCCAGCACCATCTCAGCAGGGCGGGGGGGGGGGCGGGGGGGGATCTCTGAACCCCAGCAATTTGCAGGAGCATGTCCCCAAGCTACTGAGTGACTGGCCCATTGTTCAAAAGTTATCTTTAGACAAGAGCATTTATCAAGTGTAATTAACGCGTCAAGGACTCCTGCGAGCAAGAGCAGGCAGCCCTGATAACGTTCCTTTTCCACATTAATGACGACTCAGCAGGAGGAGGAGGAGGAGGAGGAGGAGGAGGAGAGGGAGGAGGAGGAGAGGGAGGAGGTGGCGGCTGACCAGGGCATCTGGGTGCCCCGCACGTGGTCCTCAGACGAGGCTGGGAGAGGGGAATACTCACCCGGGCGCAGACCATCACCACGGAGAGTTAACCGGGGGAGCTACCCGACCGGGCTGAGATCCTGATCCCCGGGACCAGCTGTGTGACCTTGGGCAGGTCACTCCACCTCTCTGTGCCTCCGGGCCCTCATCTCTGAAATGGAGAGGAAATCCTGACTCTCAGATCTGTGGTGAGGAGCTGACACCCTAACCCACGAGAGGTCCCAGCCTGCGCCTGTCCCTGAGGCCTCAGCAAGCAGAGGCACTGCTGTTAGCACGCAGGCCCCTGGTGCTGGGGGGGCGGAGGATAAGACCCCCACAGGCCCCTGGTGCTGGGGGGGGAGGATAAGACCCCCACAGGCCCCTGGTAGGAGGGGGAGGATAAGACCTCCAAAGGCCCCTGGTGCTGTGGGGGGGGGCAGGGGGGCGGATAAGACCCCACGCAGGCCCCTGGTGCTGGGGAGGGGGAGGTTAAGACCCCCACAGGCCCCTGGTGCTGCGGGGCGGGGGGAGGAGAGGATAAGACCCCACGCAGGCCCCTGGTAGGGGGGAGGGGGAGGATAAGACCCCCACACGCCCCTGGTGCGGGGGAGCGGGGGATAAGATCACGGAAGGTCAAACATGTCTGGGGGCTCTGAGCCAGGAAGGGGAGCCCGTGAACACAGGGGTTCCCACACGTCAGCACGCATCAGAGGCCCCGAGGGGACCCTACAACACAGATGGGCAGCTCCACTTCCGAGTTTCTGATTTTAGGGTCTGGGTGGGCCCTGCAGTTCATATCGACCACGTTCCCTGCCAACGCTGGCTGCCCAGGAACCCCCTCTGAGAACCACGGGGATGAGAACAGGCGGCGCTGGTCTAGCAGGCAGGGTGCTGAGCGGCTCCCACTGTTATCTACACAACACAGGACGCATTGACCTTTGCAGAACTTTTCACATGTTGTCCGTCTGGTCTCTCACAGCCCTGCTATGCGACCCAGTCAGTATCTGCCCCGGGACAGCCAAGGCCTCACCCCAGCCCCCAGCCCCCAGGCCCCAGGCCCCAGGCTCAGCCCCCAGCCCCAGGCCCCAGCCCCCAGCCCCCAGGCTCAGACCCCAGGCCCCAGGTCCCTGCCCCCAGGCCCCAGCCCCCAGGCCCCAGGCTCAGCTGTCAGGCCCCAGGCTCAGCCCCCAGGCCCCAGGCCCCAGGCTCGGTCCCTGACACCCTCCGAGGACCAGGTGGTAGCCCATCCATGGGCATGGCTCACCCGATGTCCACCCTGCCACACTGTGTCACTGCCAGTCACCGCAGCCCGCCCCTCGCCCTCATTGTGACGCACCCCCTCCCTCTCCCCCTCCAGCGCCCCGACTCCCACCATCCCCTGACCCTTCACCCTGAGCATCCAGAGCACAGTGGGCGGGGCACCAAGAACAGGGGGCATGCAGGGCGGGCTGAGTCTCCTCCATGGACACAAAAGCTGCACCCTGCACTGTGAGGGGCCCTACAGGGTCCTCCCCGGTGGGTGAGCCCCAGGCAGACATTCAACGCCAACACCTTCGTGGGGGGGGGGGGGCAGGGAGGGGGCAGCAGGCTTCCAGCCAGGCAGCTGGCATCGCCCCTGCAGGCAGGCAGCCACGAGGCCTGAGCCCAAGGAGCCCCCCCCCCGCCCCCCCCCCGCCCCCGCCTCCAGAGCAAGGGGCCACTCCCGGGGCCGCCCAGCGTCCCCCCCGTCCACGCGCATCGCTCTGCAAACACCGCGATGCGACTTGCCCCGAAAAACAAGAGAGAAATAAAAGGAGAAGCTGGAGGCAAACGTGCCAATATTCCAGAACAAACAGCCGCCAGGACCGGTCACCAGCGTGAGCGACATCAAAGGCGCCATGGCAACCGCGCAAACATGCGCCAGGAGAAAGGGGAAGCCTGGGGCGTGCGGCCCAGCGCACACGGACCCGCCGTGCGCAGGAGGCCGCCCCGATGGCTCCAGGCCCGGCCCTGACTGGGAAGGTCACTGCCACCGAACAGACCCTCAGAGGGATGAGGCCGCAGCGGAGACGCCAGGGAGACTGCAGACCAGGAAGGACACTCAGGACCAGCAGCAGCAACGCCCTGCGGACTGGGCCTGCTGTCCCCTCCCCCAGCTCCTCCTGGCCGCCCCTCCCACCCCACCCCCACTTCATTTCCTGAGTCTTTTGTTGTCGTTGTTAATCCTCCCTTGAGGATATTTTTTCTGTTGATTTTTTTTTAGAGAGAGTGGACGGGAGTGGGGGAGAGAGAGAAACATTAATGTGAGAGAGACATACCGATTGCTTGCCTCCCCCATGCATCCCATCAAACCTGCAACCCAGGTACGTGCCCTTGACCCGGAATCAAATCCACGACCCTTAGGGCTCGGGCCAGACACCCTAACCACTGAGCCACACGGGCCAGGGCTATTTTCCTTCTAGTCTTGATCAACTTCTCACGGGCTCTGAGATGTATTTATTTGGCTAACCATCTCTCTCCCCCACAGTTTCCTAGAAAGAGATGTGTATCTGTCTTGCTCACCGACGTCTCCCCAATACCAAGAAAGAGGGCGGGCAGTAAGCCATCGACAAACTCCTGGTTGAATGAGCAGAAAGACACCGGCACGTCTTCTCATTTCCTCCCTCCCTCCTTCCCCTCTCAGTGAAGAACCACTCTGTTTTTTATTTATTTGTAATACATTTTTGTTGATTTCAGAGAGGAAGGGAGAGGGAGAGAGAGAAACATCAATGATGAGAGAGATTCATTGATCGGCTGCCTCCTGCACGCCCCCCACTGGGGATCCAGCCCGCAACCCAGGCATGTGGCCTTGACCGGAATAGAACCCGGGACCCTTCAGTGCACAGGCCGATGCTCTACCCACTGAGCCACACCAGCCAGGGCCGCTCTGCTTTTTTATGAAACCGTCCGTGCTTGTTGTGTGCGTCAGAATAAGCAAGGTTCTGGTGCAGTAACATGTCGTGTGGTCTCTCACAGCCCTGCTTTTCCCGATGGAATATCCATGCCGGGCTCAGGAGGGGCCGGGGTAAGGGTTAGAGGGAAACTTGGAGATCATCGGTGACTGCAGCTGGGAAGAGGAAGAGAGGAAAGAGAACCGGACGCCCACCGCTGGGCCGGGGAGGCTGGCCGGTGCCGCAGCGCAGGGGATAAACTCGGGGCTCCCGGGCGCCCTCGAAAGGAAGACAGAGTCGAATCCCAAGTTCAGAAGAGCCCTCCGTGTTCCAGAAAAGTCTCTGCAAAACACTCCACACCCCTTTCTTAGCAAAGCCATGAATTTCAAGGAAAACGGGCTCCTCGGAGCATTCCGGGTGAAAAAGGAAACGGTTTAGAGGCAGGCACGGGGCTCACTCCCCCGCAGCAGCCGCCCGGCGCCCGAGGCGGCGGCTCCCAGGGGAAAGCCTGGCTCCAGGATGCTGTTGGCAAACCCGGCAGAAACAGCTCAGGGAGCACCCACCTGGGCCCCCGTGGAAAACAATGTGGATAAACGGCAGGAACATCGGGCGGAGGGAGCTGGTGGGCAGCCAAGCCCCGCACACCGGCAGGCAGCGGGGAGGGGACGGTGCTGAAGCTGAAGCTGAAGCTTCGGAGGAGGGGACGGCATAACCCAGACAGTGCCAGGCGTTACCAGGGAACTGAGGCGGCGGGGGCGGGGGGAGGCGGGGGGGGCCGGGGGAGCGGGAGGAGGGAGGGGGGGAGGGGGGGCTGGGGGGGGAGCGGGGGCGGGGAGCGCGGGGGAAGGGGCCTGACTTCATCCTTCACTGCAGGGAGCTAATGGATGCCGTAAACGCCAGCAAAAATGGAGGCAAATAAATACCCAGCAACGCCTCATCTGTAAGGCTTCTCAGAACCTCCTTCTCACCACACAGTGACCTCTGCTACTCGAAGGTCAACTATTCCTTCCATTTCTTCCGTTTTACCCGCCTGAGGGGCCTTCACGCCCGCTAGCCTGTCCCGTCCTCTCCGTGACCCCGGGCAGGTGCTGTCACCGGCCCCATCGTACAGATGAGGGAACGGAGGCCGGCGTGGGGACGGTGCGGGGCCGTGCTGGGGGAGGCGAGGGAGCCAGGCTTCCCACACACACCATCGCCCGCTGTGCCCTCGGCTACTGGCCCTGTGGCTGGAAAGGCCAGACTGCAGGCAGCCCCAGCGTTTCTGCTGGGGGGGGCGGGGGGACAGGGAGTGGGGGACAGACAGGGAGAATCCGCACCCCCAGAATCTGCTGTCCGGGAGGCAGGGAGGCAGGAGAGGCGGCCTGGTGACCCCGAGGCACAGCCACCTGCCCACAGCAGTCAGGCACCCTGCTCCTGTCTCTAAAGCGGGGATCAGAACAGCACCTGCCTCCCAGGAGGCAGATGGGCTCAGCCCGGGATGGGGCTCCGCTTCCCCCTCACTCAGGGGGGCCGCCCCAGGTCCCGTGCAGAGAAGGGCAGAGCAGGAGCCCCACTGGAGGGGGACGTGGGCAGGGAGGAGGCCCCGGCCACACGCGTGTGAGGTGGTTCTGACTCACACGCATTCTCCTGGGAGCATGTGTTCGGTGCGGGGCGGGGGGGGTGCCTTTCCATACTGAGGTGGGAGGAATCACAGGGGTTCGGGAGACAGCCTGGAGGGGCCATAACCGCCACCTGGACACCCTGCCGTCCTCAGACCTGACCCCCAGTGCCCCACCCCCTCAGAGCCAACCTGCGCCCTGCGGGGAAGGGTTCCCCTGCTGGCTGGAGCCTGAGGCCTCGGACCCAGGACCCCTGTGCCCAGGGTGGGCCCGGACCCAGCCTGAGGCCTCGGACCCAGGCCCCCGCGCCCAGGACGGGCCTGCCCCAGCCTGCCCTGCCCGCTGTCCCTCCCAGGACACCTGGCTGACTCCCAAGCCTCGCCGGCAGCAGCTCTCAGCCTCCAGGTCTAATGGAGGGCATAGCTTCCCGATGAAACATTCATGCCGGGCTAAACCTAAAATAGGCCAGGAAGGAGGACGGGGACTCTTGTCCGGCGCAAATGAGGTGACGTGAGACCACGAGGCTGCCTCTCTGACCTCGCCCCTGCCCTCCCCACCCGCCGAAGGCCCTGAGACCCCCAGGGCGGACTTCCTGGGTCTGTGGCCTGGACAGTCACCTAGGGCCACCACCCAGAAGGGTCCCTGCTCGGTCTCATGTTCTGTGGTCGCCACCTGGAAATTCTTAATTTCGGAGCAAAGGGTCCACACTCTCGTTTGCACCATTATGGAACCATCCCGGTTGCGCCCAGAAAGACAGCGGGGTCTGACCCTGGGGCACGGTCACTAGCCCCTTGGGCAGGGCCACGGGGAGGTGAGGACCACCGCCCCCCAGTGGCCATCACCGGCACATGCACCACCTCATTTCATCTGGACCCAGCCTCATGAGTGAGATCAGCAATAACAATGGAACAGCCCTGGCCGGTATGGTTCAGTGGATAGAGCGCCGGCCTGTGGACTGAGGGGTCCCAGGTTCGATCCCGGTCAAGGGCACATGCCCAGGTTGTGGGCTCAATCCCCAGTAGGGGATGTGCAGGAGGCAAGCCCATCAATGATTCTCTCTCATCATTGATGTTTCTCTCCCTCCCTCTTCCTTCCTCTCTGAAATCCATAAAAATATATTTAAAAACAAACCATGGCCCTAGCCAGTTTGGCTCAGTGGATAGTGCGTCAGCCTGCAGACTGAAGGGTCCCAGGTTCGATTCCATCCAAGGGCACATGTCTGGGCTGCGGGCTCGATCCCCAGGAGGGGGCGGGCAGGAGGCAGCCAATCAATGATTCTCTCTCATCATTGATGTTTCTATCTCTCCATCTCCCTTCCTCTCTGAAATCAATAAAGAAATATAAAAACAAAAACAAAAAACAACAATGGAACAAATATCAGAAGTCGGGGGGTGGGCAGGGGCGAGCAACAGGGCGGGGGGTGGGGTGAGATGGGGGGTGGGGTGAGGGAAAGACAGATCTGAAATGTTGGCTGAATTCGTGAATAATGAATGAATGGATGACAAGAAACCACAGAGTTTGGCAAAGGACCACAGAACCCCCAGCCCACCCTGTGCCCCCCGCCAGCCCTCGGATGGAGCCCAGCAGCCCCCCAGCCCTCAGATGGAGCCCAGCAGCCCCCCAGCCCTCAGATGGAGCCCTGCAGCCCCCCCCCAGCCCTCAGATGGAGCCCAGCAGCCCCCCAGCCCTCAGATGGAGCCCAGCAGCCCCCCAGCCCTCAGATGGAGCCCAGCAGCCCCCCAGCCCTCAGATGGAGCCCTGCAGCCCCCCAGCCCTCAGATGGAGCCCTGCAGCCCCCCCCCCCCCACCTCAAGCTGTTGCTTAGACTTCTGTCCTCACTGCTGACGGCAGCTTCTCCTAGGAGACCACCAAGTCATGACGCAAATGTCACACCATTTGGTCGGAGGAAGCAGCCACGTGCTGTTTGTGTTTATCTGCGGCTGTGACTGCCGGCGCCTAATGGACCCCCCCCCCCCCCCGCCCCGCACTGAGCAGCGGCCTGACGGGCATGAAGCCTGACGTGTGAGGCCCCCGGCCAGGAGCTCGAGGCTGGCTCCTGACAGCGTCCACGCCCGTCACCCTTGAGCACATGGGCATCTCCTGCCAGGAGAAAAGTGGGGGGCTGGGGTAAAAAAGTGGGGGGCTGGGGTGGTATCCGGGACAGCCAGGGATGCTTCCAGCTGGGGGTCCCAATTCCCGCCGCCGCCCGCACTTCTCCCACTGCAGCAGCGGTTTTAAATGCGCTCCTGCCTTTATTTCCTGGCAAGATCACCGCTAGGACGCACGGGGAGCCTGCCAGGGTCCCCGCGCACATGACAGATATGGGGGCATGTGGGAAGCAGTTCCCTAAAGGGTCAAGGGGAAGGGCAGAGCCCATCTGGACTGACCACCCGGCCTGGCTTGCTGGTGGCCAGGGGTGCTGTCCCCTCCCCCCACCCTGGCCGCAGCCACCGGGCAAGTCGGAAGATATGAACGCTAACGGTGCCAACCGAGACGTGCACTCTGCCCACGTCACAACCCCACAGCCAGCTGAGGGCACTGAGCCGGACGCCGCCAGTTCCCGCTGGGAGGCACACAGTCGTCAGAGGCCCTGCTTGGCACGTGCCCCCTCGGCTCTGCTGCCAGCACTGCCCCGGGCACCGACATTGGACAGAGACCTGTGGCGTCCCCACCCCCACATCAGACCCGGCCCCACGCTCTGAGACAGCATCCGGGGTCCAGGACGAGCTCGAGTTGCTGCCGGCGGGCAGGACCTGCAGCCGCGGTGGCAGGAGCAGCACCAGGGACAGCGCCCCTCGCAGCCCAGGGTGGTGGCACCTGTGGCTTTGGGGTGCCAACAGCGGCAGCACAGGGGAGACTCTCAGCAGTGGCCGTCCCCCCACACCCCGCCCCCTCTCCCCGGGACCACCCTGGCTGGTGAGCGGTGGCACAGGGCATGGACGGGAAGGCCCCTCCTGAGAGCGTGAGCCCCTGAACCAGGAGGCCAAACCTCGAAGGGTCGACGTGGGTCACGGGGAGCTCACCAGCCTGGGCCAGGCTGCCCCCTGCAGACACTCACGGACCTGGGAGCTGCCAGGCCTGGCAGGGAGGGGGCCTGCCCTGGGGAACAGCCAGCTGCTCAGCAAGGCGGGCCCAGAGGAGCGGCTGGGGAAGTGGGGGAGGGAGGAGGATAGTGGGGGAGGGGGTAGAGGGGGAGGGGGCGCATGAATGGGCAGGAGGCAAAGTGACCAGGTGGGGGTAGCACCTGCTGTGTCCCTCCAATCTGCCCATTCGCCCTAAGAGGCTGAGGCGACGAGACCCATGTCACAGGTGAGGAAGCTGCGATGGGAAAGCCAAGCGGTGAGCCCTGGACCCGGGTCTGCGGGACCACGCGCCCCGCACGCACCGCATTCCCAGTGCTCGTGTCTCTCCAGTCGTCGGGAGTGTGGCTCCGGCACGGAGCCCCGTGTGCCCCAGCAGGTCCCACCCCGCCCTCTCGGGGCCGCCGGGACATGCGGACCAAGAGGGACGTGAGCTCCAAGTGGACTGACGCCAAGCAGCCGGGACGAGGGGGGCAGGCCTCCACCTGGACACCCCCGGCGTGGATCATCCTTGCTGGGTCCGAGGCCACGCGCCCGCCCTGAGACCCTGGCGGGGTGCCCTCGCCCCTCCCGCCTCGGTCTCCCCGCGGCAGGCCGGGATAATTACAGCATCGATCCGGGACGTCCAGAGGATGGGCAGCGACGGCTGAGACAGCGCGTCGAGAAATGCCAGGTGCCGGGCAGAGGGGGGGGCTCCTTCCTGCGGCTGGGCGGTTGCCATGGCGACGGGCGCTCCGCGTTTGGCGGGTAAATATCCACAGCCCACTGGAGCGGCTGGTCCCGTCTCGTCAAACATCTCGGAGACAGCACGGCCAGCGGCGCACGGCTCCCGGGCCCCTCGCCGCCCTCCTGGGAAATGGCTGTCCCCCTGCGTCCCGTAGACCAGAGCCCTCCCGTTTCCCGAGCAGCTTAGACCCCCACCCCACCCACCCCACCCACCCCGGTCTCCACAGCACATGCTCCAGGCGTGTCCTGAGGCCAAGGACTGACTCAGACTCGGTGTCAAGGGACTCAAGGCCATGGGGGTGGGGGGGAGGGGGACAGGACCCCAGAGTGGGGCCGGGCTGCAGGGGACAGGACGGGGCAGACACCAGGCCCTCTGGGGCCCCTTCCCACAGGACCCTCCAGATCCTGCGTCTACGGGGAGGGACCGGCCACCAAGAGGGAGGATCACCTGTCCCGCCCCATGCTCTGCCCCCAGCCACACGGGACCCGCTCCAGCTGCGGGCGGCGGCCCGGTGACCACGCTTTATGGCCCACAGAACTGGCCAGGCTCGGCCACACTGGCAGCAAGTGAGCGTGTGTGCAAATCCCGCCCAAATGGCGGAACGGCGCCAGCCCTACTCTGTGGACTCAATTGGGCACAGATTCCAGGAATGCCCCATGCGCCTGCCAGGGCCTGCTGCGGCCCCGGGACCAGCGTGGTGGCCAGCCCGCCCTGCCTGTGAGCCAGAGGACGCCCAGGCGCATGGCCCTGGAGTGCCCAACAGACGGGGCCAAGTGAAAAAAGCAGGGGTCCTCAAACTTTTCAAACAGGGTGCCAGTTCACTGTCCCTCAGACCGTTGGAGGGCCGGACTATAGTTTAAAAAAAAAACGATGAACAAATTCCTATGCGCACTGCGGGCCCGGGACAAGTCGGCTGCTAAGCAGGACAGGCAGCGGCACCCGGCGGGCTGGATAAATGTCCTCGGCGGGCCGCATGTGGCCCGCGGGCCGTAGTTTGAGGACCCCTGGAGAAAAGGAAAGAAAAGAAAAGGATGAGGAGGGGGAGGGGGGAGGGGGAGGAGAAGGAGGAGGAGGGGGAGGAGGAGGGGGGGAGAAAGAGGGGAAGGGGAAGAGGGGGAGGAGGGGGAGGATGAGGAGGAGGATGAGAGGGAGGAGGGAGAGGAGGGGGAGGAGGAGGAGGGGGAGGAAGAGAGGGAGGAAGAGGGGGAGGGGAGGAGGGAAAGGAGGGGGAGGGGAGGAGGGGGAGGAAGAGGAGAAGGAGGGGGAGGGCAGGAGGGAGAGGAAGAGGGGGAGGAGGGGGAGGGCAGGAGGGGGAGGAGGGGAGGAGGAGGAGGGGGAGGAAGAGGGGGAGGAAGAGGGGGAGGGGAGGAGGGGGGGAGGGGGAGGAGGAGGCTCCAAGGGCCCCACATATCCAAGGGAGACCATCTCTGGGCCCTCAGCCCAACCACCTCCCGGGGTGAAGCAGTGGGTGAAGGGACAGGCCGAAGAGAGTATTCCCCGAATGACTGGTGGCTCCAGTCCCCCCACCCCTGGCCACGGGGGAGGCAAGAGCGTCCTTTGCTTTGCCGTCTCTCTGCTGGGAGAGTGTCAGGAAAGTCCCTGGCACAGCCAGTGCAAAGGCCCTGGGGTAGCACTCCGCCTGCCTGGAGGGGAGCAGCCAGAGGTTGGGAGAAGGCCAGGAGCCGGGGTCGGGTCCCAGTGAGGACTTGGGGGGGCCCGAGAGTGCCAAGGGCAGGGCCTGTCCCGTACTCAGCAGCCTCTCTGAGGCGGAGACGCTGAGCAGCAGCTGCCCTGCGGTGTATTCAGAAGACAGGGCCGTGGGGTCTGAGCTGAGGACACGGAGGCCCACGTGGGGGTCGGGGGTGTGGCCCGCCCCCGCCCCGCGCACTCATTTCTGGATGAGGCTGCCCTGCAGGCCTGATGTCCCATCGGAGCTTTAGTTTCTTGGAAACGATCAGCTCTGAGCCTCAAACCCGGAGACGTGGGTCCTGCCTTTGGTGGGAAGCACCCCAGGGCGATGTCGGGAGCAGAGAGGGAAAGGGAGGCTCGGGTCCCCGCTGGCTGCCCTCCGCCCAGGGCCTCCAGCCAGCCCGCCCGCCCGCCTCCTGCTGGCCAGAATGTGTAGGACGTCTGTCCTTTTAAATACAAAGTGAGTTGAACTGGTGGTTCCCACAGAGGTTGAGGGAGGGTCCCCGTGTGCCCAGGACGGTCCCAGGCACGTTGGTGAGTGAAGGCCAGCCCGGCCCTGGCCCCACGGAGCTTGCGAACTCGCGGGGGAGACGGCCGTGAGGCCCACGATTTTGGCTTCGCCTGTGGCTCAGTCGCGGTGAGTGCCACGAAGGTGGGTGGGTTCGAGGAGGACAACCTCAGGCGCGGAGGGCTCTGTGAGGAGGGCCAGGGCCGGAGGGACAGGGGGTGGGGGAGCGGCCGAGCCATCACCCCACCGAGCCCATCACCCCACCGAGCCCATCACCCCACCGAGCCCATCACTCAGGATCAGCGCTCACAGTCGGCAAAGTGCTCTCGGGGGCTGGGCTGTCTCCCCATTTTACAGGCCAGGGAGGTCGAGGCTCTGCAGATAAAGTGGCCCCCCCAAGTGCCAGAGCTGAGGCCACCACCTCCCCCACCGGTCACGCCCCGTCCAACCCGGGGAACAGGCCCGAGGGCAGAGCCAGGGGCACCCAGGCTGAGCTGCCCGCTGTCCGGCCCCAGCGGAGCACCCCTCCCCCGCCACAGAGTGCAGGCGCGGTGCCTCTCCCGGTGGTGGGAGAAGCTGCGGCAGAACCTGCAGGCCGATCGGTCACCAGCGGGTCTCGGGTCTCGGTTCTCGGGTCTGGGGTCTGGGAGCAGGAAGGGGCGCCGGCAGCCGCCCAGATCAGGGGCTCAGGAAGCGCAGGCCGCGCGGGGCCCAGGGCCGCCCCGGGGAGGACCCTTATGTGCGCGCACCGGACCGGCCGCGAGTCAGACAACCCCGCACCAAGCTCACGCTCGCATCACAGCCGCTGTGTGACCGGAGAGAGACCCGAAACCGGAGGCTGCCGGCCCCCACACGCTTCCTCCGCGTGGCCGCGTCTCCGAGGGGCGCGTGAGCGAGGGAAGCCACACGGGGTCTCACACGCGGGGAGAGGCCGCTGCCGGATGAGCTCGTGACTAGGGCCAGGCGTGGGAGCCTCGCAGGCCGCCGTCCCGCTGGCCCCCACACCCGGAGCCGTGGGACCAGCAGCGTGGTCGTGGGCCGGCGTCACTCCCACCGGGAGAGGGCGGAGTCCTCGAGGCAGACGGACAGACCAAAGTACGAACATACAGAATGGCCAGCTGCGCCCCGGCACCCGGTGCAGCGAGGTCAGCCCGTGGGAACCAGCCCCCAACAGAGCAGTAGCCATGTGCCAATCACAGCCATACACACACACACACACACACACACACATACACACACACACATACACACACACATACACGCGCACACACACACATACACGCGCACACACACGCGCGCAGCACACACACATACACACATACACGCGCACACACACACACATACACACACACATACACGCGCACACAGACACACACGCACAGCCGGCCCATCCCTCTCTGCTCCTGCACTGAGTTCCCCTAGTGGCTCCCAGCGTGGGAAACACACCACAGGGGGGCAGTTTGATTTTTAAGGGGGGCAGTTCGAGACTGAGTTATTCACAGTGACTTTTGTGCATTTCTTACGGTTCTAGGGCCCTCATGTACAGCATATAAATATATTGTGACGTATTTATGCATTTCAGTTCTCTGTTATGTTGTGAAACTTTATTTGCTATCTTTTCACATCACTTCATACTATTATTTTTAACAATTTCTTAGTGATTCCTTCCTCAGTAGGTCAACCGTCCTTTCGTCCTTTTGTTTTTCTCTTTCGTGGACGCCATGCTCTTTGGGAGCCTGTTTAGACCAAGCTCATGGCCTTTCAGGCTTCCTCCCCGTGAGCAGGAGTCACTCTTGGAATAATGAGAATTCCATGTCACGGCAGGGGGGGGGGCGGGGGCGCGGCATCGGGACTTAGAGGTGCTTAGGGGGGCTCGGCCCAGACCAGGCTGGGGACCCCTGCTCTAGTCTAGACAAAGGGCTCATGGCTTCCCTCCTCGGGGCCTCATTTTCCCTGAATCGATGATGACTGGGGCGGGAGGGTGAGAGGGTCTCCGCGGCCTGCCCACGCCGGCCGTCGGGAGGCCAGCAGAAGTGTCCGAGTTGCTGTCAGCCCCGCCTCACAGCCGGAAGCCCTGACTGAGCCACGCGGCCCTCGAGCTCTGCGGGTGTGAAGTCCGCTCCCTCTAGAGCAGCCCCGCCAAGCCCTCCTTCCACGGCCGGCTCGCTCCGGGCGCTCCCCGCTCCCTGACTCCCCATCTGACCTCTGTTCAATGCCTGGTCCTCCCCTGGGGCCTGGGCTCCAGGCCAGGGACGGGATCCTCTGGCTCACTGCTGGGGCCCCACCCCAAGAACAGCATCTGCATTTGGAGACGATGAATGTTTGTGGCGTCGCTGTGCTGTCCCCCTGCCTGGCACCGCCCCAGCCCACCCAGCCCAGCACCTGTCACAGTGCAGCCCCCCAAACCCCCCCAGCCCTGCCTGGCACCGCCCCAGCCCACCCAGCCCAGCGCCTGTCAGAGCCTGCTGGCCCCGCCCACCGCCCCTCCCCCACCCGGGAGTGGAGAGCTAAGCTCTCACTTAACAGCAGGATGCTTCTGGGCCTCATTACCATGATGCAAATTAATATTTATTATGCAGTTATTCATCTTTGTAATCGCCACTATTTCAAAGCGAGCACGGAGGCTTTAATTAGAACACTTTGAATAATTCTAAAGCGGAACGTCAGGATGTGATGTGTGTGCCGCTTCCCTGCCGCAGCCCAAGTCTGCCTCCCCACCCGTGCTCTGTGCTCCAGGCTCCGTGCTCCGTGCTCCAGGCTCCGTGCTCCATGCTCCAGGCTCCGTGCTCCATGCTCCAGGCTCTGTGCTCCATGTTCCGTGCTCCGTGCTCCGTGCTCCATGCTCCGTGCTCCAGGCTCCGTGCTCCATGCTCCATGCTCCAGGTTCCGTGCTCCATGCTCCGTGCTCCAGGCTCCGTGCTCCATGCTCCGTGCTCCAGGCTCCGTGCTCCAGGCTCCGTGCTCCGTGCTCCAGGCTCCGTGCTCCGTGCTCCAGGCTCCGTGCTCCATGCTCCGTGCTCCAGGTTCCGTGCTCCATGCTCCGTGCTCCATGCTCCGTGCTCCATGGTTCAGGCTCCAGGCTCCGTGCTCCATGCTCCATGCTCCAGGCTCCGTGCTCCGTGCTCCATGCTCCGTGCTCCATGCTCTGTGCTCCAGGCTGCGTGCTCCAGGCTCCGTGCTCCATGCTCCGTGCTCCAGGCTCCGTGCTCCCTGCGTGCTGGGTGTTTGGGCTCATTGACTTTATTCTGACTCTGGAACCTTCTAGGGGCACCTGAAGACAGATGCAAGGCTCCCAGGGTCTGTGGTGGGTGTGGGACCGTTAGGACGGGCCACAGAGGGGGCTGGCAGCCAAGCGCTGGCACCCATGTCCTGTGAAAGGACCCAGTGTCGTAGGACCCCCGCCACCCCTGCTGCCACCGGCTTTCCTTCCTCCCCTCCTGCCTCCTCCTCCCGCTCTGCAAACTGCACGGAGCGCCGTCGGCACCCGTCCGCACACCGAGGCGGGAGCCGGGCGCTTCTCCGCGGTCCCCGGGAGCCTGCTTCCTGTTCCGGTCCCTCCCTGCAGCGGCACACGCGGCCCCAGGTCTCCTGCGGCTCCTCTGCCGAGACGGCGTTTTCGGGGCCATGGTTCAATGTCACTGACACTCTGAGGCCATGGAGCGCCGCGTGCGATTGTTCAGACACCACCCAGAGAGGTCGTCCCTGTGCAATCTCCCTGTCGCCCCGACTCCTGGGGCATCAGAACGAGGGGCCACACTGACCACCGCGGACCCTATGCGAATGGCCCCGTGTTACTGCCACTCGTGTGCGTGCGTGTGTGCGTGTGTGTGTGCGTGTGTGTGCATGTTTGTGTGTGCGTGTGTGTGTGCGTGTGTGTGTGAGTGTTTGTGAGTGTGTGAGAGTGTGTGTGTGTGTGTGTGTGTGTGAGTGTGTGTGTGTGAGTGTGTGTGCGTGTGTGCATGTGTGTGCGTGTGTGTGCATGTAGGTGCGCGTGTGTGCGCGTGTGTGCGCATGTGAGTGTGTGTGCGTATGTGTGTGTGCGTATGTGTGTGCGTGTGTATGTGTTTGTGCACGTGTGTGTGCATGTGTGTGAGTGTGTGTATGTGTGTGTGCGTGTGTGAGAGTGTGTGTGTGAGTGTGTGTGAGTGCGTGTGTGAGTGTGAGTGTGTATGTGTGTGTGAGTGTGTGTGTGTGAGTGTGTGTGTGCGTGTGTGTGTGAGTGCGTGTGTGTGTGTGTGAGTGTGTGTGTGTGTGCGTGTGTGTGTGTGCACGCGTGTGTGAGTTCTGCACAATCGTTTCACCTGTGCTGCTGCCTGCACCACCCCCACAGCCGAGGTTCAGGGCGTCCCCACCCCCTTGGCGCCACACCCATTCCTGCTGCTCACCCCTCGCAGCCCCTGGCCGGTCCTCACCCCCAGAGCGGTGTCAGTGCAGAGACAGCGGAACCGTCCGGCGTGGAAGTTTGGGGACGCTTTGTGGTTCCATAGCTCCCTGCAGCCTGCGGCGTGTTCTGCATCGTCAGTCTCTTCCCCTCCCCCCCCCCGCCCCCACCGAGGGGGGTGGCCCAGCGACCTTGACATTCCGTCCACTGATGCCCGGCTGCTGGGGATGGAGGCACAGGTCGCTTCCTGCGGGCTGCGCGCCCTGGGTGCCCGCAGTGCCCGCCTCCCCGCAGGAACGCCTGCAGCCCCCGCCCAGCCAGGACGCCCCAAAGTGCCTCCAGACGGAGTCGGGGTTCCTGGGGCAGGCGCTGGCTGAGCTGCTGCTGTGAGTCAGAGGCCGCGGTGGCCAAGGCTCTCTGACCTCACAGCGCGACAGCCATCCCAGCGCAGGAGGGACGCACGCGGACCACGCCACGCCACGCCACGCCAGGCCGGGCCCATCGTGGCAGCACGCTGGGACAGAGCCACCAAGTGACACGACTCAGTGCCCGGGATTTGCCGCAAGTGGAGGCTCAGGCGGCCCGCAGCCCAAAGCTGCCTCTGGACCTCCTGACACCAGTGGAAGGAAGTCCCTGCCAGGGTGGGGTGGGCGACAGAGCTGGGGGTGCGGGGGCAGGTGGCAGGGAGGGGGCGGGGGGCGGGGGGTCGCTGGCGGGGGGCTGGCAGGGGTCCTGGGGGAAGAGCCTCTCAGGACGCACTTCCTCTCTCACCAGCCTACGCCGCCCAGCCGACACCAAGGGCAGGAACAGGCTGGGCCCACGGGCAGGGTCAGGCAGGGCCCTGGGCTCGTCCTGCGGGAATGGAGGTCATGACCCTCAGAGCACGCGAGCGCCGCAGGCAGGGCTGTGTGTGGACCATGACGGCATCATGTGACATGCCCGGGGAGGGCAGACCAGTCGCCCAGGGCCCTGTCCTCAGCCTGACCTCGGCCCCCAGTGACCGGGATGCCCCGGCGACCGCCCTGCTGTGCCCCTGCCTGGTTCATGGTTGCTAGGAGGTTTCCATGGCAACTGATAAGGGATGAGGGAAGCCTGGTAGTTTAGACACCCACTCCACAGAGGGAGCTGAGCCCTGGCAGCCCCTCCCGGGACTGGTCCCCCACGTAGGGGCTGGGGTGCCGGTCCTACAGCCCCTCCCGGGACTGGTCCCTCACGCAGGGGCTGGGGTGCCGTCCCTACAGCCCCTCCCGGGACTGGTCCCCTCACAGGGGCTGGGGTGCCTGTCCTACAGCCCCTCCCGGGACTGGTCCCACACACAAGGGCTAAGGGTGCTAGGCCCTACAACCCTTCCTGGGACTGGTCCCCCTCACAGGGGCTGGGGTGCCGGGTCCTACAGCCCCTCCTGGGACTGGTCCCCCACGCAAGGGCTGGGGTGCTAGGCCCTACAACCCTTCCTGGGACTGGTCCCCCTCACAGGGGCTGGGGTGCCGGGCCCTACAGCCCCTCCCGGGACTGGTCCCCCACACAAGGGCTGGGGTGCTAGGCCCTACAACCCTTCCTGGGACTGGTCCCCCTCACAGGGGCTAGGGTGCCGGGTCCTACAGCCCCTCCCGGGACTGGTCCCCCACGCAGGGGCTGGGGTGCCGGGTCCTACAGCCCCTCCTGGGACTGGCCCCCCTCACAAGGGCTGGGGTGCCGGACCCTACAGACCGTCCGGAAGCTGGGCCAGGAGCTGGGCGATCAGGTGGGAATGGGGGAGGATGAGAGGGCAGGAACAAGGGCCGGGCGGAGGAAGCGAGAGGAGACGCAGACCCAGGGAGGCGGACGGTCTGCTCCAGGCCACACAGCACGGAGGGGGCTGCATGTGCCGGGAGCGGGCACTCTCAGGACACAGCCAAACACCCGCATGAGGCACAGCCCGGGGACACGCCGACTGACGGGGACGGGCCGACTGACGGGGACAGGCTGAGTCCTGTCATTTAACACCTAGGAAACAGGCCTGCGATGTTGGCAGCGAGCAGGTGCCGGGGAGGTGGCGGCCAAGCAGAAATGAGTAGAGCGGAGCCTGGCCTCAGTTGCTGGTGCAGGCAGTGACCTTCATGCTCCCCCAGGCCGGGGTGCAGGCAGTGACCTTCATGCTCCCCCAGGCCGGGGTGCAGGCAGTGACCTTCATGCTCCCCCAGGCCGGGGTGCAGGCAGTGACCCCCATGCTCCCCCAGGCCGGGGTGCAGGCAGTGACCTCCATGCTCCCCCAGGCTGGGGTGCAGGCAGTGACCCCCATGCTCCCCCAGGCCGGGGTGCAGGCAGTGACCCCCATGCTCCCCCAGGCCGGGGTGCAGGCAGTGACCCCCATGCTCCCCCAGGCCGGGGTGCAGGCAGTGACCCCCATGCTCCCCCAGGCCGGGGTGCAGGCAGTGACCCCCATGCTCCTCCAGCCTGGGGTGCAGGCAGTGACCCCCATGCTCCCCCAGGCCGGGGTGCAGGCAGTGACCCCCATGCTCCCCCAGGCCGGGGTGCAGGCAGTGACCCCCATCTCCCCTATGGCCACAGCCCACCTCTTTGCTGCAGAGGCAGCCGCAGGGGGCAGGTGAGGGAGGCTGCGGAGGCCGAGGGACTAGCGGGTCAGCCAGCGCTGAGGGCGGAACTGGCCCGGGCGCTCCTGCCTCCTGGCCCAGACGTTCCACTGGCGCCCTTGTCGACCCCGGCAATTGCTGACCATTTCTGACTGTGTGCCTTGCCCCGAGCCAGCCAGGCAGGGGCAGCCTGGCCAGGGGCAGTGCCTGGCACGGGGCAGACACTTGCAAATGGGGAAGGAAGAGTAGCCGTCACCACCACCTTTGGCAGATGGGGAAACTGAGGCCCAAAGGCAGGAGCACGAGGGGGCTGGTAGGAGAGGAAAGAGGGCAGACCCCAGGGCCCAGCCTCAGGCCACGGAGGCCTGTCCACCCACAGCCTGTGCCTCCACCCACAGCCCCTGCCCAGGGAGGAGGAGGGGGAGAACCAAAGTCCCAGGAGACCGCGGCCATTGCCTGCTGCTCCCCTCTTCTGCAGGTGGGGTGCTGAGGCTTCCGCTCCCTCCCAGGAAGCAGCGTTGCTATGGTGACCACTGTTACCTGGCAACTGAGCTGCATCATCCTGGACAGCTGCTGCCTCTCTGGCTCTGGGGATGGGCAGGTGTCCAGAAGCCCCCTGTCTGAGGAAGCGCTCCCTGGGGACAAGCCCGGTGGGCTGGGCAGGAGGGGGCGTGCACAGACCCCCCCTCCGGGGCTGCGGAACCAGAAGTGGGACCACCTCACACAAAGCTTCCCTTTTTTTCAAAACTGGGACTAACTATTGATTTATGGGATAATAAAACTGACATGGTAACGCTTACCAACAACACGGAGTGTCTGACGAAGGCAGGACGCACCGCTGTCCCCCTCCCCACTCGCCGTATCGGGGGGACGGCAGACACTGTCTTAGCACATTGCTGACCCGTAGTTTTATTGCCAGCTTTACCCAGCGGCCAAATCAGTTCCTATTGAACGAGTACAAAAAACGTTTCACATAAATGTTAAAGGCACGCCTTAAAATTA
>NC_137772.1:225684139-226039139 GCF_963455305.1 Plecotus auritus
CACCAAAAGCAGCCTGAGTCAGAATGGCCGTGAGTATCATTTTAGGAATTAGATTGCTTAAGAACATTCTGACAGATCACTTTCCTAATAGAGATTTTAAGTAAAAATTTGAATTATAACAACTGGATAGTAAGTTAAAATGGCACATGTTGACCAAAGAAGACAAGTTTCTCAGCAGCCCCTGGAGGCTTGTGGGAGGTGAAGTGAGGCTTGAGCGGGTCCGTGGAGGGTGAGAAGTGTTTAAGGCGTGGGAGGGCGAGGGCACTCAGTCTGTGGAACAGCGCCGCGTGCAAATGCGCAGGTACTGCGGAGCGTGTGGGTCAGACCATTGGGGCTGCAGTCGGTGCTCCCTTAAAGGTTAGAGGTTGGTAAGGGTCCTGTGGGCACCGTTCAGATGAGAGACTCACTGTCACATCATGCTTGTGGTTGGGGAGCACACTTGATGTCACTTCATTCTGTTTAAATCTATTGGGCTTGTTTTATGGCCTACACCTGGTCTGTCACAGAGAATGCTCCATGTTCTGAGAAGAACGTGCGTTCTGTTTTTGACGGAGTGCTCTGTGGCTCTCGGTTAGGTCTGGTGATTTACAGTGTTGTTCAAGTCTGCTGTGCCCTGGCGGCCTCCCGTCTAGTTCTTCATTATTGACAGTGGATTGCCGTTTCTCCGTTCAGTTCTGTCAGGGTTTGCTCCCCTTACTTCCGTCTGTGCTGGTGGGTCCATGTAAGTTTGTAATTGCCGTGTCTTCTGAGGAGTTGACTCTTCATCATTATAAACCAGGGGTGGGCAAACGTTTTGACTCGAGGGCCACCATGGGTTCTTAAACTGGACCGGAGGGCCGGAACAAAAGCATGGATGGAGTGTTTGTGTGAACTAATATAAATTCAAAGTAAAGGAGCGGAGGGGAGAGCAAGAGAACCCTCCGCTCTTTTGGCTCCGCGGGCCGGATAGAACAGCCGAACGGGCCGGATCCGGCCCGCGGGCCGTAGTTTGCCCACGGCTGGTATAAACTCATCAGACATCTTGTTGTTTTCTTTATCAGTGCCCTCCTGTTTTCTGTAACATCTGCTTTATGTCTGCTTCCCGCGGAGTGGGTCAGTTTGTCCTGGGTCGGGAGCCTCGAGCTGCCAGTGATCCACCTGCATTTCACAGGCACGAACTTTCCCAGTTTGGGCCTCTTTTAGTGTGAACGTTGTTGTTCTGTTGAAGGGGTACATAATTTCAAAATAATTTACGTGTGGGCATTTATTTTATTTGAATTACCATTTGCACACAAACAGAAGTTGGTACAAAAATAATTGTTATTGTGCTTGACTTAGAAAACCTCCCTCAGTAATGCAAGTGTTTATAGATGACAGGTGAATCATTAGTCATATTATTAAGAGACGTTTTCTATAGTCTAATTCTGTTCCATTTGTTAAGTATCTTGGATCTATATTTTATGTAAATATTTTTAAATATGTTTTTATTGATTTTAGAGAGAGAGGAAGGGAGGGAGGGAGAGAGAGAGAGAGAGGGAGGGAGGGAGAGAGGGAGAGAGAGAGAGGGAGGGAGAAACATGGATCAGCTGCCCTCCTACGTGTCCCCATGGAGGATGGCGCCTGCAGCCCCGCCATGACCGGAATCGGACCAGCGACCTCTTGGTGCCTGGGGTGACACTCAACCAGCTGAGCCCACCGGCCGGGGCGGGTCTGTATTTTAACCGTCTGTAATTTTTTAGCAGCTGGACTAAAGGGCAAAAGATCGTAAATGGCAAAATATAAGATCTACTTCAGGACAGTTAAGTTAAAGTTCTGAAAGGTCCCTAGAGGGGTGAGACAGGAAAAAGGATGGGAAGTAGTTAACTGTCTTCGCTACAGTCTGCCTGACGTACGTGAGCAGAGCGCTGTGTTTGGTAAACAAAGGGGGACCCCAAAATACCCAGAGATGCCAACGGAAGGGTTACTCTTCACTGCTAAATGGGAGCCCACCCCGGAATATTACGAGAAAAACTATTTGTCCTCCCGCCTCACAACATGCGGGAGCATTCCATAGGCATGAACTTGCCCCGTTTGGGCCTCTTTTACTATGAACGCTACTGTTGTATTGGAATTATACCTAATGTTAAAATACTAAGAACAGTATCTTACAGTGAGCGCAAAAGGCCATGGTGTTAGAACTCCTGGTTCAGCGTCCTTTCTTGCAGAGGGACACATGCAAGCTTTCGGGAACCCTGGGTCTTTGGTTTGGTTCCCGCAGGAAGGCGTAGGCGAAGGCGGCTTTGGCACTACCGGTTGAACTGGGACAGTGTCCTTCTCGCAGTGCTGCTTTCTCGTTCGTTGGTGTGAAAGGTGTGTTTATGCTCTTAGGTAGCCCTGGATGAATCAGTCTAAGGCTTCAAGTTGGCATTTGAATCTGTCTGAACCTGCCAGCCCACTAAATGAGCGTTACCGTGGGTGGGGCCCGTGTGGAATTGCGGAGCGGGAGAGCGTGGGGCGGCCGTGTGCCGCCCGGTGCTGAGGGCGCAGTGTGTCGGGGTCTTGTTTTCCGGTCACTGCCATCCTGGGAGTGGATTTGCCACCGTGGACAGATGGGAGCCCCGAGGCGCGAGCAGGTTCGCGTGGGGCTCACACTTGTTGCCGTGTCCGGCGCTGTCGGATGAGCAGTTTCGGGAGGAGGCCCGAGTGGAAAGGTGAGTGATGAGCCCTTTCAGTTCGGGCCTCTTTCAGAATAAACTCTCTCTCTGCCGAACCTGCGGTGTCACCACAAAAACGAATTTATAACTGTGAGTGGAGGGTTACTTTTGGGTCACATTTGGGTTATCTGGTTGATTTATTTTGCATGACAAAGTCTCACTCCCAGATTGCTATCTCCTTTGCTTTAGGGATGTTTCTTGCCTTTTGGATATAAATTTCCCTCCTTCCCTAGCTATAAAGCTACTAGGGAGATACATGTAACTGTCTTCCCCGTGGTTTGACTGCTGCCCCTCTTCTGTTCTCCTGCGCACGCACATTTCATAGCACGTACCCTTGTCTGCGAGGCTGTGAGCACCCACGGCAAGGTTTAGCGTTGTTTGTTCTTGCAACCTCAACAGAGTACCATCCGGCCTGTGAGGCATGAGCCTAGTCCTGAGGCTTCCGAGTGTGAAGGCCGGCAGCCCAGCTCCGATGGCACATGTCCGAGAACTTCCGGCCTGTGAACAGGAACGGCCTGGAGCTGCCGGGTGTGTAGGCACAGTGGGTGCAGGGCTGCCGGGCCCGTCGGTGCTGGCTCGCTGTGTCTCTCTTCCTCCTGCGCTGCTTTCACTCCCGGCACGGTTGCCACCTGCGTGGCTAGCGCCTGTCCTTACCTGCCCGAAGGTGGCCTGGCCGTGGCCCGTCTTCAGCGCCTTCTCTGTCTCTGCTCAATCCTGGGCGACCTTCCCTGGTTTCACAGCCTAAGATTGCTTCCTGAGCTGGTGATTTCCTGTGTACGTGTCTGGCCTTGACCTCTGGCCAGAGCTCCAGACCTGTGTGCGCACCTTCCCCCGGCGTGCTGGTAGCCGATGTCTCACCCCCGGGAAGACCTCGGCTCCCTCCCTCGGAGCCTGCCGTTGCTCCCCGTCGCCACCGGCTCCGTGACCCAGCTCACCTTCCACCCATGCTGAGGCCCGGCCCCGCTCGCCCGCACCTGCGCGTGGGTCTCGCTTCTCTCCTGTCACCGCTGCCCGCATCGCCCTGCCCGCCAGCCGCGCTCCCAGGTCACGCCTCACACCCTCTGCCACCACAGCGCGAGGCAGCGTCGCCTGGAGACAGACAACGGAACTGCTCGCTCACCTTTCTGCCTCCCAGTCACCGCACGGCTGCGAGTGTGCTGCGGAGCTTGCCGCTGGCGTGCTCCAGGAGGCCCTCGGCGGGCTCCCCAGCACCAGGGAGCCAGTGGGAAGTAATGGCCGCGTCCTGGCTCCTGGCTGAGCTCGTTTTACTTCGGACCGTGTTCATCGCCCTGCCCCTTACTTCCCACCGCCCTCGCTGCTTTCTGTGACTTGCCCCCGTCTGTTCTCTCCTCAATCTTGACACCTGCCCTCCCTTCTGTGCTGCTCCTCTGCGTGGCGTGCTCCTCCTCTGCGTGGCGTGCTCCTCCTCTGCGTGGTGTACTCCTCCTCTGCGTGGCGTGCTCCTCCCCTGCGTGGTGTACTCCTCCTCTGCGTGGCGTGCTCCTCCCCTGCGTGGTGTACTCCTCCTCTGCGTGGCGTGCTCCTCCTCTGCGTGGCGTGCTCCTCCTCTGCGTGGCGTGCTCCTCCTCTGCGTGGCGTGCTCCTCCCCTGCGTGGCGTGCTCCTCCCCTGCGTGGCGTGCTCCTCCCCTGCGTGGCGTGCTCCTCCTCTGCGTGGCGTGCTCCTCCTCTGCGTGGCGTGCTCCTCCCCTGCGTGGCGTGCTGCTCCTCTGCGTGGCGTGCTCCTCCTCCGTGTGGAGTGGCAGGGCCTGCTTATAAATATTTCTGTCAGCACACAGCCGTACTCACTAGTTTATGTATTTGTTGTCTCTGGCTGCTTTCATGCCACCACGACAGGCTGAGTGGCGGAGACTTGGCCCATGATCTCGGATAGTTAGCGCAGGCTCTATGGGAGAAGCACCTGCTGTGTCGTGTGTGGAATGTGTTGGGTGACGGTGGTGTCCTTGGCCTCTAGTGGCCTCAGGCTTGTCTGCTTCTCCTGCCGACGCTGAGAGACTCCCAGAGGTTCGTGCCGGCCTTCCCTGGAGCCCCGGGCCGGCGAAGCTCAGGTGCCGCGGGGAGGGCCAGAGCCTGCAGTGCGCGAGCGCGGAAGTGTCCCCTGTGCACGTACCGCTGTCGAGCTGCACCGGCGTCTAGGTGCTTCTCAAGGTGTCTACACGCAGCTCTGCCAGGGCCCCGTGTTCACTCTGGGGGCGCTTTCGGAGCTGCGTGCCTGAGCCAGCTGGCAGGTGTGGGGTCTTTCTTGAAAGGAAGAGTTTCTGTTATTTGAAGATGGTGCAAGGGATATTAGGGGGAAATGGCAGACATCTACAAGGACTCAGTCAATGTTTGATGAACGAGTGAATCATTTTCACTGTCTGTACTGCTTTCGAGGTGAAATATCATTTCATTTCTCTCCCTTGGTTGGAGTTGCATTCTGATGTTATTACTGGAAGCTGGAGAAGCAGGACATGGGCTGCTGAGAGGGTGGGTCCTGTCCAGTGTGCGCTGCCAGTGGGGTTAGGGCTGAGGCCGGGCCCAGCTCTCTCTCCGACTGAAGGGTCCGCGCTGCTCTCTAGGGGGGCGGGAAGGGAAGGGGCAGAAACACGCTTGGTGTGAGAACGGCAGTTCACTGGCCGTGCCGGCCGCCCTCGGGATCCAGCCGGCGTCAGACTTTGTCAGAGATGGCAGCTCACTGCTGTGCTGTGGGCGCATGGCCCCGGGGTCGTCGGGCTGAATGATGGCTGTGTGTCGGGGGGCTTCCTGGAGCCCTGACCGGCGGGAGCAGGAGGCTGATCGCTGTAGCGGCGGCGGCAGCTCCGCCCAGGTTGCGGGAGCCACTGTGGGTGGCGTCCCCAGATCTCAAAGCAAACAGGAGGGGGCGTTCGTCTTCAGGAGCGTGTTTAAATCAGATTCTTTATCCAACCAGTGAGCTGCGAAAACATTTTCTAGGCTTTCTGCAGTCGATGAAATAGAGTTTGTTTAGGTTACAAATAAGCTTTGACCTTGTAGACTTGTGTATGGAAATGGCGACAAGTGGCTCTCATTGTTAGAAAATTCCCCTCAAATGCTGACTTTGGGGTGACCTGCTTCCCGATGACAGGGTCACTGTCCACGGTCCGTTCCCTGTGCGCCTTGATGGACAGATGGCCTTTGCCACCTTCTACCTGGTGTCATCAACACCGCGATGCGGATCATGGTTCATCTGTGTGTAGTTGTTCACATACTTCAAAACCCGTTACAAACGAGAGAGAGAGGAGGGGAGGGGCCTTCATGACTTCGGCTGTTAGCCAGCGTGGAAACGTGTGAAATCGTGGTCAGTGCTTTGCCATCAACAACTTGCTTTGTGAACACTGGCTGTTCTGTAATTACGTTTAAATGAGGAATTTCCCTATTAAACGGAGCTCTGCCTCCAACTGCCGGGGAGGGGGGGTCCACTCTGGCCCCAGAGGCTGGGAGTAGTTGGTGGGAGGGAAAACAGGCCCCCGGAGCGCCTGCAGCGGCACTGAGGGCAGAGTCCAGGAGTGCGGACGGGATCCCGTTTCTGGCTTTTCCTTTTTGGGAAATAAAGCTGTATTTCTCTGTGCCCCCTCCGCGCTGACTCTGCCTCGTGGGTGGGTGTGTTTCTGACCCTCCGCCGAGGTGGTTTGTCCTCCTCTGCGTGGACTTGGAGGGCGACTTGAGTGTCCCTAACAGTCTCTAGATGTCCTCGCACATTTTGGGTTGCAGGTCAGTGGGACCCCGCCTCCCTCTTACAGAATTACCACCGAATTTCTGGATTTACAGAAGTAGTTCTGCAAAAAAAATTAATCACAAATTAAAGTGTGTAACTTAGCAAGTATGGAGCGTGATTGGGTCTCTTTGTTGTGAAAGTTCTCACCTGTGCTTTCTCTTGAGTCGGTATTTGGTAAGAAAGTGAATGCAGTGAATTTGGACTGAAAATTGAGAATTTATGCAGCACCCTGGAGAGGAGAATGTATGTATTATATTTAGAAAAATAACCTAAGCAGCTGCCACAGAAAAACTTCTGCATAATTGATAGGCACTTACACGACCACTTCGAGTTGCTACAAGAGCGTTCCATCCCGTTGCTGTGTGTGGATGGTGGAGGAAGCAGAGTAGGTGTTTAGGTTTCGTTTTATGTGAAGTGACGGCGTGTTGTGGTAGCTGATGTGCTCCCTCCTGTTATCATTCTGAAAGCCATACTTTTATTCATTAAGAAGTAATTAAATGAACTATGACTGTACATATATTGACTGTTTCATAGCCGCTTAGATTACTCTGGACTTGGGATAAACAGTGGGTTCTTTAGTTCTTAAGTCTTCAGATGCCCTCTGGTAAATACGGTACAGAACTCATTAATAAACCGTTCAATCTTCCAGCTGTCACAGTGGCACTTTGAAGAATATGCTCATAATCTGTGCCTGGGGCTTCGCACAATTGATCTCTAAGTTTGGATGCGGCGCTGCCTGACAGTGAGGATGTTTTCTTGGTAACCTGAGAGCCTTCCCAGAGGAGATAACCAAGCCAGTGTTCACCGCTGTGTGGTTGGCATATGTTCCCGTGAAAACAGGAGGATGGTCTATCTCTTGGCTCGTGTGAACGCTAAGCTGCGGACTGAAACAGTTAACGGGTTTTCCGTTCATCCCGAGCTTGTAGCTAAATTCCATTCCGCCGTTTAAACTCCAGCGAAGGGTTTGCTTTCTCAGCTTTGACAAATGCGATCGCAGGCCCTTCCTTCAGCTGGGGAAAGCGGGATCGTCTCAGTAAATGTTTCAGAAATAAAATCGGAGAGAAATATTTTGAGAGCTTTAATTTTCCTTTAGCTGCTAATAGAAAATAGTATGCGAACCTCTTAACACATTTTAAGATCACAGCTAGTCAGGAATTCAATGAAAAGGAGTGTTTTTATGTGTAAGATACGCCTCTCAGGTTGATAAGGCCATGTCTGTTTGACCATGTTTTTAGTAACCAAACTTTTTTCTCCTTTTTCTTCCTTTTTCCTTAGGTTCTTGATTATTACAGACCATTTTCTGAAAAGTCCGGAATTGGTGAAAGCCATGTATGCCAAAATGAGCAATCAAGAAAGGTAACCCCAAAAACCAGCGCGGTTTTGAGTATTGAGCATTCCATATAGGGTGTCCTGTACACATGACTGAAAAACTGTGTGGTTTCTCAGTTGGCACAGCATCTCTAAATACATGTTTCTGTGTCCGTAATGGTTTTAAATTGGTTGGTTAACATTACAGCTTAGCCACAACAGGCAGTGGTCAGCGCAGGGCTGCAGAGGCCAGGTTGGCGCCATTGTCCGGGAAGCCGTAGGGGAAGATGTCAGGAGCACAGGCTGTGCTTGCCCCGGGGTTCTATCCTATGACTCACGCAACTGGGTGTCGCCGCTGTGTGAGGGGTGCGCCTTGGTCCTCACTGAGCCGGTCGTTGGGGTACTCTCCCAGGGGCGTAGTTCCGGGAGGTAATTCAGACCCCCGGGAATCGGTGCCGGGGTGCCATCTCCCCGCCGTTGCAGCGGGCAGAGCGGTGAGTGCCCCGAGAGCGAGCCGGCTCCCTGCCTGCCGGCCGTAGAAACCCCGTGTGTGACTGTGGTTAGGTTTTTATCGTGTTTGGATTCAGTTTCCTGACCTATAAAATTAGAGGATTAAACAGAATGATTCACAGTTCTCTTTCCATTCCAATAGGATGTGTTTTTCCAAACCTTATTGGAAATGTTGTCTTAGGAAAATAAAACTGACTCAGAAATCTGATGGTTAGAAACTGATAAAACGGTTAAAAACTTGGAAAATGTTTCCCTTTCGATGGTGGTCACAATTTTTATACTTGCTGGGGTTTTGAAATTTGGCCTGTGTGTTTGGGTCTAACGCTAAGCTTTATGCACTCCTTTGTAGTCGTGTTAAGTAGTGATTTTTCTCTAATATCTTTAACAGAAAAGAAAAGTTCATGCTTATAAAGTGAGTTTAAATGTTTTTTATTTTTTTTTTCAAATTTTTATTAAGGTATTATATGTGTACATATCTTACCATTGCCCCCCCACCCCACTCCCATACATGCCCTCACCCCCCAATGCTTTTTTTGCATCCGTTGGTTACTCTTATATGCATGCATACAAGTCCTTCAGTTGATCTCTTTTTTTTTTTTTTTAAATATATTTTATTGATTTTTTACAGAGAGGAAGGGAGAGAGATAGAGAGTTAGAAACATCGATCAGCTGCCTCCTGCACACCCCCTACTGGGGATGTGCCCGCAACCAAGGTACATGCCCTTGACCGGAATCGAACCTGGGACCTTTCAGTCTGCAGGCTGACGCTCTATCCACTGAGCCAAACCGGTTTCGGCTATAAAGTGAGTTTAAATGCCATGTTTATAAACCCATGACCCCTGCTGCTGCCACACATGTGTACGTTCAGTCCGAAAGAGAACTGTGGGCAGTTGTTTCTTAACCTAAAATAAGTACCTTGACGAGCGCTGCTAGAAAGCAGCCACCGCTTTGCGGTGAGGAGCACACGAGTACACGGACACAGGTGAACTGTGACTTAACCGTCACGTTGTGCTTCCTGCGCTGCTACCAAGTGATCCGTTTTCAGCTGATCATTAGCTAAGCACGTGAGGATGACAGGCTGAGCAGTTCCGTTTTTATTCATAAAACAGTCGTAGCCGCTGCTTCCCTCCTTCACGCACGTTTTCTGCTCAAGCGTTACCTCCTCCTCGGCCTCCTGTATTTCCCTTCCCAAGGAGGGGCGCCGTCACTTCCTCACAGAACTCGGCAGACACGGGACCGCGTCCCATTGCATACCCTGTCCCGCAGCGGACCGCCCACGTGCCTGCCCGCTGCTGTTGGGCATGCCCGTTGGGTGCTGTGTGCGGGGAAGGGTTTGATCTCTCCTCTTCTGCGGTGTCCACGCTGCCCAGGCACAGAGCAGGTGCAAAACGCAGGTTTTTGAATGAAAGCAGGAGTGACTGAGGGAGTTTTCTCACTCACGAAAGGGTTCTCAGGAGCTGGTTAGGGTGCGAGAACCCTGGTATCCGCGGCGCCGCCTCCACTTTCCAGGTCGCATTGGCCACTGCGACCGATGCCACGTTACGGTCTTCCAAGCACAGCGAGGTGGAAGGCGGTGTTTAGGAGACCCTGCTCTTTTCGAAATGCTTATTTTATACAAGAAGGTGTGTCAGAACTTCAGCATCTAATTGACCACATCCTAAATCTACAAATGCCACTAAGAGCCACCCTCCCCTCTCTTCCGCACTGGCATTATGGGTAGTCCTTGCTTTTACTATGACTACCTTATCAGGGAAAGCACGTATAGTTTTTTCTCCTACGAATTTGTACGCAGCTCCTGTTCCGTGAGTCAGGCCCCGTCCCAGCACCACAGGGGCTGCTCGGTCACTCAGCCTCGAAGGCTGGCCCGCCTGTTGTCCTGCGTGGCAGGTGCACACACGGAGGGAGAGGTTAATGCTTGTCCAGGCCTCATGGCAGGGGACGGCAGCCTGGCTCTGGAGTCGGTCTTTTTAACACTGCCCTGTGCTGCCTCCAGAAGGCCATTGGCTAGGGCAGTGGTCGGCAAACCGCGGCTCGCAAGCCACATGCGGCTCTTTGGCCCCTTGAGTGTGGCTCTTCCACAAAATACCACGGCCTGGGCGAGTCTATTTTGAAGACGTGGCGTTAGAAGAAGTTTCAGTTTAAAAAATTGGGCTCTCAAAAGAAATTTCAATCGTTGTGCTGTTGGTATTTGGCTCTGTGGACTAATGAGTTTGCCGACCACTGCGCTAGGGTAACATTTGTGCTGTATGTAAAAGCGTAAAGGACACCCAACAGTACACTGTACGGGGACATTTGAAGTGAATACCTTTACGACAAGATGACCATTCTCTCATCGGTGGCTTATTTCTCCTGAATACCACGTATTTCTCTAACGTTGATGTGTCGAGCATGGTGGTTTGGATGTCATGACCAGACAGCCGCTGCTAGTTCAGTGAATGAATGACGTCATGACCAGACAGCCGCTGCTAGTTCAGTGAATGAATGACGTCATGACCAGGCAGCCGCTGCTAGTTCAGTGAATGAATGACGTCATGACCAGGCAGCCGCTGCTAGTTCAGTGAATGAATGACGTCATGACCAGACAGCCGCTGCTAGTTCAGTGAATGAATGACGTCATGACCAGACAGCCGCTGCTAGTTCAGTGAATGAATGACGTCATGACCAGACAGCCGCTGCTAGTTCAGTGAATGAATGACGTCATGACCAGGCAGCCGCTGCTAGTTCAGTGAATGGATGACGTCATGACCAGACAGCCGCTGCTAGTTCAGTGAATGGATGACGTCATGACCAGACAGCCGCTGCTAGTTCAGTGAATGGATGACGTCATGACCAGACAGCCGCTGCTAGTTCAGTGAATGGATGACGTCATGACCAGACAGCCACTGCTAGTTCAGTGAATGGATGACGTCATGACCAGACAGCCGCTGCTAGTTCAGTGAATGGATGACGTCATGACCAGACAGCCGCTGCTAGTTCAGTGAATGAATGAAGACCTGAATGACGGCCGCACCCTCCGTCCCGCGGGAGGTAGATTTTGCTGGAGGTGGGTCTTGTGGTTCATACCACACGCAGTTATACGGCCTCAGCCAGATTTCCGGCTGCTGCGAACTTGGTTTTCAGGAACCATCAACCACAAGTACTCTGGCGCGAGGATTGTCCCGTTGTTCCTCACGCCCTCCGAGGGGCACACACACGGGGACGCAGGTTCCCCAGCCAGCGCACTCTGTGGTGCATCTGACCTTCGGATGAAAGGAACGGGGCCCCTTTCTGGTGTCGAAATAAGACTTGTACATACCATCCCAGGTCAGAACAGGATTTTGAGGAACACACTTGGATTATGCTGGATAGATAAAGGTTGTTGAATAAAAACATTTCTTGGTAATTTAAATCCTGATGTGAAAACTGGCATCGGTTGGGTTTCAGATTTATGTTTTTGTAAACTAAAATGATGAAACCAACAGAAAAGCCAAGCTTCCCAAGAAAGGTAGTAAAATGAGCAGCTCAGGCACCCGACCCCGGCGCGGAGACCGATGCTGCCGGGGCTCAGGATGGGTGGCCCTGGGCACGTAGCCTGCGTACGCCTCTCACCACCCGTGGCTGAGGCGCGGCACTGCCTCGCAGTTCTGTGGGCTCCGAATGAGCAAATGGGTGGGAAGCCCTTTGCTCTCGTCAGTAGTGAATGTTGATTTTATAGTTCCGATCACTCAGGAGAATGACTCAGTATACATTTCCTAGAAAAAGAAAAAAGTAAGTAGCGAATGTTGCCATTTAACTTTGCTATTGTTGTTATTGTTGATGTGTTAGAAAACGGGCAGCATTTCGGGAGTTTGAATTACTCTAGTGCTCCGAGTAACGATATAAAAGGCGCTTTGGGAGTTTGAATTACTCTAGTGCTCCGAGTAACGAATAAAAGGCGCTTCTTTCTGTGGCCTCGCCACATCAAAGAAATCAAGATTTTTTTAAAAACAGATTGTTGAGGGTTAATTTTGTTCACAAATCTTGTTTCCCCAGCTAGACACTATAAGCGAAGTATGGAAGTTAAGGAGTAAAAATGTTCTCTTACAGTGGTCTCTAGATATTTTCAGCGCTGTGGCGTCCCAGTATTGCGTGTTCCTGTAAAGTCTTTGCTTCACAGGGTCACACTCTTGGACGTTCTAATAGCCAAGATGGCGGGCGAGGAGCCTCTGACCAAGGATGACACGCCTGCGCTCCTGGGCCACGCCGAGCTCATCGCCAGCACCTTCGTGGACCAGTGCAGGGTGGTGCTGAAACTGACTGCCGGGCAGCATGACGACGACGAGGTGAGAAGCCAGCCTTCCCACTCCGAGGGGTCCCCTGAGAAGGCTCCCCACGCTCTAAGAGAGATCACAGGAGTATCGCAGTAGCCAGAACGGTGCTCTCCTCCCCCCTCACACGTTGGAAACCTGATGACAGAGTTGATAGTGTAGGAGGTGGGGCTTTTGGCACGTGATCAGGTCATGATGGAGCCCTTATGACTAGGGTTGGTGCCCCAGAAAGATCCTTCCCCCCTGCCACCACGTGAGGGCCTAGCAGGAAGCCAGCAATCTGCAACCCGCAAGACTTCCTCCCCAAACCAGCCACGCCAGCACCTGATCTTGGACACACAATCTCTAGGACTGCGAGAAATAAATGTCCCTTGTTTATAAGCCATACTAGTGGCCCAGTGCACGGATTCATGCACATTGAAAGGAAATTAATTGGAATTCCTAGGGCAGCACAGAGTCTTGAAGGGCGTCTGTGTGGGGCGGGGGAGCGGGGGAGCGGGTTGGAGGAGAAAAAGAAAACTCACGCTTGGGTCTTCCGGCTCACGGCACTGGCTCCAGTGCGGGGACTAATGCAGGCGGTCCTAGGTGGTGGCCGGCGGGGCGGTACTGGGCAAGATGGGCCGGACACGCCCTGGAGCCAACCTCCCGCGGTCCCTTCCAGCCGCCTCACCTGGGGAGGCTCGAAGATTGTCTGTGGAGTGAGCGGGGTCCCTCGGCCTGGCCTGCGGCCTGCGGGGATCGGGCCAAAACCGGCTCTCCTCCAACATCCCCCGAGGGGTCTCAGTGTGAGAGGGCACTCCGCAAAGTTGCTGTCATACAGGGTGTGGAATGCAAATGCAAGTGTGCAGTACACCAGATTCGGGGCTGACAGTGCCCCAGCAACAACATAACCCACGGCAGAAGGTGGAATCACACGGCTCCCTCCTCTCTGGTTCCAGGGTACGTCACCCGAGAACTGCCACTGCCAGGTCACCGCAGCTCAGCAGCTCCTGCGTTGAGTGTCTGTCCCCTGTGGTCAGTGTACGTTATAGGTACCAGCCGGTCGGACGGTCACTTAGCCTTTTATATATATAGATTGTGCTGTTTTTGTTAGAGCAGTTTAAATAGACTAAGCCTGTATCCTTCTTTTAGAATAGTTAAGAAAATACAGATAAAGGAAAACAATATCTTTATTGACAACCATTCAGAGTTAATGACAACAATTCTAGTTAATATATTTATCTAGGCAGATAACATCAAATAGACACATGCATTTGTACACATGTGCACACACAAACATTAAAGATGAAATGATTCTGTGCCATCTTTTTGTAAATTCCTGTTGTTTGTTCTGAACGTAAGCTCCATGCGTACGGAAGTTTTGACTAAGTTTGTAGTACTATGTACGTAGTGGGCATGCAGCAAATATTTTCTGAATGAATGAACAATACTTGGTTAATGGCTTTTTAAGTGCCAGTGTAGCACTCTCAGTAAAGAATTTACCGGCATTTATCTGTCCAGCTACAGGGAGTTGGATGTTGAGGGGTCCTTGTTTGCGTTGGTTATGAGGAGTGCTATAGACTGTCTCTGTAGCAGCATCTTCGTACACTTCCATGCTTAGTAACCCAGGGTGCGGTCCCAGAAGTGGCCTGCTGGGTGGAAGGGTTTATCCCAGCCGTGGGCAAACTACGGCCCGCGGGCCGAATCCGGCCCGTTCGGCTGTTCTATCCGGCCCGCAGAGCCGAAAGAGCAGAGGATTCTCTTGCTCTCCCCTCCGCTCCTTTACTTTGAATTTATATTAGTTCACACAAACACTCCATCCATGCTTTTGTTCCGGCCCTCCGGTCCAGTTTAAGAACCCATTGTGGCCCTCGAGTCAAAAAGTTTGCCCACCCCTGGTTTATCCCGTTTAAAGCTTTGGGGGCACGTTTGTAAATTGCCTTCCAGAGTTGGTTTCTTCGGACACTGCAGGAGATCCCTGTTCACGCACCACCCTGGTGGCTCCGTCAGGCATTATTACTCTCCCAAGCCTCTACCCTACATCCTTCCGGTCTTTCCTTTGCTTAGCTAGCTGACATTCATTCTAGTTCCCTCCTCTCCACTTGAGAATTCTCTTTATTTTTATCTATTTCTTTTTCCCTTTGGTCTTAAAATTGGAATTGGCTTTTCTCTGGAATTCTACTCAGCAGAAAAAGAAATGCATTTCTGAGACAAGAGCAGAGATGAACCTCACACATAGCGATGCAGAAGCCAGGCAGGCTGGAGAGCGTACTCTGATTGCACCTCACGCTCGGCAGCACACGGCTTACCGCTGGAGGCAGCTCAGCTGTCACCGGCTGGCAGTGGACAGGTGCGGTTGGCCGCGGAGGGCACGCAGGCACGTCATGGGCAATAGAAATGTTTACGTAGCTGTGTACATTCACACAGCTCTGTACCGGAGACGTAAGAGCGTGTATTTTATTGCATGTAACTTCTGCCTCAGTGAAGTGATGTCATCAGTATGTTCAGAAACACAGTCATGGGTCCTTTCTACGCCGATAGGAATGATGGAGAGGGGATCACTTTGGCAAAGAGGTGGAGGAATAGGTGAGGGGTTGCCCTTGGCGGGACCGTCCGCGCTCTCCTGATGGGAAGGGGGATGTGGTCACTGCTCCGAAGCTTCTGGAGACTGAGCCTGCGAACTGCGGCCCCAAGTGCGGGGCGTGGTCACGACGCTCCTGCCACAGAGGTGTGCTCCGCTCTGGGTGCCCATGCTTTCCTCAGGCCACTTGGCGCTGCTGTTCGCCGGCCACGTTGGGTCCCGCTGAGAACGCCAGTGTGTGCGCTGCGTGTGCTGGGACGGGGGGGAGGGAACGCCCGCTCTCGGGCTCCCTGTCCTTCGTGGAGCCGCAGCTGCGCGTTTCCAGCAGGAGGAGCAGGGAGCTGAGCTGCTAGGCGGTTGGAATGAATTCTCCAGGACAGCGGGGAGCTTAGTGCTTGCGATGTCTCAGCTTTAAATGTTTTCACGGCTCTTACACGTATAGTACAGAGGAGTTCAGTATTGTAATCAGTGACCTGATGTATCTATATTTAGGAAATTTTACACTTTTCCTCCAAAGGGGTTTTTCTCCAAAGTGGGAGAAATTATTATATATTCACACGTTAAGCGCCCAGCCTGTGTTGTCTTCGGACGGAAAGTATAGTGTCAGTCACCGGTGATTGACAGGGCGCTTAACGTGTTAAGTGATGGAAAATTGTAGACAGTTTCCTTTTGAAAGGCCCCAATAGTTTACTTTTTGATAATTCATCGATCCATATACACGCATGACTTGGGCTTATTAGTGTATATACGTTGTCTTTTCACTTACGAGTTTAAGAAGCTGTGGTCGTTGTTAACAAGACCCCTTGCCTCAGTGTTTAAACGCCCTGGTGTGCTGGTGTGGCCGCCACCGAGGCCTGAGGGTCAGGCGTTTGGAGCTGATGGGTAGCTTGAAAGCGGCCTTCGTGGAGTATCTGTAGCGTGGGAATCGGCCAGTTCGCGGCAGACCACTGCCTTTACCCACCTGATATACTTTTAGGACAGGATAACCAGTCACGAGCTCATAATACTCTGTCTGAAAAATCAGAATGAAGCAACCATTTTTATAGCATCTGGTTTTCAATTTATGTATTCGTTCGGCTTTAAGATCCTGAGATTTTATCCATATCCCTCCCTTTATAAAAATAGTCTTAGATTATGATGTTCATATACCTGTTTCTGTCTTTTGGTATATTTTTGCATACTTCCGAGGTACATGCCCTTAACCAGGAATGGAACCCGAGACCCTCTGGTCCTTGGGCCGACGATCTAACTACTGAGCAGCCGGCCAGGGCCATCAGTTAATTTTATACGTATCTCTAAAAGATAAGGAGTCTTCACACATAAATGAAGTACAGTGAGCACATTTAAAGTCTTTAAATTTTAGCATCAAACAGTACTTACATTATCCCCATTGTCTGCTTTCCCCCCAATTTATTTCTTTGAATTGGGGTACAAGTAAGGGCCATCGTACATTGCAGTTGGTTGATAGGCCTCAAATCTCCTTTGCTGTAGGCTCCCCGCCCCTCCCTCCTCCTCCTTTTTCCTGCGCTAGTTGTTTGTTGAAGGAATTGGCTGTTTGACCTGTGGTGTTTCCTACAGTTGGGGTTTGGATGAGTGGATCTCCATGGTGGCCTTCTGTTCCTTGAATTTCTTGTGAGTGATAATTGGTCCCAAAAGCTTATTCAGATTCCGGTTTGTTTTTTGTTGTGATTTTTTTAGTCATGTTTCATCCTTGGTGACACGTTCATTCATCAAGAGGCTCATAATGTCTGGTTGTCTCTTTTGTGATGCTCGCCGGTGTTAATGATTGCTACCTAGATCCATCCACTGTTGGGGCTGTGAAATAGCACTCACCTTTCATTTGCTAGCCATAATATTTTCTAAGGACATCTCCCCCCAATCAGCGAGTAGGTGACTAGTATGCAGGATACATTTTGTTCTCCCTCCTTGATTACCAATCTTCAGAGTAAGGAGCTGGTTTTGTGATGTCATCCAGAGATGACAAGTGCCTTGTTTTGTTTTCATTATTATGCAGTCACTAGAGGCCTGGTGCACACATTCATGCATGGGTGGGGTCCGGCCAGCCCGCCCCTTGGGCCAAGCTGGTTGGGGGGGGGGAGGGGCTGTGGGCAGTTGGCGGCTGGCCCCATCCCTGATCGGGGTTTTGGGGGCTGATCGGGGGCAGGGCCGGCTGGGGTTGGGGGCCGATCGGGGTCTGGATCAGGCTGGTTGGCTGCTGCAGTGCACGTCATAGCCGCCAGTCGTTCCGGTCTTTCTGGTTGTTCCCCGCTCAGGTCGCTGGGGTTTTATATATGTAGATGACCCACTTGAGTTGTTCTCTGTCACCTGCAGTGTGGTTCTTCCCGATGTCCTAATGCGTGCTTGCTGCCGGGGCCTCTCGGGTCGCTTCTGGTTTCCCCTGACCGGATCCTAGTAGTTTCAGTTAGCTCCTCTGCCACCCGGTATTGCAGATGTCCTGGGTTACCCTGTCGGAATCTGCCCCGCACCCAGCACCAGGCAGCCATTTCTTGAAGGAGAAAGGGTATCGGGAGATGACAGTGTGGGCACCTACCCATTTAACAGAGGGAGCCGAGGCCGTGCCGTTAATGGATTTGTAATGTCAGACTTCTCATCTAAATATTTCCCCCTAACGTTTGAACTGGCAATTGAAGCTATGAAATAAAATTAAAATGCAAGGCATTAAAAATGTGCAACACAAATAGTATTTTTAATCTCCCAATTACAGAATAGTAAATGCAATTAGAATTAACAAAAGGAAGACATTTATTTTTCTTTTGAAGAGTGTTATCTTTATGACCTAAATTTATAGCATCTACCACATTTTGCCAACTAATGTATACTTTAAAAATGAGGTTCAAAACCTATACAAAAATTGCATTTTAAGATTTTATTTTGTCCCAGTTGGTGTGGCTCAGTGGTTGAACATCGACCTATGAACCAGGAGTCGTGGTTCGATTCCTGGTCAGGGCACATGCCTGGGTTGGCGGCTTGATCCCTAGTGTAGGGCATGTAGGAGGCAGCCAATTAGTGAGTCTTTCTCACCATTGATGTTTCTATCTCTCCCTCTCCCTCCCTCTCGGAAACCAATAGAAATATATATTTTTTTAAAAAAGATTTTATTTTGACTCCCTAGTACCATGTCATTGGTAGTTGGTATTTTCTTGGGCATGTAGTCTATTTGGTAATAAACTCTTCAGGAGCTATGTGAACTAGCATTTCCAAATAATATATTTTCCAGCTTACCAAGATATTGTATATAGGTCTATATTTATCCAGAAATAATGCAGATTCTTGTTGCCAATGCTCTTTCCACCACAGCATTTTATAGGATTCCTGTGGACAAGAAATTAATGTAGTCCATGGTGTATTTGTATCCGTAAAGCAGAACTTGCTTGCTGGGAACGCTTTAAAGAGAAAGTATCTGCATAAACGTTATGTACATAGTAATTTTGAACAGTCATTCCACTACGGGAAGGTATTTTTGCTTGGATGGAGCTTCTCTGGTTCTTTGCTCCAATAAGACACATCATCTTGCATTCTCGATGGCAGTGTCTGCTAGCGCATTTCTGATGCTTCTGTTTTGGTTTTGAACGTTGTTTCTCCCTTTCGATGTGTGAGAAGCCCTGACTCTTCCATACTTACGGTGCCCGTTCGTTCCCCCACAGCTGTCTAAAGCGGTCAGACCATTTAGCCTGATTTAAAACGTGTTTCCTTCTCTTCTCACGAGGCCCTCGCTACAATTCGGCTCCTTGACGTCCTGTGTGAGATGACCGCCAACACCGACCTGCTTGGCTACCTGCAGGGGTACCCTGGCCTGCTGGAGAGAGCCGTTGGTGAGTGAGCCAGCACACGCTGTTGTCTTTAATCGAGAAATCTCTCACTTTTCATACCACAATGTAAGTTCAAACACGGGTCTGTAATTTTCAGGGTATTGTTATGTTTTTGGGATTTGGGGGGATATTTTTTCCAGGAGGAATTATGGTGTTTTGGTAACAGCTCAGGCTGTTGCCCCTGCCCTGCTGTTTAACGCAGGCTGCCTCAGCAGCATGGAGGGTCCCAGTGCCTCCCGCACAGTGCCCCGGGGGTGTTTCATCACCAGGGCCTGCGATGATGAGGGGGCGTGGTTTCGATGATGATAGCATTTTTAATATCACTGTAGTTTTACCAAATTGGTTAGTAAAAATTTTCCTAGTTAGCATTTATGGGGCGCGAAGAATAGTGCCTTACATGTAGTTATTGTGTCTTTGATGTTTATAGAAAACTAGAGGCCCAGTGCACGAAATTCGTACACTGGTAGGGTCCCTAGCGGCTTCCCGGGTACTCCCCCCCTTCCCCTGGCTGCCTGTCACCACAGCTGCTGGCCGGGGCCTCCCTCCCTTCCCCCGGCCCGCCCCGCCCCGCCCCCTGGTTGAGGGGACAATTTGCATACTATACTTTTATTATATAGGATTGTTTTTAAGCAAGAAGCCAGTGTGTGAAATATTACCATCTTTGCCAAAAAACTGTTTGCAGAATAATTCAAGTAGCGCCTGCTCCTGTGGTTAGCCATGCTGATGCTGTTGCTGTTCACTGGCTGCTACGAGTTTCTTCAGAAAAGGTTATAGTTATTCTGGAGACTCAGATGCCAAGAAAGATGCATTTGGATCTGGATGGGTAGACGAGTTCTCAGTGAGCTGTAGACAGTAGTTAGACTCTCATATCGGTGTTTTATTTTTGAATTCAGTGCTTTTGGTGATCATTAAAAACCACAAACCTGGGGAGCGAGTCGTTGTGGAAAAGCATGCGTTTGGGGTCAGGGCAGGTACAGGCTGCCATCTCAGCTCTGGAATCACTAACTTCTCTGAGCCCGACTCCTTCATTATAAATTGGGAAAGACACAACTAACTGCCTTTAATCGGTGTGTTGAGCCGGTTAAATGAGATAATGCGCCAACACTTAAATACAGCTTCTTTTCCTCGGCTCTTACGGCGTCTCATACAGTCTAACAGCATTAATCATTTCTGCTGAACGTAGCCAAACAGCACCTGGAGAGCACGTGCGCCTTCTGATTGCCTGGCCAGAGGGACATCCATGCTCCTGGCTATGGGTGTGGCTCCTCACAGACAGGTGGTGTCTCTAGACTCAGCTGACTGTGGGCCCTCAGCCGTTCTTCCACAGGAAGTGGAGATTGGAAACCTTTTTCTAAGAAAGATGGTGGAACATGTTCAGCTAACTTTTCTTTGTGGATAAATGGAAAGCCCTAGTTGGGGTCGTCGTTATGGCTTTTGTCCCCAAAGGTAGTCATGAAAAATTTTAGAGCAAAAATAGAAGAACTTTTTAATCATTATTTAAAGGAAGCTTTCGGCACTCTACCTGTATTTGATTTTAATCCATTAACGTAAATTAGATTCGTTTATGGAAAACTAGTACAACATACTAAACATTTTTCTGTGGAAATGAAGTTTGTGGTTTTTCTTATAGATCTTTTACGGTTGATTCATGTAACTGCCAACGACACCACAAACATCTTCAACACCTGTGCTTGCATAAGAGCGGACGGGGACGTCGCAAACATGGTCGAGGGCTTTAGGTCTCATCTCATTCGTCTGATCGGAAATATGTGTTACAAGAATAAAGATAACCAAGACAAGGTAAGATTGTTTCTTACTATGTATCAGACATATGTGACTTCATTTAGAATGTAATATGTAAAATCAGAAAATAATCACTTTTTTGGAGTGAAAGCTTCCAGCGCTTCGAAAGTAGCTTGAGATATGTGTGTGTGTGTATGTATTCCCACAGATAAACATAAAAGGCCGTAATTATTGGCATTAGGGTTTGTATTTTTGTAATTTGCATTGTATCTGTCCTTAGTGTGTTTGAGTCAGTCTCCTTTCTTATAAATTGTTGATCTTCATCCTAAGCCTATTAAACAACCTAATGTCCTTAGACAATAGTCAATAAAATCAGGTATTAAAAAGCCTAGAAATGGTCAAACACACAGTAGACACAATAAACAGTAGTTATTACTTTTTTAATCCTCAGCCAAGGACATGCTTAGAGAGAGGAAGGGAGGGAGAGAGAGACACTGATCAGTTGCCTTCCGTATGCTCCCCAACTAGGGATCAAACTCGCAACCCAGGCATGTGCCCTAACCGGGAATCGAACTGGCAGCCTCTCAGTGCATGGGACGATGCTCAACCACTGAGCCGCTCTGGCCAGGCAACAGCAGTGACTGACATTATCTTAAGAAAAAACAGATACATTTTAATTTATATCTGTGCCCTACGTTTTGGATTATAGCAACATAAGCATTTCTTCTAGGAGTTTTGAAATGGATATAATATTAAATCTTTGGAAACTCAGTAGATTGCATTAGAAACCTATTTTGTGCTGAATAGCTTAGAGGTAATTATATCAATAATATGAGAAGGCGATAAAAAATGATGGCAGGAGAATTAGACCACATGCTTCATGTTGAACTACTGCCTGTATCTTCCTAACACTTTAAGTAGCATTTGTTTTGCTTCATCAAATATTGAATATACTAGAGGCCCGGTGCACGAAATTCGTGCATGGGGGGAGGGGGTGTCCCTCAGCCCAGCCTGCACCCTCTTCAATCTGGGATCCTGGTAGGATCAGGCCTAAATGGGCAGTCGGACATTCCTCTCACAATCCAGGACTGCTGGCTCCCAACTGCTTGCCTTCCTGATTGCCCCTAACCACTTCTGCCTGCCAGCCTGATCACCTCCTAACCACTCCCCTGCCAGCCTGATTGATGCCTAACTGCTTCCCTGCCAGCCTGACTGCCCCTAACTGCTCTCCCCTGCAGGCCTGGTCCCTCTCAACTGCCCTCCCCTGCTGGCCATCTTGTGGCGGCTATCTTGTGTCCACATGGGGGCAGGATCTTTGACCACATAGGGGCAGCCATCTTGTGTGTTGGAGTGATGGTCAATTTGCATATTACTCTTTTATTAGATAGGATAGAGGCCTGTTGCACGGGTGGGGGCCGGCTGGTTTGTCCTGAAGGGTGTCCTGGATCAGGGTGGGGGTTCCCTTGGGGCATGGGGTGGCCTGGGCAAGGAGCCTGTGGTGGTTTGCAGACTGCCCCCCTCGGCGACCCAAGCGGAGGCCTTGGTATCTGGGATTTATTTATCTTCTATAATTGAAACTTTGTAGCCTTGAGCGGAGCTCAGGGCCGGCCAGGAAGTTTGGCTTCCTCCATTGCCGGGGAAACCCAAGCCTCCTGCTTGCTCCGTGGCCACAGCCATTTTTGTTGGGATTTATTCATCTTCTATAATTGAAACTTTGTAGCCTTGAGTGGAGCCCAGGGCTGGCCAGAGCAGGCGAAAAGCCTGGCCTCCTCCATTGCCGGGGAAACCCAAGCCTCCTGCTCGCTCTGTGGCTGGCTGCCATCTTGGTTGGGTTAATTTGCATGCTTGCTCTTGATTGGCTGGTGGGCGTGGCTTGTGGGTATAGCGGAGTGATGGTTAATTTGCATGTTACTCTTTTATTAGTGTAGATGTGTGGCAGATGCCACTTTTCAAGCATGGCCACACAAATACCTATCATTCTGCGTGTATTCCTGCAATGTGACCTTGCCACTCCCCCATCCTCTTGAATTCGGATGACTAGAGCTCTTTGACTACTTTGAACAACAAAATGTGGTAGGAGTGGCCCAGCACCATTCCTGTGATGGCCCACACTGCCTGGCGGGCCCCGTTGCCTGCCTCACAGAAGCCGTCACCATGTCAGAGCGCAGATTCCCTGCGGTCACCATGCCGAGAGTTGCCAGGTCCACATGGAGCAGCCCTGGAGGAGGAGATGCAGTAAGGAGACAGAAAGAGGCCAGTTCTAGGAACGAGGCATCAGACACGTGAGCGAGACACCAACTCGGAAGTCACTAACCTCGGTTTCCTAGTGCCCGCTGATGCCCCGTGACTCGGGAGCAGCCTGCCCCCAAGTTCTTCCTGAATGCACAGCCCACAGCATTGTGAGAACAAGTGAAAATCGGGGGCGGGGGGTGAAGGGGGCCGGATTCAGTTGTAGGTTCTGCTTTGGTTAATGGCCCTGTAAGCTACTATCGGACTGATCTTCCCACAAAAATAATTATAAACTCTGGACAAAAGACCGCTTTGGGAACACACTCAGAGTTGACCCAAACAGCAGATTCTGAGTTGAATTGCCGCGGAAGAAGGCACAGTGTGTGTGTGTGTGTGTGTGTGTGTGTGTGTGTGTGTGTGATGCAGGGCAGTTAAAACTCTGATGGAAATCTACAGACCTTTTAGCTTAAAGAATGAAGGACAGTTTGAAGCAGCCACAGCCATTGGAAGGTGAAGGAGGTCATCCTGGAAAGGATAAAGCAAGCCCCACGTTCTCCATGCTAACGGCCTACATCCCCGCTGATGCCGGAATCACACGTGTGGGTCAGGCACCACGCAGCTAAGCTAAGGATGAAATAATCGTATTGAGATTTGAACGGTCACCCTAAAGAATTTACAGTTAAGGTCCAACTAAGATAATTGCCTGCTAAGACAAACATAACAGTGTTTTAGAGCAATAGAAGGCTGAGTTTCCACAACATAGCACTTGCAGCGTCCAGGATCCAGACTCACTAGCACACAGGGAAATTCTCAAGAGAAAAAGATAATTAACAGAGATTGACTATGTGATAACACAAATGTTAGGTTTAGCAGACAAGGCGTTTAAAGCAATTATAACTGTGTTCAAGGATGTAAAGGAACATATCCTTTTAGTGCATGATTCAAAGAAATAGAAACTATAAAAATACGAACCAATTGGAAATTCTAAAACTGAAAAATATAGTATCCAGACTAAAATTTAGAAACTTTTACTGATAAATGTGCTTAACCACTCAATAGCGATGGCAGAGTAGAGTTGGGCCCCAGCTAGTTTGGTTCAGTGGAGAGAACATTGACCCATGGACTGAAGGGTCCTGGGTTCGAGTCCTGTGAAGGGCATATACCTCGGCTGCAGACTCGATCCCCGGCCCTGGTTGGGGCTCATGCGGGAGGGAACCAGTCGATATGTGTCTCTCACATCGATGTCTCTCTCTCTGTCCTTTTCCCTCCCACTCTCTCTAAAAATCATGGAAAAATACCCTCAGGCGAGGATTAACAACAACCACCAAAATGTTGGTGTACGTGGAGATAGATCAATAGAAATCAAGAACAGAGGAGAGAAAGACTGAAAATAAAATCTTGATGTTAAGATGCTAGATTTCGGGGCAATACGTATGCAGCATTTGATAACCAGAGTAATTCCTCCAGCACATGGCGCAGAACCAAATTTCCGGCTACCTGTGTTTTATTGTGTGCGCACACCGTTTCGACTCCTCCTCCTCCTCTTCAGGCAGGTCTGAGTGGGAGACTACTAATCCCCCTTGGAAAGTTACTGGGCTGATGTTTGTAAGAGAAAGTTTATACAGAATAAAACGCTTTACCTCTTTAATGACCAAGACTGTCTTTCTCGAGGAGCACAAAGGAGGTGTTTTTTTCTTGTGTTTAACTGTTCTTTTGTTGCTGCTTTGGATTGGCCTCTTACAGGAGTAAATGTGGTAACCCTTCAAAGGCTGATGGGGTGACTCACTGAAGTCAGGCTCAGCTTGCACCCTGAGTAAACACGGAGTGTGGCCAAGGCTGCCCCGGGGGGTCGCGGGCGCCCGGGAAGCCCACGGTGCTCCCTCCCGTGGGCCGTTGCTAATAGCTCTGTGAGTTCTGAGCAAACACTCTCGAGGCTGAAGGAGCTCGGCATTGAGAGGAATGCCTGTGTCTCTCCCACTTTCTTCCCTCAGCCGACAAAGGCCTTCCTCCAGCTGAAAGCATTCCCTTGGGGATTTTTTCTCCTTCCAAAGAATCAGACGCAGCAGCACCGTCCTTTTCTGAGTGTGCTGGAAGCTTCTTTGTTCTCGCAGTCAAATCCTGATTGCAGCTGGTGTTGCAGATGGTGGCTCTGCTCAAAGGAAGGAGCCCACTGGCACTCGGATGCCTTTGGTTCTGATTTTGGAGAAACGGCGATTGCGTAGCCGGTCTTGACCGCCAGCTATTCGTTCTCATTGTGGCGCCTGCAGGGATGGTCCCGCTCCGGCCACAGAGCTGTCTCTGCTCTGAGACTAAAGGTGTGCGCGAGGGGTTTGTGTCACTGATTTCGTTCCTCCTTCGCCCGGAGGGAGACGGCCGAGGGCCTGGTTAGTGCCCGTGCGTCCCAGCGGGTGCTCACTGCGTTAGAGCGGGTTCTGCTGCCCGCATTCCGGAGAGCCGTTCAGCCCGGAGCTGCGGGGCTCCGCGGACGCAGGCGGTGTGACTGGGAGCCCCGGCTCCCCCGCCCCGTACCATGGCGTCTCCTTCGGGAGCTTCCGGGGAGGACTTCCTCCCGGACCTCAGACTGAAGGTGCCGAGGGTGGTGTGCTCGGGTCGCCGGGCCCCTCCAGTCCCATCTCGGTCAAGGCTGGCGCTCTGGTGATGAGCACATCTACGCACGTCTCCGTCTCAGTCCCCCCTCTTCACAGGACGCATTCCCAGCGCGGAGGCCTTTGCTGGGTGAGATGGGTGGGTGTCTCCATCAGTGAGCCTGTCACTCCAGGACCATCTAGACGCCATCCTTGCCTCTGAACTGGAATTCCAAAATTATCTGTGACACATTACCTGATTGCTCCGTGGTTTGATCAGAAGTCAGTTAAGCCCCGGGGGTCTCTGTGCTTGAAGTTCATGGATTGCACGGAGTGTGGTGCCCACCTGAGAGCACCCTGTCACACAGCTCTTAGTTCGTCGGAGCCATGTGACAGCTCTGGACAAGGCTGGAGGGGTCATTGTCACCCTTCTCTCAATGAAGAGACCAAGGCAGAGAGGCCGTGATTTAACTCAGCTGCCGTTTACGGAGTGGCAGCTGCTTCGGGCCGCGTGCTCCGGAGCAGACCGCACCTCGCAGGGGAGCTCACGCAGGAGCGCAGGCAGCTCTGACATCCGCGCGGGAGACCTGTGAGGCCGGAGCCGGTGGGCGACGCCATCCTCTGGGCTAGCTGTGCCAGGAGCAGCCCTCTCGGCAGGCGCGGGAGCTGGACTCCGGAGCCCACAGGCCTGGGAAGGGTGATGCTCTACCCTGTGTTGGTGCCCGTGGGCTATCCCCCGGGCGTGGAGGTGCCTCGCCTCCGATGGAGCGAGCTCGGCTCTGGGTTTATCCCGGCTTCCCATTGAGTCTGAAGTCAGCACACGGCCTCCGATGGAGCGCGCTCGGCTGTGGGTTTATCCCGGCTTCCCATTGAGTCTGAAGTCCGCACACAGCCTCCGATGGAGCGCTCTCTGCTCTGGGTTTCTCCCGGCTTCCCATTGAGTCTGAAGTCAGCACACGGCCTCCGATAGAGCGAGCTCGGCTGTGGGTTTATCCCGGCTTCCCGTTGAGTCTGAAGTCAGCACACAGGCTCTGATGGAGCGCGCTCGGCTGTGGGTTTCTCCCTGCTTCCCATTGAGTCTGAAGTCAGCACACAGCCTCCGATGGAGCGCTCTTGGCTGTGGGTTTATCCCGGCTTCCCGTTGAGTCTGAAGTCAGCACACAGGCTCCGATGGAGCGCGCTCGGCTGTGGGTTTCTCCCTGCTTCCCATTGAGTCTGAAGTCCGCACACGGCCTCCGATGGAGCGAGCTCGGCTGTGGGTTTCTCCCTGCTTCCCATTGAGTCTGAAGTCCGCACACGGCCTCCGATGGAGCGCGCTCGGCTGTGGGTTTCTCCCGGCTTCCCATTGAGTCTGAAGTCCGCACACAGCCTCCGATGGAGCGCGCTCGGCTGTGGGTTTCTCCCGGCTTCCCATTGAGTCTGAAGTCAGCACACGGCCTCCGATGGAGCGCGCTCGGCTGTGGGTTTATCCCGGCTTCCCATTGAGTCTGAAGTCCGCACACAGCCTCCGATGGAGCGCTCTCTGCTCTGGGTTTCTCCCGGCTTCCCATTGAGTCTGAAGTCAGCACACGGCCTCCGATGGAGCGAGCTCGGCTGTGGGTTTATCCCGGCTTCCTGTTGAGTCTGAAGTCAGCACACAGGCTCCGATGGAGCGCGCTCGGCTGTGGGTTTCTCCCGGCTTCCCGTTGAGTCTGAAGTCAGCACACGGCCTCCGATGGAGCGAGCTCGGCTGTGGGTTTCTCCCTGCTTCCCGTTGAGTCTGAAGTCCGCACACGGGGGCTGTGGTGCGTCCTGAGTTGTAGGCCCCCTGGTTGGTGCTGGGGTCCCGCAGGCCGGCGCTCTCCCACTGACTTCGGTTCTTCGCTTGTTTTGTGCTCCCCTCACGGGCATCTCCTTGCCCCATCTGTAGCGATTAGCTTCCCGTGGTCGGCAAACGGCGGCTTGCGAGCCCCATGCGGCTCTTTGGCCCCTTGAGTGTGGCTCTTCCACAAAATACCACGGCCCGGGCGAGTCTATTTTGAAGAAGTGGCGTTAGGAGAAGTTTAAGTTTAAAAAATTTGGCTCTCCAAAGAAATTTCAATCGTTGTCCTGTTGATATTTGGCTCTGTTGACTATGAGTTTGCCGACCACAACCTTTGTGGGCCTGAAAAGGAGATCCTGGTGGGTTTCTGTGGGGAGAGGCACATGTTATTATGCTGTAAACATGGAGAAGGCATTCTTTGGCGTCGTTGTTAGAATAAGGAATGTATGGTTTACTTTTTTCTTCCCCATTCTTCTTTGCTGTTGTCATAAATTCTTTAAGCAAATCTTTATTAGGGAAATAAACCGAACTTTTTTCCTTCATAAAACTACGTGCGTTCTTTTCACAACGGGCAGGCAGGCGGCCTCGTTTATCCCAGAGACGTTGTCTGCCTGGGGTGAGCTGTCGGTGTGGGCTGCGTCCTCTCCGCCAGAGGTTCCCTGGAGGTGCTGTTCAGGTCTCCTCCTCCCGATAGGAAGATTCTGCGCATGCACATGTGTGTTTGATCCCATGTGTCCAAACATGCACACACAGCTTTCAGTACAGGCATCGCTTCGTTTTAGACATAAGTTGGTGCTGTGTGAGGAGTTCACTGTGTAAACACAACTATTTGGCCACTTGGGTCCAAAAGCATCTGTAGGAAGTAGGTTTCATGTATAGTCGTGGAAAATCTCTGATGCTTTTTCACCAAAGACCTTTTACCTCTTGTCCCCACGATTAAACTGTACCTGCCACACAGTAGGCATCCGGTGAAGTTTTCTCGAATGAGCGTTTGTTTTTAAAATATTTGTTGAGTGTCTGGTGCGTAGTGAGCACAGTGTCAGGTTCTGAAAATACACAGCCCATGAGACACCCCCCTTTTCAAGTAGTCTGTGTTTTACTATAAAATATTCGACTGCGTTCGCAAACAAAGACGTGATAAAAATAAAGTGACGTTTTTAAGTGAAAACTCATGTTCCTCTAATTCTGGGTGTTCACAAAGCTAAGTAGCTCTCACATTCCCTGGTCTGTGTACATTGCTTCCCTCCGAGCGGCCTTCTCGGAGGAAGTAAGTGAAAGCAAATATGAGCACTTTCTTCGGAGAGAGTCGTTTTTTTTCTTGTCAGTTTCACATGCATGCTCTCTGGGCTGATTGCTCTTTGTTGGGCGTAAAGAGCCGAAGTGCTTCTGTGCGGACTCCCGGGCTGTTCCAGCTCAGTGCTCAGCGCTGGGGACTTCGCCATGGCAGGGCCGCGGCCTCTCGGCTGTTTTCCTCTGTCAGAAGCGCCTTGTATGAATTCAGCACATTGATGTGAAGATTGAGTGTACAGGCAAGATCCGACTTGCTGAGAATTCCACTTTCTTTTGTAATGTAATCCCGGTTCAAGAAATATGTCAAAATTCATACATCAAGCTGTCACCGTTTGCTTCCTGAACTTGCAGTTCCTGTTACAGTAAATGAAATTAAAATTCCTATCGGGAGGACACATCGGGGCGGGGGGGGGCGGTGAGTTTGTTGCAGCTGTAAATTTTTTTTAAGGACCCAAAGACCCTTTTCTGTATCTTGTTGTGGAGTAATCAGCTTATTCTTTTGCAGAAAAGGTGTAACGTTATTGAAAAGGAAGGAACATGCTAAATACCCGTATGTGGGTTAAATGTAACAAGTTACAGCTGTCATTGCTGTTCCTGTTGCCTGCTGACCAGGCTTCCGTTTGAAAGCACTCACTGCTGCTCCCAGCCCCCCTCCGCTCGCTCACGAGGCTGTAAGCTCCACGAAGGTGGACACGGGTCTGGCCCAGCTCCTGCCCGCGCTGGTGTGGACAGTGGGGAGCGCCCCCTTTCACTGATGAAGCAAAGCCTCCGAGTAGCTCCGTTCCTTGCTGGGAGCGACATCACGCTGGATGCTGGCTCTGGAGCCCAGGCTTCCCTGCTGAGTCCACATTCACCCACACGGACACTCGAGGCTCGCCCTTCGAAAGCTCTGACCCGCTTGGCTGAGTTCTTAGAGCGGCCCGACACCTTTTCCAAAGCAGCGCCCGCTGAAGGGCCGGACTGGAGTTGTTCTTGACAGCGAGTGCATCTCCTAGTTCTTGCCGGGCTGTCCTCTGGTCTGCACCTTCTGGGTGGGTCTGACCGCCTTGGGGTGCGGAGGGAACATGGCAGGGGCGTGCACATTGCTGAGAGGCACAGTTACGGATCCTCGGTGCCCAGAGGAAGCCTCGGGGTCCCTGGGCTGTGGCGGCGGGCCAGGTGGTCAGGGCCTGGAACCCCTTTCCTAGCTGCGCTCGGTGCTCTTTGCTGTGCCGCGTGGGGAGCGGTGGACAGCGGGCTTCAGTGGCGTTTAACAGTGACAGCGATTATGTCCCAGGATCCACGGCAAGAAGCACCCGAGACTCAGGCGGGCCACGTCTGAGCGCCGCATCTGTCCCGATGGAAGTACAGGGCCTTGTGAAGGTGTTCGCTGTTTTCAGACTCGTTCTTTGTTGCTAGACCCATCAAAATCTACTGAAGGAAAAATCACAGAAATTGGAAAAAAAAGAATTGGGGAATGGCTTTAACAGTATCAAAGTATTTTTTAAAGCTAAACAGTCGGCGATGCACAGAGGTGTATAGGCTGGTGGAGGGAAACAGTCCGCGGAGAAGCTAACATGACAAGGTGGCCCCGTGACCCGGAGCAAAGGAGAGCTCGTTACAAAGTGAACAGGAGAAATGGCTTGCCTCGCCCGTCACCGACCGACAGACCGGGGCTGAGTCAGAACAAAATGTTAGAGATGGAGCCCCGAAATCTGTAACAGCATTCATCGATTTTTCAGAAGAAGCAAGAATGTTTTATAAGTTAGAAATAATAAGGATGCCCTAGCCGGTTTGGCTCAATGGATAGAGCGTTGGCCTGCAGACTGAAGGGTCCCAGGTTCGATTCCGGTCAAGGGCATGTACCTTGGTTGCGGGGCTCAATTTCCAGTAGGGGGCAAGCAGGAGGCAGCCGATCAATGATTCTCTCTCATCATTGATGTTTCTATCTCTCTCCTTCTCCCTCTCTGAAATCAATACAAATATATTTAAAAAAAAGAAATAGAGGGATTATCATAAATTTGACAATAAATAAATGGGGGACTGGGGCTTAAATCAGCCCAAATAGGTTTAAACCTGGTTCTGCTGAATGATAGTTGGGTGACCATGAGCGGATTAGCTAGCCTCTCCGTGGCTCCGTTTTCTGAACCCACAACAGTCATTTTAGTGGTCATGGCCAAGTGGGCGAGGCGTACGTGAGGTCAGGGTGTACGACGTGCCCAGCACGCAGTCCAGTCCGTGCGAGTTACGCTCACCTCGGCCTCGTTTCCATGCTGGAAATGTGCCCAGTGACGGCCGTGGGCTCTGCCCCCAGTAAAGCCTGTTTCAGGGGCACTGCTGTGCTGCTGCCACGCTCCCAGTGCCAGGGGCAGGGCGGTCAGAGCCGGGCCAGCGCGCTGCCAGGAGCCTGCTGCCATGCACTCGTGTCCGTGTTGTGTGTTTGTTTAAGGTCCGCAGTATGTGGGTGCGTGGCAGGGCGACCGAGAGGAACGCGTGGTGATCATGGCAGTTACCGCTGGCTGGTAAGGTTGAGGATGGGGTGTTTTTCCGCATACTGTTTGCAGTCTTTACGGTGAATGTGAGTCACTTTAATAATAACAAGAAGATACTAATAAAAGGGAAAGGGACTCGTGTCTAGAATTCCTGCTTTCCTCTGGGATCGGAAGAGAACTGCTTGGTTCATTCATTAGTGACGGAAGGAATTCTTCATTTTGCTTCATCACAGTCCACCCTCCTTGGCCAAGGCCTGGCCTTCAGCAGGTATAACTTTAGTTAGATTTTTCATTGAAAGATTTTAGAAACGAAAACATTAGCATAAGACCTGCTAACAAACAATAGCTGAGCTGGGGATGGTAAGTGGTGGTGGCGGTGGTGGTGGTGGTGGGGTGTGAGAGAGAGGAGAGAGAGAGAGAGATTAGAGGGAGAAAATAGACAGTGTTACAGCGTTATTTTCCCCTTTAAAGGAACAGAGTTTGAATTCCACCCTTTCGGTCAGGTGTTCTGATTGGGAGCCTGGCTTTGCTGAGCGCTTGTTGTGGAAGATTCATGCCTCTGAGTGCTTTGACATTGTGAAATGCCGTCCTGTCTCCCCGGGCTCATTTCTTGGGCTAAATGAAGAAAGTGCTCCTGTTTCATATGTTGGCGCGTTCTCTCCTTTTCTAAGAAAATGAAACGGACCTGCCTGTCACACATCTGAAACAGTTTGATCTCTAGCATATTTAGTTGTGTGTGTGTTTTCCCTGGCAGCACTGAAAATTAAGAGGATCAAAGTCACGTTCCAATAAAAGACTTTTTTCATCAGCATCAGAAGTCACTCTCCCTCCCCTTCCCCCACCGCCCCCCCCCCGCCTAAAAGCCTCTGTGTTTCTTGTTCTGATAGAGTTTAATTCCATACCCATCACATCCTGAGGGACCAAGAGTGACATTTAGTCTCGAGCTGCGGCTTTCGGTTGGAATTTACCTCAGCTGCTGCGCTGCAGGTAAAGCCGGGATGATCCCAACTCCAGCGGAAGGGGATCCCAACTCCTGCTTGGCACGGCGCTCAGAGCCCGGTCCAGCTCAGGCAATCAGTGTCGGCGTGTGTGTGTGCCGCCGGGCTCAGGCACCGCCAGTGGAAGGGGTCTGCCCCAGGCTGCTCCCAGAAAGTACGGGGGGGGCGGGGTGCGGGCAGGTGTAAAAAGGATGGTCTGTCTCACGGAGCAGAGCCAGTGGGTGTGAAAAGGGCTCAGTAGCAGCGCTAAGTGCCTGGTGTGAGTGGCTCCCTCGGGACCTTCAGGGAGAGCCTCTAGGCCGCGGGTTTAAAGGATGAAGGCGGGCAGGCCGTGTGGGGAGGGCCCGGCCTTGCAGACAGCCGCATCGGGAGCAGGAGCGGGGTCGCCTGCTGTGTGCTGGACTTCCTGGGACCTGCGCTGGGCGGTGGGGTGCCCAGGGGGCAGGTGGGGCACAGGGCTGGAGAGCGGGGCTGTGTGGGCCGCACTGATGGGCTCTGAACTCCAGGGAAGGGGTTTCGAGTCAGGAGATGCAGCAGAGCATCTTTCATCTCAAAACGACCCCGGTGCTTCCTCCGTCCGCTGCCTCTCACCGCGCGGCCTGTGCTGTCTCTGGCCTTACTTCCTCTTCCAGGTGGTTTCCATTCTTTCTGGTCCTTGGGGGGGTGTTTTTCTCCCCACCCCACCCTCTCCCCTCCTCCTCCTCTCTAATGTGGTCCTTCCTCCCAGGGATTTCTGCGTGGGGACCGTTTCCCGGGCGGTGCCATAGGCCCGGGGCTAGGCTGGGGTCCCGGGAGCCCCAGTTTTTATGTTAATGTCATTTCCTGACCGGGACTCTGGCACCTCAGCGGCAGTGTACGTGGACTCGGTGACCTGCTTGTGGTCGTGGCACCTGCGGCCCCCACTCAGGTCCCGGGGAGCCACAAGCCTTCTTAGAGCAGTGGGCGGGATTTCGGGAAGTGGAGCCGGCTGAAGGCCCCCGCCCTGGCGTGCACCCCACAGGATCCTAAAGGCTGCCCTCCAGGGCTGTCCTGGCTGGATCCCGGGTACCTCTGCTCCTGCCCACTGCTCTGGCATTTCCTTGCCGTCATCCTGGGTGACACAGAGGCTGCCAGTGGCAGGCTGGCACTCGGGTCCCCGCGCCCTGCCTGGCTCAGGCACAAAGTGAGTCCCGTCAGCAGAGCTGCTGGGAGATAGCCGAGTGGGTTTACAGTGTGAGACCCACCCTGACTGCGAGTGGGTGGGGAATTTGGGTTTGGGGGAAAGAAAGTTTAAACCCCAGTTTTCTCCTTACACCGGGTGTCCTCCAGCAGTGATCCCTCTGTGTGGGGTCTCCGGCTCTGAGGGCAGAGCCTCGGGCTGTGAGCAGGCAGCACCCGCGGGTGGGAGCCAAGAGGGAAGATGGGTCCCCGCAGGCCTCCCCGCCTGCGAGCACAAGCCCCGCTGGCTCTTCCCGGGCGGCGCGGGGGCCGGGACTGCCGGTGCAGGAGCCTGCTGGCCACGCAGCCCTCGGAGCGGAGGCCCCGGCCGCTGCGGGCAGGTGCGCCGCCCCGCGTGGGCGCAGGTGCTGGTTCTTTCTCCACGGCCCGCCCAGCCCCCGTTTTTCATCACACGGACAGCCCACTGTTAACCTTCCATTGTCCTCAGTCAGATCTGTGTAAAGTGCGCGGACACGTTGGAGGGAAACTTCTGAAATGTGTCCGTGTTTGTGTGACACATTGTCACCTTTTCCTGAGACCGGACGTGTGAGATGGTGAGGAGAGACCCGGCCCCTCCTGGCGAGGCCCGTGCGCTGCCAGTCCTGCAGCCACCTGCGCCCCCGCGGGCCACGCTGCCGATAGCGGGCGCTGTCTACCTGGGAGGAAAGGCACCAGTTACCGGGGCCACTTACTTAGGTAGAAAAATGGAAATTGTGACACGTAAGACGCTGGAACGGGAAATTGGGTCTGAGATGAATGACGGGTAACGTGTGTCTGAGATGAACAGCCACAGGCCCGCGCTGTGCGGGCTGACGGGACCGGCGTGGAGCCCTCTGTGCACACCAGCGTGTCTCCCAGTGGGCAGTGCCGTCATCCCCATCTTACAGATTTGTAAACTGAGGCCCGTCAGGGTTAAATAACTTGCCCAAGTTCACACACAGCCGGTCGGGGAGAGCCACGTAGGGACCAGGAGGCCTGGCTCCTGCCCAGAAGGGCTCCTCTCCCCCTGCTGGGCCACACGGGGCCGGCCAGGCCTGGGTGCTACTCCTCAGGGACGTGGCAGCCACGGCAGGAAGGGCCCCTCCAGCTTCTAGTCGATCGCGGGTTCGGTTTCCGTGTTGCACGTGAGGGCGGGCAGGGTGTCCGAATCGGCCTTTCCGGCGCACGTACAGGCGTGTTTAGGATTCTCCTTGCTTAGCCAGACTGTTTGTAATGAACTAACATTCTGTGCAGCCTTGACTGACGTTTTCAAAGACATCTTTCTTAAAATTGTGTCTGCTAATACTTACTATATATATGTATATAAGCAGAGAATATATGTTCTTTAATTAAAGAAAAACAGTAGACTATTGTCATTAAAACAGCAAAACAGCTGTGACGACCTTCTTAAAGGCTGTTTCCAGGATTTGGGTGACTGGAAATTTCTGGGGAGGCCTTGGGGCCGCATTCGGGCCGGCCCTCTGCTAGGCCCGCAGGCGGCCACTGAGTGGCATCAGCAGCGAGTGTGTGTGTGCGGGGGGGGGGGGGGGGGGGGTCCAGTTGTCCTTTTGTGGCTGAACTGTTTGTGTTGTGCCTCTTAGGTTACAAATCCTTCCCCATGTGGCTCTCGGCTCATGTTTCTCTCCAGCATTTGAATAATTGGTTTAACATGAGACCGATTGCTGGGGATGATTCATCGCTATTTAGCCGGTAAGATTCAGTGGCAGTGTTGAATTTGCCCACTGGAAAAATCCAACAGGTAACTTAAAAAAGAAACCATTTCTGTGGCAGAGGCGGGGGCTGAAGGGGTTGGAGCCGAGTTCCCTTCCTTTCATCCCCCCGTCAGTGCCTGAGAGCGGAGGCCAGGGCCACCCGAAGACGAACGCGCTTCAGGCGTTCTCCTAAGCGGATCGCCTCCTTTCTGTGGCAAGGAATGACTTTGGTCCACACCTGCGCTCCAGAGCGGACAGCCTGGGGGTTGGGGTGCAGAGGAGGAGGCTGGGGCGGCTGAGCAGGGTGATGGGTGGGGGGTGTTGACAGGAAGAATCAGACCGGCAGGCTCTGGGAGCAAGGCTGCCGCGGGCGTGTCTTGCCTGCTGGAATTTCGACCTGGCAGCTTTCAGCGTCAGCCTCCTTCCCCAGCCCCCACCCAACGCCGCAGAGCTCCAGTGCCCACAGGGGAGTGCCAGCTGCTCTGGTCCATGCCCCGGAGGCGCTGTGGCGAGCCCTCCACTGCCCGCTGATGCTGCCTCCGTTTCCCCGCAGTTCCAGCAGCTGCGCTAGGAGAGGCCCAGGAAGCCGGAGGCTGGGAGCGGGGTCTGAGGCCGGGGCGGGGCGGGGCCCTTAGTGTAGTCAGATTTAGAACTGGTGTCCCCCGGGGGGTCCTTGGAGAATGTTCCAAAAGGGAGGCGTGGTTCACCCGTGTGCCCTTCCTGTGTTCTCCTTCGGGTAGAGCCGGGCTTAGTCTTGGGAAAGCACTTCCGTAGTTTCCGGAGGGCGTTAGGCAGCGTTGCTGAAGATGGGCTACAGCAGGGGTGGGCAAACTTTTTGACTCGAGGGCCACCATGGGTTCTTAAACTGGACCGGAGGGCCGGAACAAAAGCATGGATGGAGTGTTTGTGTGAACGAATATAAATTCAAAGTAAAGGAGCGGAGGGGAGAGCAAGAGAACCGGATAGAACAGCCGGATCCGGCCCGCGGGCCGTAGTTTGCCCAAGGCTGGGCTACAGGGTTCGAGGGCATACTCTACTGACCTTGTGATCCAGTTGTGCTTAGAATTCTCCTGGAAAGTAACTGGCATTTTGTTCACTTTTATGCATCATCATCTTTTGTAGTTTTGTAAACAATGTAGCTAGGATTTATTAGAAAGTTCAGCACTGGTACACTTTCTCCAGTCAGTCATACCCATGGAGGCCACGTTTATTAACTTGGCATTTATTAGATGTCTGTGTGTACCGTTTAGTAACTTTATTTAAATTTGTAAAAAGATGAAAACACAAGTTGAGCCTTTGTGATGCGGTGCACAGATTCACCAGAGTCGGTGCTGCAGAGACCGGTGCGGCTTGGCTGCTTGTGACAGAGCAGTGGCGTGGGGAAGGCCGCGTGGCAGTGAGGGGACCCCTGGCGCATCCTGCCCCCAACCCCCCCCCCCCGCCCAACGACACACACACACACACACACCCCTCATCGCCCTGAGCTGCCGGTGCCCCTGCCTGGCCTTGGCTCCCTCATCTGCAAGTGGGTCCACCTGGTCCCAGTCAGGTTGTTGCCGGGGGCAGGGAGGGGATGGTACCCCAACCGCCCAAGTGTCAGCACAGCCCACACGCCGGCAGGTCCTCAGGCCGAACTGCAGACTCCAGCCGTTTCAGATCCGTGTCAGGGCTCGGAGAAGCCAGTCAGCCTCGCCCTACTGAGATCACATGCTTAGGCCGGAGGTATCTCCGTGCAGGGCTGTCCGTCAGGGTTTCTGGTCCAAACATTAGATTCCAATTAGACCTTGAAAAGCCCGAGTTTCTGCGGAGCATCACCCCCGTTTCCGGCTGGCTTTTGCCGTGTTGCATCCACAGCCTGGAAATGCCGGGTTGGCGCAGCGTGTCATGCCCGGAAAGTGGCCTGTGAGATGTTCGGGGGCTGCCGGGTGTTCATGTAGGCACGCACCGGCCTGTGAGCCTGCGTGTGCACGCGTGCCCTCACGCGAGCAGAGTGCGGGAGCTGTGCTTGGGGGCCAGTGCTGTGGTCGGACGCTGCACTCCGAGGGTCAGCTGTGGCGGCTGCAGCCGCGGCTTGTCGGGCAGGTCACTTCTCAGGCCTGGCCCAGCGCCTTGGCGGCAGGAGCGCCAGTGCCGCCAGGTCCAGGCTGCCTGCCGTCTGTGGCTTTTGTGGACTTGGAGGCCATGAGGACCGCGGTCTGCACGGCCCCGAGAAGAAAGGGGAGGCTCTGCCTCCACGGAGCGCCTAAGATGTGGTGTCCCTGAGATTCTCTGCAGGCGGTGGATTTCACGTCTCTGTGGTGGCCTTCCAAGCCACCGCCGAGAGACGCCCACTGTGCCCAGCACCCTGCTCAGTGCTGGAGGGAGGGCGCGAGTGGGCGGCGGGGCCTGGTGGAGGTGCCCGCCAGTGAAGGTGGTGCCGTCTGGGAAGTGTGTTCATGAGGGAGGTGACAGGCGAACGGGCAGAGGACCCCTCTTCACGCGGCCATATGCAGCTTGAAGGAGGGGCTCCCAGGAGGTGGCGCTGCAGACTCGCAGGGTAAGTGGCATCGGTAACGCCGCAGGGCCGGCCGCCTCACTGCTCACACACCGGTCACCATGCTCCCCTCCTCCTTCCTCGGCGCCACGGAGACCGAGGGTGTACAGAGCAGTCGGCAGTGTCCGTGGCTTGCACACACCCCCCCCCCCCGCCCCCAATTATATACAACGCACAGATTCTTGCGTTTCGGTAAGTTCCAACATGTGCCCGTACCTGTGGGACCATTGCCCAGCCAAGGTCTGCAGGACAGTTTCGCCTCCTCAGTCAGCTGCCCCGTCGGGTCGGGGCTGCCCCGAGCACACCCTGTGCGGGGCTGGTGGCCTCGGAGAGGAATGAGGAACAGGGTGGAGCCGGGTCACATTCTTCTCCGAGGTGGAGAGGGTTGTGGCGGTGGAGATGGCTGTGTGCTGATACACTGCATTCCTGTGCTTGGACTTCCCTGGGAGCGGAGCGGGTCCTGGAGGTCCCGGCTCCGTTGAGGCCTGACTCGGGCCCTTACAGGTAACAGCAAGTCTTGGCCATCTGCGGGTGACGTTCCGACCGCAGTCACATGCTTTCCGTCAGTCCCCTTGCAGGCCAGCGCCCCTGAGTGTGTGTGTGTGTGTGTGTGTGTGTGTAGACCCAGCTCCCGTGGGGTTTATTCAAGCAACAGTGGTGATCATTCCACATTCTTCCCTTTAGTTTAGCAGACACCTCCTTAGGGTCTACTGTTTGCCAGACACTCTGTAAGCTCTGGGGTTCAACAATGGAGTCAGGAGCTCTCCTTATGCTCAGGTAGCTTCCACGGTGACACAGTTGTGGCGCGGCGCAGCGCGATGCGGTCAGACGGGAGAAAGCCCAGGACGGGCGCCGGCAGGGCCCCAGGGAAGAGCAGCGAAGGGCTGATGGTCACCGCTCGGGAGCGCTCTGCGTGCTCGGACTTCTCCGCTCATTGGTCCTCTTGTTACTTCCTCCAATTTGCAGATGGGGAGACGGGGGGCCAGAGAGGTAAATCATGTGCCCAAGAGCACGCTGCTGTTACGTGGCCTGAGCAAGAAAGAAGCCGCCTGAAGCCACTGACCTTTTTGTGGGTTGTGACTGCAGCATAAACTAGCCTATCCTGGACTCCGAGAGCGTGGGTGCGGGAGGGATGGGGAACCACCAGGAGGGGAACCATTCCGAGCGGAGGAGGGGCCCTGTGTGGGGCAAGACTGAGGAAGACAGGCATCCATGAGCGCTTGCTTTCTCTTCGGACTTGGGGGTGCGGGCTGCTGTACTTGATTATTGTTACCTGTTGGGAAAGCTAGCTCTTACTGTTCAAGGCCTGCCTTACTACTTCAGCGTATTTCTGTTGGTGGCTCGGAGCAGAGAGTAAATACCGTTTCAAATACACCGAGGCTGCAGACGCTGCTCCTCACGCCTCGTGCTGTCCTCGGCCCTAGCGCGGTGCCTGGCCCTGGGCGAGGGGCTCTGCACCTCTTTAGGAAGGACCAATGGGCATTCCCAACTGGAAGTCCTTTTCCACAGTTACACCGAGTGCCTGTGTAGCCGCAGCTGCTGCCTTTTCATTTCCCTGTAACCTTTACAGGAATCGTAGGCACAATCATCATTGATGAAACGGTAATGCAATAGAACAGCTAAAAACGCCTCTAAAAGGGTAAAAGTTAATGTAGTGAAGCATTGGAATACATGGCTGCTAGGAAGTATGTCCCCTTTTGTGAACCTTCTGAATCCTGGGCATAGAATATTTTATATAATTCGTTGCTCTATTTTTTTTTATCATATACCTCTTCCTGCTTTTGCCCAGTCATTATTAGTAATTACATAAAAATCTGTTTTAAGCTACCCCCCAGGGAGTAGCAAGAGTTGGTTGCTTGTCTAAGTGGTCTTTAATTAAAGTTGGGAAAAAATGTAGGCCCCGATGATGGAAATATTTTTTAAATGTTGTCTAAAACAGAAGGCGGCTGATTAAGTGTAGTCAGGTTGAAACTGTACTTAAATGGATTAAAGTCTAATCTGGCTTTTTACAAAACCACATCTGTCTAGGATGATGTAGGTGTGGCCCAGTTTTAAGCAGGTGGAGGACCAGGTAAGCCTTTAAGAGTCTTCTGACTCCCACGTTTTTCTCAGTTTAAAAAAATGTCCTGTTTAAACACAGGTTCTTCCTTCAGTGTATGGTTTAAGTGAGCTGAACAACAAAACTTGTTCATAAAGGGTAGTATTATGCTCAGACCAGCTGCCAGAGTGCCCGGCTGGACGTTGGTAGGTCCGCACTGGCTTGCGCTGTGCATCTCCGGAGCTGGTCCTGGGTTAGCTTCCCTCTGCGTGTCTCCCGACGGGCCTGCCCGTCTCCGCCGAGGGCCGGTCCTTAGCCGACTTTCCTGGGGGTGTGCGTGGCCCTCCGGTGCTGCCCCTGCTGGAGCGAGAGGCGGCGGCTGCTGTCCTTTATCTCCGTGACAGTGACAGCTGCGGGAGATCCTTTCAGGCAGGAGCACAGACGTGTGAGCACAGACTCCTTTTCGCTATGTTTTTCGCATGTTCTGTGCTTAGTGCCGCTCATTACACCTGCGCGCTCGTGCACACACTTCGAATGTGTCTTTACACCCCACTCGTCTCCTAGTAAGAGGGTCCGCTCTCTGCTTGGCTCGGCCGTAACTGGAGGCGGCCCCCAGGTGACCGGGTGGTCCATCAGGACTCTTCCTTCAGTGCTCGGGGGCAGACCGGCTTGTGAGGCCTGACGAGATGCGAGGAGCGTCGCCCTTGCCTTGGCCATTAGCCTGTGGTGACGTGGGCTCCATTAGGCAGCGTCTCACCGAAGGTCCCCGAGCCTGTTGGAGGGGGACGTGAAGCCTGCTTCCTGCCCGTGAGAGCGCGGAACCTCAGGCAGGAGCTCAAGGGCCCCAGGCCTTGGCCCAGCCAGCAGGACGCAGAGCTGCCCGGTCCGCAGGGCCGCAGCCGGCCGCAGCCTCCCGCAGCCTCCCGCAGCCTCCCGCAGCCTCCCACGCCCTCTGCCTGCTCTTCTGGCCTCCTCTCTCCCCAGCCCTCCTCCTCCTTTTGCTTATGGCGCCGCCGAGTGGCCGCCACCTGACGCTTCGCCCGGCCTCACCTGGCCTCTTGAGCCGCCCCGGACAGATAGCGTCCCTCCGCATCTCGTTCCAGAGCCTCCGTGGGGAGGACCGCATGGCTTCACTTGGGCTCGTCGCCATCCCTTCCAGCAGCTTCCCCCGCTGACTTGGAGCACCCCACTCTGTGCAGAGGTCTCCCCAGCTCTGCAGCCATTCCCCTCCGCTCCCCAGCCCAGGGCCTGATGCTCCACTGAACCAGGGTGTGCCGCGCCGGCGCGGCCAAGGGTGACCCTGAGCCGGGGGGCTGAGAGGCTTAGAAAAGACAGACAAGAGAATGAAAGCTGGGTCTGTGGGACGCTGCTTCCTGAGCGCCAGCGCCCACAGGCCGCGTCTTTATTTTATAGCCGATGCCACGCGGCAAAGTGAGGGCGTGGCCAAGATGTTCACAACTTTCTCGTGGGTTTCGATCCTACTCGACTACATGCACCTGATCCAGCTTTGTTTACTCGCAGCCTCTATCACTCAGGCACGGGGGGCCACGTGTTGGGACCACAGGTTCACGCTCACAGCTACAGCTGTTGGCTGTCATTGTGCGGGGAGGCTCTGCCCTCCACGCTGGGACGTGCATGTGGCCACGAGAGGACGGTGCCCGCTCATCAGTCCGAGGCTTGGGCCTGGCCGCGCCCCACACTAGGGCCTCTCCACTGGTCAGTGCCAAGTCAGGGTTTGGTGGAAGGGCTTCGCAGCCAGACTCTGCGGCGTGTGTGCAGCCACTGCCCCCGCCGCCTCCACCGGGGCCGGAACTCGCCGAGGCACCTATTTGCATCGGGCTGGTCCAGGTCAGTCTGGCCTTGTCTCTTCCGACGCCAAACTGGACTCGCTGTTTATTAGCCTTTGTCTTCACCAGTGGCCGTTTTGTTGACTTTCCCCCCATCACCTTTGTGGGTAGATTTAGGCTAAGATAGGGTTTTCTCTTTTTTGGTATCAAATCCTTGCATGCTTTGGTGAAGAGGAGCTAAACAAGCTTTTAAACAAGCGAAGACTTTATTCAAAACTGTTAAAATGAGACTTTCTGGATGGAACAAATAACAAAACCCCAGAACCACACATACATTTAGTAAGCTGTGCAGTTAGGAAGTGCGCATGCCTCTGCTGCTCTCAGGTTCTGTTCTCCGTGTCAAAACAGGGGTGGGCAAACTTTTTGACTCGAGGGCCACAATGGGTTCTTAAACTGGACCGGAGGGCCGGAACAAAAGCATGGATGGAGTGTTTGTGTGAACTAATATAAATTCAAAGTAAAGGAGCGGAGGGGAGAGCCAGAGAACCGGATAGAACAGCCGGATCCGGCCCGCGGGCCGTAGTTTGCCCACGGCTGGGCTAGAATGTCCGCCCTGCGCAGGGCGAGCAGCCACCGAGGTTCTGTCCAGTTTAAACTTGGCTGTTCGATTGTGCCCAGCCTGAACCTTTGCATGGCGGTTCATCGACCAGTTAATTCTAACTGCTTTTTACATGATGCGTTTTCTTAATGAAGAAACAAATCCCTGTGAGGAATTAATTTGAAGAGCCAGGCTGACGGGAAAGCAACATAAACGGAAGTCCGTTCCCCTAGAAACACGTACATGTGTATTTACACACTGTTGTGTCAGTACTTCACAGGTAGGATAAGGAAAATAAGCAATTAGGTTTATGCTGTTAGGGAGCAAGCTGTTCAGCCTAAGCGCGGTACTAGGAATGGCAAAGAGAAGAAGTAGACCCTCGGTGTGAAGTCAGAGAGGAAACAGCAGGGGGAATTCGCGAGCAGTCATTTTTCCTTCCAGAGGACTTATTTCCTAGTTTTGTTCACTGAAAAGACTAAAAACGAGTGTTTGTGGCATCAAAGTTGTGTTTTCAGTGCCACTTCTCTAGAAAGAACGCGGGCTGCCCTGGCCGGTTTGGCTCAGTGGATAGAGCATCAGCCTGTGGGCGTGTGCGGCAGGCGCCAATCGATGTGTCTCTCACATCAGTGTTTCTCTCTCTCTGCCTCTCCCCCCACTTCCACTCTTTCTAAAACTCAGTGGGAAAACATCCTTGGGTGCGGATTAAAAAATAAAGAAAAAGAGCTCGGCTCAGCAGAGAAAGGGCTGGCTCTCGGCGGGGCAGGAAGTCGGGGAGATGTGCTGGGACATGCGGGTGTGCCAGAGCGTCTGGGGGCTGTGGGGCTGCCCTACGCAACAGGGGCCACGCCGGCCTGCAGGGTGGTCCCCTGGGGAACAACTAGATGATTTGAAGAAGAAAAGGCAGGGACTGCCGTGGATGAAAACACATCAGATACACCAAAACCCTACACTCACACCGATGCCGAAATGTACGGGTTCACTGTCGTCACTTGTGAGGACTAAAATGCACCGATGCGTTATTCTGGACGGTGATAAGGGGAGAATCCAGCATTTACCGTCCTTTCAAGTTGGAGCTGTACGTGGGGGCAGTCGAGGGTTGGTGAGGGACGCCTTATGGAGTGCCGCTAGTTCGTGCAGAGCGAGTGGTATCGGAAATTGCTTGCATTTTTAAAGTACAGAGTGGGGCCAAAGGAGGGTTACAGTTGTTCGTATGGAAAATAAAATAAATGACACAAGAATAAACTGAGACAAATGTGGGATCTTTAAAGTTTCTTGGAGAGACTGTGCCTTCCTCAGCTCTGTTTTCCCATATCATTTTGCACATAATTTCCCAGTAATCTATTGAGTTGAATTTCTTGAGCCAGGTAATGTTTATTAATCCAGATAATGGACACCATTGAACTAGAATGATGGTGTGTGCGCGCATGTGTGTGGCAATCTTAAATAATCCAAAAACCTACTTTTATATTTTGAAAAAGGATTGATTTGGATTTTTAAGTTTTACTGTTACTGCTAAATTTTACTGTTACTCCTAAGTGATACCTTACTGAGCTCAGCCTGCTTTATTGAAAGGGAGACGTTTCTCCGGCTTCGTTACGTACGGAACAGCCTGTGATTATCAAGGTTGTCACCCAGGTAGCATCACCTGCACCTCCGTTTCGGTTATGTAGAGGTTACCATAGCTGGAGTCGGGTGCGTGCTTAAACCTCTGTGAACTCAGAATTCTTTTATGATGATGGACTATTTCATGTTTAATACTCTTGGTACAGGGTATGTGTTCAAATATTTTACCAGGTATGTGTTTTTTACAGGTTCATATAATATATAAAATGCATTTCTGTTCCAAGAAAAATATAAGTGGTAAACAGTTGGGAGCGAGCTTGCATATTTTCCTTTCTTATCCTGTCTGATGATTAATGCGTTCAGCTATGTTCAGCCTCACGTTTAACCAGGTTAGTGTTTAGCTGGGGTCGGGCTGTTTCCTGCGAGAGCAGAACGGCCAATCCCAGGCCGCCGTCTCCCAGGCAGAGTCTCGGCATTGTTTCCAGATCACGTCGCTTAATGGAAGGTCAGCTTTTCTGGTGAAGACCGATTTTGGATTAACCACGCTGTGCTCTTGCGCACACCCCTTCACACCTGCCTGTCCGCTTCAGCTCCGGCAGCCGGCCCAGGCCATGGCTCTCATTCCCATGCCCGAGAGGGGGGCTCGGCTTCGCAGCATGAAAGTGCAAAAAAAGCAGCTTCTGAGTGAAGCAGGTCTGCCCGTCTCCGCATGGAGACCAGGAGGCTTCGTGGACAGAGCGTGTGTGACCGTGGGTGGAGCCCTTAATAGCTGAGTCTCTGCTTCTCCTGGATCTACTTTGCTCGACTATTGTGAGGCTTTAGTGCACGGCTGGCAGACTACAAACTGTGGGCCTGTTTTTGAAAGTAAAATTGTATTGAGACCATTCCTTTACTCTTTTTTTTTTTTTTTAATATATTTTTTATTGATATTTTACAGAGAGGAAGGGAGAGAGATAGAGAGCTAGAAACATCGATGAGGGAGAAACATCGATCAGCCGCCTCCTGCACACCTCCCACTGGGGATGTGCCCGCAACCAAGGTACATGCCCTTGACCGGAATCGAACCCGGAACCCTTCAGTCCGCAGGCCGACGCTCTATCCACTGAGCCAAACCGGTTTCGGCAAGAGACCATTCCTTTAGTCTTGCCAGTGGCTGCTCACATGCTGCCCCAGCACAGTTGGGTAGTCGTGACAGAGACAACCCAGTGGCTCACAAAGCCTGAGGTATTCATTCTCTGTCCCTTCATGGAAAAAATTCGCTGGCCCTTGATACAATGCATTAAAAAAACAGTGGTTGAGTCTCAGCTCTGCCACTCGGTAACTGTGACCTCGATCATGATTTGTAACCTCTTTGTGCCTTAATTGCTCCCCCACGAACATCATTTTTCCATCCAGTGGGTGCATATCACCTGCTTGCCATGGGTCAAGCCCTGTTCTAGGCTCAGGAAGTGCAACAGTGCACGAAATGGACACCAGAGCCTGCCCTCGGGGCTCACATTCCGGTGACGCATGTGCAGAGGGCAGATGGTGCCCGCTCCGCGGAGGCGTGGAGGCATGCCTGTGGGAACAGCCCGGGGAGAGCACCGGGCATAGTGACCCTGAGGGGACTGTGCTCCATGTGGGACAGCGTGGGACCTCAGTTCTGGGTGGAACCCGTATGGTTCCCTGTCTACTCCCCTGAGGTTTTGACCGCAAGAATGAGCAGCCAGAGTCCTGAGGCTGTGCCGCTGCCTTGGCCCCGGGAGAACAGCGCGTGCGCAGCTGTGCGTGGTCTCCCTGAAGGAAGGAGGCCACTGAGGGCCCGGTTCAGAGCGAGGGGCAGGTCCCAAGTTGGTCTTGGTGCAGAGGTCTGTTCCGATGGAGGAGAACAGAACAGAAAAGGTAAAAATTTGATACCTCCCATCGCTTAATATTCACTTACCGAACTTGGACTTAGCTCCTGGAATTTCCCATATTTTAACATCTCCGTTAGACATTAGGTCCGTGGACTCGGGCGCTTGGACTGCGTGCAGGAGCCGGGAGAAGAGTGCTGAGGAGCGGGAGGAGCAGCGGTGATTGTGTTTGAAGACTGAAGCCTGGCGTGAGGATGGGGGATGGATGTGCTTGTTCATGTGCAGCGACGTGATAATGAAGTTGGTGTGTGCACACGGGTCCTAGACCTGCGTGTTTTACAGCCTGGCGCTCGGGCGCTCGTGCTGGAGGCAGTTACAACGTGAGGGCAGTGACCGCAGTGCAGAGGACCTGCAGCCCCCGGTGGTCTGACGTCGGGGAAGGATTGTCAGTGTGCTCGTTTGTAAAGGAAGGAGATTGGACCACGTTCTTCCAGGTCCTCGTCGGCTCCGATGACGTGATTTGTGACTTTTCTCTTTGACCAGGTGCCCCCGAGTAGAAAGCCTTGAATTGTTTTTCTCTTCTGCTAGAAATAGCCACCTCCTCCTTCCCGGGTGACGGACACCTGTGGGACTCCATGTTCTAAGTGCAGAGCACAGCGCACGGGGGAGCAGGCCCCGCTCTCCCGGGGAGTTAGCACTTCCTCCTCCCCCCACTCAGCATGGCTTCCTCTGGCCTGCCTGCGGGCGGAGTGCGCTTTCACAGGCCACAGGCACTCCCGGTCTTCAGCCTGAGGCCGGAGCCACGGTCAGGAGACTGAAGGCGGGCCGGAGGGAAGAGGGCCGAGGTTAGTTGTTGGTCGGTCTGTTGAAGGCGGAAAGAGGGAAACCTCCACAGCTGGGGAAGGCTAGGCTTGCTGTGCGCATGCGCGCCTGTGCCCACCGCAGTGCCGCAGGCCCCGGGGTCTTCTGTGGTCTCAGGTGGCGCCCTCCTCCTGTCACGCCGGCCCTTGGCAGCGGCTGTAGGAAATATCTACCTGAAAGCATACATGGTGCAAAGTGCCCCCGCCAAGATCGCCTCGTGCAATCACAGTGGGAAAACCAAGACTTGAAACTGCAGCTTGTGATCTGGTAGAGATTAAATAAAATTTAGATGCTTTTGAAAATAAAAATCACTTGCATTTTATATGAAAACATGCCATTTTTCTGGAACTTTCATTTTTAAAATATTTCGTTATTAGCAATAGGTTTTTGAAAAATCACTGATAAAAAGTGGAAAAATATATACCTCAGTGGTTTGACCAATGAGGAGTCAGTGCCTTTAAAAATGTGAAGTTAATCTTACCTGACTATAATATTACTGGGGTTAGTAATATTACCTGACTATAATATTACTGGGGTTAGTAATGGCTGGGGTTAGTTAATCTTACCTGACTATAATATTACTGGGGTTAGTGTTATCTGTCTGTAATGGCTGTAGCGTCCCAATGAATGAAATCCCAGCAAGAGAGGCTTTTGTAGATAAAGGGCAGACTGGTGTGGAGCTGTGGATTGCGAGCCTGGACTGAGGGCGTGTTTTGAAGACGGCAGAGCTCGTGTGAGGCCAGGCCTCCTCCCCACCTGCTGGGGAGTGTGGCCGGGGAGAGGCGTCTCTGTACGTGGAGGGCAGGAGCTCTGGGCAGTGACCTAGGTCCAAACCCTGGCCCTGCTGTGGGCCAGAGGGAGCGAGCCCATTGCCCCTAGAAAAACAGGGCAGCGGGAAGTCCTGCCTCAGAGCTTCTCGGGGGGTTAAGTCAGGTGGTTCATGGGGTGTGACAGCGGGCGAAGCCGCAGTAAACATTAACTGTCGTATTTTTGTTTGCACAAGTGCATTCTGGTCTTCCTTCTGAAACCTAAACCTGCATCGCTGACTTCCTCCTCTCTCTCCTGGTGGAAGTCCGGGGGCGTCTTGGAAACGGCACATTGAGAATGGCCCTTCTGGCTCCGGATCAAGATGCATAGATGCGCCTCTCTGGACGTCGCTGCCCAGTGCACGCAGCCACAACCCTGACCTCTGCTGTAAAGCAGAGCGAGACCGAGAGGTGGCCAGGCGGAGGGTCCTCGGACCGAGCAGCAGCCTGAGGCAGTTTCCTCTCGGGCTGATGTTCCAGAAGCTGTAGACCCAGAACAGCAGTGGGCGTGGAAGGAAGAAGCATCAGAAGCTGGTCAAGAACCGAGAAAGAGGCAACTTAGCAAGACAGACTTGTAGACAGTCCCCACCCTATTGTAGACAAACACCCTGGGAAGACGTAGCCTCACTTGCATCGGCAAAGGGAGCGTAGACTAAACCCTCACCCCAATACAGTGAGGCGCCCCTCACCCCGCTGGGTGGGGAGCCAGGACTTGCATCCACTCCTTCCTAACCGGGCGCCCTCCCTCCCCTGCACAGCTGTTAGGGGGGCGCGTGGGAAGCCTGTGCGAGGAAGGTGGGTGTAACCCTACTTCTCCCGGCAGTAAGGAGCTCCGTGGCCGGCCGCCCACCGCGGGGGTCAGAGGCGGCTGGTGGAGGGCCCGGACTTCACCCCGTGTGGCAGTAACGGGTGCTGCTTCCCCACCCTGGCCAAGGCAGGAGATGCACAAGGTCCCGCCTCCTGCCATCACACCCAGAATGCTGGGGTACAACTAGAAATCAGGTGTTAGACCAGGGGTGGGCAAACTTTTTGACTCGAGGGCCACAATGGGTTCTTAAACTGGACCGGAGGGCCGGAACAAAAGCATGGATGGAGTGTTTGTGTGAACTAATATAAATTCAAAGTAAAGGAGCGGAGGGGAGAGCAAGAGAACCGGATAGAACAGCCGGATCCGGCCCGTGGGCCGTAGTTTGCCCATGGCTGTTTAGACCGAGAACCCGGAAGATCTCCACTCGAATGATGACGGTAGTCAGCGTGCCGGCAGCCGGATGGCTCAGATACGGGACGGTCTGGCAGGGGTTAGCACGCACAGAAGGGTTTCGGGGAGCAGTTACAAAACTTGGAACAAACAGGAAATCTCAGCAGAGAAACAAGATGGAAAGGAAGGCCAATGGACATTTTGGGGCCAAACAACGTGGTAACCCGAGTTAACATTTAAAATCTGTCCGCAGGCTCTGCAGCCCAGCGAGAGGACAGAGGAAGGAGGCGGTGAGCGCGGGCAGAGGGAAAAGCACCCAGCCTCAGCGACAGAAAGCAGGCAGATGGGGTGTGGAGAGCGGCTACAGTGTTTGGACAGGTTCAAGCCTCGGGCTAAGGAGAGGGCAAAGCCACGTGCAAGTCCCAGTGCAATTATAGCCAAAGGCTCTAGTTATAAGCTTGACCTTATGGTCTGAACCTGTGGTCCCACGAGGCTGAGTGATGTGGGCTTGATAGAGTTCAGGTGCATGTAACTGAGTAGATTCAAAACCCGTGAGAACATTGTAAACATCTTGACCACGCCCTTACTTTGCCTCGTGCAGTCTGGCTATAAAATAAAGACTCGGCTTGCAGGCCATGGCGCTGTCTCTAATCAGAGGGCAGCGTCCCACCAGCCCCAGCTTTTTTCTCTTGTCTGTCTGTAATCCTTCACCACCACCCCTCCCCCCTCAGGTTCACCCCTGGCCGTGCGGCGGGGCACAATGGGGAGATTGGCAGGGCGCTGGGACACTAGGGCTCAGATAGGTGGTCTGTCACCAGACTCCCAGAGGAGACAGGAAAGAGGATGCGGCCAGAGAATTTTTCAAAAAGGGAATTTGGCAAAAAATAGAACTACAGATTTAGGAGGGTCCAGACGGGGTCATGTTTCCTTGGTAAACGTGCACCTCTCTGGAAATGTTCATGATCCCGTTAGCCCATTCTTCCTGTTAGGAAAGGGGTCTTGTTTTTGGCCTTTATTCGTCAAGGCTAAGACTGCTTGCCTTTTCTTAGTCCAGGTCACATCAACCAGCATCCTATCTAATAAAGCGGGAATACGCTAATTGACCATTTCTCCGTCATAATGATGTCTGCGCCCACAGCTGAGGCCAAGTTCCCATAAGGAGCCTTAACAAGCAGTCAGCAGGGACCTGAGGCTATGCCCTCCTCTGCCCCTGTGGGGCTTGACAGGGGACCTCAGGCCGCGCCCCCCACCCAGCAGGGCTTGACAGGGGACCTCAAGCCGTGCCCCCTACCCCAGCACCAGGCCAGGGGACCTGAAGCCATGCCCCTCACCCAGCAGGGCTTGAGGGGGGACCTCAAGGTGCACCCCCAGTGCTGGGTCGGGGGAACTCAGGCTGTGCCCCCGCCCAGTGGGGCTTGGTGGGGGATCTGAGGCTGCGCCCCCTCCTGGTGCTGGGCCCGGGGGATCTGAGGCTGCGCCCCCCTGCCTGGTGGGGCTTGACAGGGGATCTCAGGCCATGTCCCCCACCTGGCGGGGCTTGATGGAGGACCTCAAGGCACGCTCCCCACCCCGGTCTGGGCTGGGGGACCTAAGGCCATGCACCCCATCCTGGTGCCAGGCCAGGTGATGTGAGGCTACGCCCCTGCATGGCAGGGCTTGACAAGGGTGGGACTGGCTGGGTCTGGATCTAGCCCAATGTGGGGGGCCGGCTGGGTCTGGTTCTAACGTGATTTTGAGGTGCATGTGGGTGGGCGGGTGGGGACTTGACTCTGGGTCCTGTGGTGTGCCCCAGACTGACAGGAGGAAGGTTTTCATATACATTTTACTAATTTTCTTTCATCTCTGATATTTCTATTATAGAGAAAGGGCAAATAGCAATATTAAATTATTTCCTCTAATTAATCCCCCTTTAATGTGCACGAATTTCGTGCACCGGGTCACTAGTTTTTAATAAAAGCATGAAAAGGTAATCTTTTGTTACCTATCTTGTTTTCCTAAACCAACAATTACCTGGGTATATACCAGAAATTAGCACTTATATTCACCAAAAGTCACGTACATGGATGTTCCTAGCAGCCTTATTCATACCCACGAGCCGCTGGAGAGCGTATGACTAGAATGGCTGAGTGGCGCGGCGTGTCCCTGCGGGGAGGGCAGCGATGAGAGGATGGTACTGTGATGCACAGCCGTGTCTGAAGGGAACCGGGCCAGGGTGTGCTGTGTGGCTCCACTTGCCCAGATGGCAGAAGAGTCAGCAGTGACCTGAGCTACTAGAGGTGAGAGTGCTGGTCACCAGGAGGCGTGCCGGCTGGCGGGGCCGCGGGAGCCCTGGGTGCTGGGGGGTCCTGTGTGTCAACATTGCTGCGTTGTGCCTGCAGGTCGTGCACTTGGCTTGTAACTCGCTTCTAAATCCAGTGCATGTGCTCTGGAGCTCGCTATCCACCGAAGGCCTTCCGTTGCCTTCAGGACAGAACGGACGCCCCGGCGCTCAGCAGGTCAGGCGTGCTCCTCGCTATTCCCGGGGCACGTCACGTCCACCCTCCCTGCCTCGGGCTCCTGACGCTTTTAGCTCTCCGCGGCCTCACCTCTCCCCGCCCTCCCGCACCCTGGTTTTGTGGGAGCAGCGAATGTGTCTGACACCTCAGGCAGCTTCCTGCAGCTCCTGTGAAACGAGTCAGTCGCTGGAGGCCACCTGCCTCCTGTCACCGCTGGGCCTCTGGCTGTCTCGCTGGCCTCTCGGCTCCCCTTCAAGGCCGTGTACCCTCAGCTGCACCCTGGGAGGTTTCCCACTCATCTCATGTTATTTCAGCCATCGCCTCCTTCCTGGAGACCAGAAACACCCTCCTGCCCCTGTGAGGTGCGAGCTTTACGAGGCGCGAACTTGTAAACGGGACGGACCTGGGCTCTCGCGCTCCCTCGGCGCTCTGCCGAGTTGCAGGACCCTTACCGGCCTCACCCCGTCTGTCAGGACAGAACGCCCGTTCCTACCTTGCACAGCTGTTCTGAGCACCCAACATGCATGTAACATGTTGGCATATAAGGTGTGTTTCCTTCCTCTTGTCCATGTCCCGTTCTCCAGCCGAGGTGGCGTTCTGACAACAGGGTGCGTTGCTGGCATGCGTCTACGCACAGACACGGTCCCCTCTTGGTGACCTGCGCCCGGACAGGGGGGCTGCTGTGTGGCGCAGCTGGCAGTCACTTCCTAGATGGCAGGCTGGGGACAGAAGGATGGGCTGTTGGGACCCCCGCCCCCAGGTTCAGCTGTGGCCCTCCGAGCGGGGCCACGTGGCGGCCTGGCCCTCCTCGCCGCTGTCTCACAGGTTTGAGATGCTCCTTCCCGGGCATGTGATGCCCCAACGCGGCGGGCAGCGGCTGGGCTCCGAGGCTGTGAGCATCAGCGGCACCGGCTCCTGGGGACCCCCCGGGCCGCTGCGACGCCGCCCGCGGGTTAAACATTGAGCTCCGAGTGTGCCGGGCAGAGCTCTGTTTGCTGGGGCGCCCGAGTGTGACATTGAGGTGACGCACGGGGCTGGGAATCGCACCCCGAGCGGCGGGTGGACGCGTTTGTGAACTGGCCGGGCTTATTCTGTCTGCACGGAGCTCTGCGTGTGGGCGCAGATGTGCCGACAGCTTCCGAGCACCTTCGTTTTCCCTGCGGACGCAGGGTTCTGGGGTGCCTGCATCCTCGTCAGGCCTCGTGGGACTCAGGGAGGCTTCAAGTCGCTGCACGCGAGCGCATTTGCGATAAATGCACTTTCGGATCCATATTTTCCCTCTTCTACTTAAAAACAGGTCTCTTAGCTCCTCAGATCACTGGTCAGCTTTTCACGTTTTGCTTAAATAAACTGTCCTGAAGGAACGACAGCAGTGGAAAGGGAGTCTGTGCTACTTTTTTCTTGTGGTTCAGCGAGTTTCAAGTTTTTTACAAAGAAAGCCGCAGAAAGGCCGTAGGGGAGGGTCAGTAGAGGGCGGGGCTGGTACCCATTTTACTGAGCGCTCGCTGGAGGCCCGGTGTGTGCAGGCCGTGTCCCCTCGGAGGGGCCCCTCGGCTGGGCCGGCTCTCTACCCCTTGTGGCTGAGGCAGGCGGCTCGTCTGCATTCGCATGGCTCCGGGGTTCCTGCCGCCCCGGGGTTCCTGCCGCCCCGGGGTACCTGCCGCCCTGGGGTTCCTGCTGCTCTGGGGTTCCTGCCGCCCTGGGGTTCCTGCCGCCTGGGGTTCCTGCCGCCTGGCTGCAGCAGCTGAAGAAGCTGAGGGCTGGGAGCCAGGGCAGGGCTGCACCCCGGGTGTGGCACCCCTTAAAGGAGGGACAGCTCGGCCGCCCCTGCGCCTCCCTCTGGACGGCTCCTGGAGATGTTTCAGGCTCAGCTCGGGAGGACCCCGGTGACCCGCCGCGGGCCTGGCCACACGGCCCGTGGAAGCCGCCGTGGGTCGGAGCGAGGGTGATGCCCGGCGCCCACTCCGCCCCGGGGGGCGCTTCCTCCCCACACGGGCACACGTCCTTTCTCAGCCTGGGAGCAGGACATGCCAGTTTGTTTAAAACCGTCTCCCTTCACTCACTGTCAAACAGATCTTAGCTGCTGGGTGAAGAACTCACGAGGAAATTGCACCAAATTCGGATGCAGATGCTCCAGGAAAATGGGGGGTTCATCTTCCTGGAATATGTGGTTGGACTGAAAACATCGGCACTAATCACACCGTCCCTGTCCTGGGGGACCCCAGCAGTCTCGGCCCTGCTGTTCTGGAGAAGCCCCCGTGTTTTCCGCGCACGGTTCCAACCCGCGACTCCCCGGGTTTTCTGAGGAAGTGACACGCTTCTCCCGGCCCTTCCTGTCCGCCGCCTCCTCCTCCGCCTGTGGCTTTCCCAGCGCCCGCGGGCAGCGCCCTGGGAGGCAAGGGGGTGAGGGACGCGGCTCCGAACGAGTCTGGGCTGTTCCTGGCTCTCACTGGGCCCCTGCAGGGACGCTGTCGGCCCCTGGCGCTTGCCGATGGGGCACCGAGGTGCTGCGGAGCCTGTGGTCCGGGAAACGGGGCGAGGGCTTGTCCTGCAGGTTGTCGGCCTCCTGCCTGCACGTTTGGTCCCCTGTCGGCCAGATGGCTGCGTCTTCCTCCGTCTGGCTTCGGGCTCTAGGGCAGCCGGGCGCAGGAGTTAGTGGCTCAGCACGTGTCACACAGCGGCCTGGTCCCCAAGCCTCACTGGTCCCCAAGCCTCGGCTGCGGACACGGGCGGGGGGAAGAGTCCTCGGGGGCAGCTTGGCACGTGTGGCCAATGCGTTAACAGTTTTCATCTGGTGGTGCTTTGGGCATTTCTCCAAAGTAAATCATCAGTGACAGAGTGAAACGTTTTGGTAAGGATATTCATTATGTTGTTGGCTGAAAGTTAGAAGTGATTCAAATGTCCTGAGAAGGTGAAGGTTAAATAAATTACAGTGGATTGGAATAGAATTGTATATACCATTTAAAAAACCCAATTTTTATTCAGAGAATTGTTATTATATGGGAAGATGTGAGGTAGCGTACATTTGACAGTGATCCCATATTTTAAAACATGTATGTGTATAATGTACTGGGGTCTGAGGAAAAAGAGAGGGTGTGCATGGATAGAGCTGACCCTGCTTCAAGGGGGGTGGTTGGCCTCAAAAGAAAGGGGTCAGATCCGAGGGAGCCCCCAGCCTGGGCTCAGTGAGGTTTTGGGACCGGGATCCTCTAGTGCAGTGGTCGGCAAACTGCAGCTCGCGAGCCACATGCGGCTCTTTGGCCCCTTGAGTGTGGCTCTTCCACAAAATACCACGGCCTGGGCAAGTCTATTTTGAAGAAGTGGCGTTAGAAGAAGTTTAAGTTTAAAAAATGTGGCTCTCCAAAGAAATTTCAATCATTGTCCTGTTGATATTTGGCTCCGTTGACGAATGAGTTTGCCGACCACTGGGCTAGTGTAATAAACTCTAATTCTCATTGGCCCGAAGCTGGACCTTCTGTTCTACCCTGCTGCCCGCCCTGAGCCCTCAAACGTCGAGGGCAGAGGGCTGGGGAGACGGCGAGTGCACTGGGGTTTTGCTCCCCCTCCAGGCCCCAGGACCAGCATCCTTTTACCCGGGCACACAGCAAGCCTGCTTCAGGGAGCACTGTCCATCCGTCTTTCTGCAGCTGAACTTGCCATCCCAGTCGTCTTTGCTCTTGTGGCCTGGGCTGGGACAGAATGAGTCGTTGAAATAAAAATATTTCTTACTCAGCTGAGTTGGGTGTGTTTGTATGTGTAGCTTGTGTTATTGCTATCTATTTTTAGCAGAACAAGATAAGAAATTGGCATATTTCACAGCCCACAGTATAATTTGCTTTCAATAATAAGCTTCTAAAAGAAGTTACCCTGGCCCTAGCCAGTTTGGCTCAGTGGATAGAGCGTCAGCCTGCGGACTGAAGGGTCCCAGGTTCGATTCCGGCCAAGGGCATGTGCCCAGGTTGTGGGCTCCATCCCCAGTAGGAGGTGCGCAGGAGGCAGCCAATCCATGATTCTCTCTCATCACTGATGTTTCTAGCTCTCTCTCCCTCTCCCTTCTTCTCTGAAATCAATAAATATATATTTTAAAAAAATAAATAAAAGAAGTTACCCTGAAAAATGATTCGAGGACAAATCCAGTGATCACTGTAACGTTTAAATTTTTTTAAAATCCTCACCTGAGGATGTGGTTTGTTACTGATTTTTAGAGAGAGAAGCATCAGCGTGAGAGAAGACCCATCAGTTGCCTCCCGTACGCGCCCTGACCGGGGATTGTGCCCGCGATCTTCGGATTGACGGCACGGGCCAACCAACCGAGGCACGGGCCGGGGCGATCCGCGCAACTGAAAGAAAACGCTGTCGCTGCATTCTCACCTACAGTGAGCTCCTGCCCGCCGAAAAGGGGATGTCCCTGTCGCTCACACGTGAACCCATTGGGAATGAGCGCTTACGCTCGTCTGCGGTATCTAGTGTTGGATTACCCAAACTATTTTTTTTTAAAGCACCAGTGCGTTTTACTTTTCTTATAAAAGAAGTACAGCACAGGTTTTAATTTCCATTCTGGTTTGGAGAGGCGAGACTGTTTCACAGCTCGGTGAGACAGGTGTTGAAAAAGATGTTTGCGGTCAGTTTTGATGGGGAGGCGTGAGCTCAGACAAAGCTGTCAGCAGCTCCTGGCAGGGAAGCTGGGCTGCAGGAAGCAGGCCGCGCCAGAGAGTGAGGGGGCGAGTGGGAACTCGGTGTGCTTTTTTGGGTGGTTGTTGTTTTATTGTCTAAAGTTTTACATATGTCTCCTTTTTCCCCATTTGCCCCGCCATTCCCAGCCCGGGCAAGCCCCCCGCCCCGCCCCGCCCCAGTGTCTGTGTCCATTTGTGATGCTAATATGCATGCATACAAGTCCTTTGGTTGATCTCTAACCCCCCCTCCCTGCCATTTGTCTCTGGATCTATTCTTGTTCATCAAATTATGTTGCTCATTATATCCCACCAATGAGTGAGATCATGTGATATTTATCTTTCTCCAATTGGCTTATTTCGCTTAGCATAATAGTCTCCAGGTCCATCCATGCTGTTGAAAATAGTAAAACTTCCTTTTTTATAGCAGCGTAGTATTCCATTGTGTAGATGTACCACAGCTTTTTAATCCACTCATCTGCTGGTGGGCACTTGGGCTGTTTCCAGATCTTAGCTATGGTGAATTGTGCCACTATGAACATAGGGGTGCATATATCCTTTCTGATGGGTGTTTCTAGTTTCTTGGGATATATTCCTAGAAGTGGGATTTCTGGGTCAAATGGGAGTTCCATTCTCAACTTTTTGAGGAAACTCCATACTGTCTCCCACAGTGGCTGTACCAGTCTGCATTCCCACCAGCAGTGTAGGAGGGTTCCTTTTTCTCCACATCCTTGCCAGCACTTGTCATTTGTTGATTTGTTGATGATAGCCATCCTGACAGGTGTGAGATGGTATCTCGTTTTGATTTGCATCTCTCGGATGATTAGTGACTTTTGAGCAGGTTTTCATATGTCTCTGGGCCTTCTGTATGTCCTCTTTTGAAAAGTGTCTATTTAGATCCTTTGCCCATTTTTTTGATTGGATTGTTTATCTTCCTTTTGTTAAGTTGTATGAGTTCCCTGTAAATTTTGGAGATTAAACCCTTCTTGGAAATATCATTGGCAAATATGTTCTCCCATGCAGTGGGCTTTCTTGTTGTTTTATTGATGGTTTCTTTTGCTGTGCAGAAGTTTTTATTTTGATGTAGTCCTATTTGTTTATTTTCTCCTTAGTCTCCATTGCCTTACGACAGTGGTCGGCAAACTGCGGCTCGCGAGCCACATGCGGCTCTTTGGCCCCTTGAGTTTTTAGCAAAGGCCAGCTTAGGAGTACCCTAATTAAGTTAATAACAACGTACCTACCTATATAGTTTTAGTTTAAAAAATTTGGCTCTCAAAAGAAATTTCAGTCGTTGTACTGTTGATATTTGGCTCTGTTGACTAATGAGTTTGCTGACCACTGTCCTAGGAGCTGTGTTGGTAAAGATATTGCTACGACATATGTCTGCTATTTTGCTGCCTATGGAGTCTTGTAGGATTTTTATGATTTCCCATCATACATTTAACCATTTTGAGTTTGTTTTTGTGTATGGTGTAAGTTGGTGATTTAGTTTCATTTTTTCGCATGTATCTGACCAAATTTCCCAGCACCATTTATTGAAGAGACTGTCTTGACTCCATTGTATGCTTTTGCTTCTTTTGTCAATTATTAATTGAGCATAATGGCTTGGGTCGATTTCTGGGTTCTCTGTTCTGTTCCATTGGTCTATATGTCTGTTATTGTGCCAGTACCAGGCAGTTGTGAGAACCGTGGCTTGGTAATATAGCTTGACATCTGGTATTGTGATCCCTCCAACTTTGTTCTTCTTTCTCAGGATTGCTGTGGCTATTCAGGGTCTTTTTTTATTCCAGATGAATTTTTGGAGAGATTGTTCCAGATCTTTGAAATATGCCATTGGTATTTTAATGGGGAGTGCATTGAATCTGTAGATTGCTTTGGGTAGTATGGACATTTTAATGATGTTGATTCTACCAGTCCATGAACATGGTATGTTCTTCCATTTGTTTATGTCTTCCTCTATCTCTTTTTTTCAATGTCCTGTAGTTTTCCGAGTACAGGTCTTTTACGTCCTTAGTTAAGTTTATTCCTAGGTGTCTTAGTTTTTTTTTTTTTGTGCAATGGTAAATGGTATTTTTCTTTTTTTTATCGTTTCTCTTTCTGTGAGTTCATTATTGCTGTATAAAAAGACCATAGATTTCTGGGTATTAATTTTGTATCCTGCTACATTGCCGTATTCATTTATTAGGTCTAGTAGTGTTTTGATGGAGTTTTTGGGGTTTCCTATGTATAGTGTCATGTCATCTGCGAATAAGGACAGTTTTACTTCTTTTCCAATTTGGATGCCTTTTATTTCTTCTTGTCTGATCGCTATGGCTAGTACTTCCAGTACTATGTTGAACAGGAGTGGTGAGAGTGGGCATCCCTGTCTTGTTCCTGTTCTTAGGGGAAATGAGTTTAGTTTTTCCCATTGAGTATGATGCTGGCTGTAGGTTTGTCATATAAGGCTTTTATTATATTGAGGTATGATCCCTCTATTCCCACTTTGCTGAGAGTTTTTATCAAGAAAGCGTGTTGGATTTTGTCAAATGCTTTTTCTGCATCTATTGATATGATTATGTGATTTTTATCTCTCAGTTTGTTCATGTGCTGTATCACATTTATTGATTTGCAGATATTGTACCATCCTTGCATCCCTGGGATAAATCCCACTTAGTCACGATGTATGATCTTTCTAATGTAATGCTGAAACTGATTTGCTAGAATTTTGTTGAGGATTTTAGTATCTATGTTCATCAAGGATATTGGCCTGTAGTTCTCTCTCTCTCTCTTTTTTTTTTTTTTTGTGTGGTGTCTTTATCTGGTTTTGGGATTAGGGTAATGCTGGCTTCATAGAAAGAGCTTGGGAGTGTGCCTTCCTCTTCAATTTTTTTGACTAGTCTGAGGAGGATAGATTTTAGTTCTTCTTTGAATGCTTGGTAGAACTCCCCTGTAAAGCTGTCCAGAGCAGGGCTTTTGTTTGCTGGAAGATTTTTGATCGCTGCTTCAATTTCTTCGGTAGTTATTGGCCTGAAATGTTTTTTGGTTCTTCCTGATTGAATTTTGGGAGCTTGTATTTTTCTAAGAATATGTCCATTTCGTCTAGGTTGTCCATTTTGTTGGAATAGAGTTGTTCATAATATTTTTTCATAGTCGTTAGTATTTCTGTGGGATCGGTTGTTACTTCACCTCTTTCATTTCTGATTTTGTTTATTTGGGTCCTCTCTCTTTGCTTCCTGGTGAGCCTGGCTAGAGGTTCATCAATCTTGTTTATCCTCTCAAAGAACCAGCTCTTGGTTTTGTTTATCTTTTGTATTGTTTTTTTGGTCTCTATGTCGTTTATTTCCACTCTGATCTTTATTATTTCCTTCCTTCTGCTTATGCTGGGGTTTTTTGTTGTTGTTGTTGTTGCTCTCTTTCTAACTCTTTGAGTTGTGGGGTTAGATAATTTATTACCATTTTTTCCTGTTTTTTGAGGTAGTCCTGTAGAACTATGAACTTCCCTCCCAAGACTGCTTTTGCTGTGTCCCATAGATTTTGGATTGTTGTGTTTTCATTGTCATTTGTTGCCATGATGCTTTTAATTTCTTTTTTGATCTCTTTGGTAACTCATTGTTTAATAGCATGCTATTTAGCCTCCAGGTGTTTGATTTTTTTATTGTAGTTGATTTCTAATTTTATGCCATTGTGATCTGAGAAGATGCTTGATATGATTTCTATCTTACTGAATTTGAAGAGACTTTGCCTGTGTCCCAATATGTGGTCTGTCTTTGAAAATGACCCATGTGCACTTGAGAAGAATGTATATTCTGTGCCTTTGGGGTGAAATGTTCTGAAGATGTCAATTCTATCTGATCTAGTGAGTCATTTAGGATTGATGTTTCTTTGCTGATTTTTTGTTTAGAGGATTTGTCCAGTGGTGTTAGTGGGGTATTCAAGTCCCCTACTATGACTGTATTGCTGTCAATCTCTCCCTTGATATCCCCCAGAAGTTTTTTTTTTTTATGTATTTGGGTTCTCCTTTATTGGGTGCATATATGTTTACCAGATTTATATCTTCTTGTTGAATTTCTCCCTTTAATATTTTGAAGTGGCCTTCCTTATCTCTTGTTATGGCCTTCACTTTGAGGTCTAATTTCTCAGATATAAGTATTGCTACCCCAGCTTTTTTTTTCCTTTCCATTCGCCTGAAAAACCTTTTTCCATCCCTTCACCATCAGTCTGTGTGAGTCTTTGTTCTGAGGTGGGTTTCCTGTAGACAGCAGATATATGGGTCATGTTTTCTTATCCACTCAGCTACCCTATGTCTTTTGATTGGGGCATTTAATCCATTTACATTTAAAGTCATTATTGATAGGTGCTTGTTTGTCACCATTTTTATTCTTTATGCTGGTGTTCCTTCTTCCCTTCCCATTTCTTCTTTTTACAGCAGACCCTTTAGCATTTCTTGCATTGCTGGTTTGGTGGTAATAAATTCCCTTAGTCCTTTTTTGTCGGTGAAACTCCTGATTTCACCCTCAACTTTAATTGATAGCCTTACTGGGTACAGTGTTCTTGGATTCAGACCCTTGCTTTGCATGACTTTGTATATTTCATTCCATTCCCTTCTGGCCTGATGTGTTTCTGTTGAGAAATCAGTCGATAGTCCGATGGGAGATCCCTTGTAGGTAACTTTCTGTCTCTCTGGCAGCCTTTAAGATTCTTACTTTGTCCTTGGTGTTTGCCAATTTAATTATAATGTGTCTTAGTGTTGGTCTTTTGGGGTTCATCTTGTTTGGGACTCTATGTACTTCTTAGACTTGTGTGCGTTTTTTCTTCCCAATATCAGGGAAGTTTTCTGTCATTATTTCTTCAAACAGGTTTTCTATTCCTTGCTCAGTTTCTTCTCCTTCTGGATCCCCTATTATGCAGATGTTGTTTCGTTTCGTGTTGTCCTAAAGTTTTCTTGGGCTCTCCTCCTGTTTTTTAAGTGTTTTTTTTTCTAGATGCTGCTCTGCTTGCTTATTTTTTCCTACCTTGTCTTCTAGCTCACTGATGTGGTCCTTCGCTTCTTCTAGTCTACTGTTGATGCTTTCTATTGAGTTCTTCATTGCAGTGATGTCATTTTTCATTTCTTCTTGGTTCTTCTTCGTTTTCTCTTGGTTCTTACACATGTTGTTCAATTTGTTCGCCATCCTTTTCAGCGACCTTATGACCATTGCTATGAGTTCTTTCTCTGACATATTGCTTGCCTCCATTTTGTTTACTGCCTTTTCCGGTGATTCCTCCTTTTCTTTTGTATGCAGGCTGTTTCTTTGTCGCCCCATGATCGCTCCTCTCAGGGTGTCTGGTTATGTAGCTCTCTCTCTCCTGCATTGACTTAAAGGCACAAAATACAACATGACAAGACACAATGCACAGGGCACCAAACACAAATGTATTCACAATACTAATAACCCCAAACAAAGGTGACCACCAGAGAATTAGGTGAGAGAAAAGAGTGCAAAAATGATATTGAGAAAAGGAAAAAATGTAAGAGAGAAAAGAAAGAGAAGAAAAAAGAAGGGGAGAAAACTCCAATAAACAACTAATCCAAAAAATGCAAATAACAAACACCCAAACAACAAACACCCAGATGAATCTGAGGAGGCAGAGCTTTCTCTAGGCCAGTGGTCGGCAAACTCATTCGTCCACGGAGCCAAATATCAACAGGACAACGATTGAAATTTCTTCTGAGAGCCAAATATTTTAAACTTAAACTTCTTCTAACACCGCTTCTTCAAAATAGACTCGCCCAGGCTGTGGTATTTTGTGGAAGAGCCACACTCAAGGGACCAAAGAGCCGCATGTGGCTCGCGAGCTGCAGTTTGCCGACCATGGCTCTAGGCCAGGGGTGGGCAAACTTTTTGACTCGAGGGCCACAATGGGTTCTTAAACTGGACCGGAGTGCCGGAACAAAAGCATGGATGGAGTGTTTGTGTGAACTAATATAAATTCAAAGTAAAGGAGCGGAGGGGAGAGCAAGAGAACCGGATAGAACATCTGGATCCGGCCCGCGGGCCATAGTTTGCCCAAGGCTGCTCTAGGCGATATCTGACCTTTCCATCCATGGATTGCCTCACCAGCTGTGTTTAATTCTCCAATTCCGGGTGGATGTTGTTTGATTCAGCTGTTCCTTCTATCTGCTCTGTGAGAAGGCACAGGACCTGTCCACATATTCGGCACTGCTTTGTTTTTTCCCCTTGGGACAGCCTTTTTAGGCGCCCGCAGTTGGGGAGGCTGGAGTCTCGGTGTTCGTGGGTTCGCAGCTGAGGCAGCTGGTCCCTGGGCGTTGTGGTTGTAGGGTCCCAGGAGGTATCCGAGGTCTCCCTGGTTGAAGGTAAGGCTGGGCTTCCATCACAGCCGCTTTCCTCTTCAAGATGGTGTGGTCTCTGCTGCAGAGCCGGCTGCTCCAGAAGAGATTTCAGCAGCAGTAGAGGCTGCCTGGCCAGGGGAGCCCGGTCTGCTAGTCCCCAACAGTCCCGTGGAGCATAGCTGTCCCTCACTCACTCAATACAGACACTCCCCGCACTCTCCTTTTATTCTCTCACTGTCTTGCAGCCTGCCGTCCCATCAGCAGCCATCTTGGACCCCTCCCCTATATATTTTTGATATGACTCAGTGGTGTGTTTTAAGAAGTGCTTTTATGGCGTCGTGCAAGCTGGTGCTCAGAAGGTGAGAGCAGGCTGGCGAGAGGGGGCTGATAACACCGGGCCTCCTTCCCGTGGTGGAGGTGTTCAGGTCCACCTTCCCGCCATGACCAGGGGCGCCCAAGTGTGTGCTCCACCGCCACCGCCTCCCAAGCCCCACCTCCCGCTGGGGCCCACGCTCGGTGGCCAGACACTCGGCTCTGCACAGACATGAGCGGGTGGCTCCCCGCCCACTGGGACTCCGATTACATACTCAGGAGAGACTCCCCCTGATTTACTCTGGAACCAGGTGGTGCTACCAGTCCGCGGTGACCTGCTCCTGTCCCACCTTTTGACTAAGGAACACTTGGTGGTGATGCCACAGTTATTGAAAGCTGCCGAGGAGCCCAGGAGTTGTCTCCGCAGGCCTCTGAGTGTTCCAGTGCCTCGGGACTTGTCCTGAGCCCTGCTGTCTCGCCCACCCCCCGGGGAGTCCTCATTCCTGGGCTGGGGAGACCGTGTGTGCAGGTGCCTTCCAGAGGAGCTCTCGAGCCCAGGGACAGGGAACTGCTCCCCTTCTCTCGATGTGAAACAGAGAAGACAGAACTGCTGGCGTCCACCTGCATGTCTCCACGCATGTCGCCCCTCACAGGTCCACAGCCGGGCTCTTGAGTGCCCCGCTTCACCCAGCCTTTGCTTCTGCCTCTCAGCAGGTGAGGCCACCTCATCCAGCATGCCTGAATCTCCACGTCCTCTCTTCTCTTCCGGCCCCAACCTAGAAAGCAGTTCCTTCTGAGGTACCTTAACTGCATCTCACGTCGGCCTGCTTCCTCTGTCCCCACAGCCACCAGCGTGGCCTGGCCCGTGTCACCACTCGGCTGACTACGGTGCCTCCTTGCAGGCCTCGTTGCCACAGCCCCTCCTCCAGCCCCTCTTCATGGGACAGCCACAGCATCTTCTTAAAGATCCAGACTGATTACTTCCTTCTCCTGCATAAAATCTTGAGGCTCATTTTACACTTGGGAAAAAACCTAAATTATTTTCCTGACTTCAAGGCTATATTCTACCCTACTGGGCCACCTACGGAGCTTTTACAGTACATACATGCACATATGTGTGTGTGTATCACCCCAAGATCCGTGAGCTGGGACCAGGGCATCCCTGGCGAAAGCCGAGGAGCAGGGTGTTCCTCAGCTCCGTCCACAGCATAACGGGCGGGAGGCGGCTCTGCCTCCGCATCCTTCCTTGTTAGGGGAGAGGATCGGTCATCGGGACGTCTGCTCCCCCTTTAGGAGGCCCTCCCCCCGTGCCAGCCGCGCCTCCCTTCTCCCGGCCACGGGCCACGGGCCACGGGCCACGGCAGCGAGGCAAGATGGTACCCCCGGGGACTCTTAAGTGGGTCAGACGAATACATGAATCAAATTAACCCCCAAATCACTTTGACCTCAAGGCAGAAATTCATTCCATATTAAGATACTGCAGTGAAAGGCCTAAATTCACTGTAGTAATAAAATGCCCACAAGAGATACCCTATATTTGAATATTAATTCTATCTCATTAATCAAATTCCCAGGGAAATATTAAAATCCAAAGATGACATTTCATTTTAAATTAAAGTCAAGTGCTCTGCCCGTGTGAGCTAAAATTCAAAGAAATTGCTCTCTCGACCTTCATTCTGCTCAATCGCAACTGGGGGCTCTGGGCCTGCTCGGGCCGGGTCCTCGGAGCAGCTGCAGCCTGTGGGGGTTTCAGGAGCCCAGGACCAAGTCACTGATGTGCCTCGCTTCCTAAAATTAACACCGGTTAGCAAGGCAGGGTTGGTGTAAGAGCTGCTCCTCCCTTCCGAAGCCTGACTCCACCAGTGAGGAACCGAGCCTGCCCCAGGTCTTCTGCCGGTGGCCTCGGCGGAGGGGGCCCGGGCACAGCGAAGGCTCCGCCAGCAGGCGGTCCACAGCAGGAAGCCTGCGGCCTCTGAGCGTCGGGCAGGGTCTTGGCTTCGGCTTCCAGGACTGCAGTGCGCCTGTGGCAGGTGGTGGCCTGTGGCAGGTGGTGGCCCGTGGCATTGGGTCTCGCTCTCCTTGGCGTGGCTGTTCCAGCGAGCCAGCAGGCTCCTCTTCCCCTCCTGGGAGTTGTAGGCCTGCTCACAGCTGAGCTCTAGGGACACCTCGGCTGAAACATGGACGCCTTCTTGATTCACTGCACGAGCTCTTAGTCTCGGCGCCCTTGGCATCTCCCTTCTGGGCGTTTTACTCGGCAGTTTCAGCATTTCCTGTTTCACACCCGGTGCCTGTCCCTTCCCCACCCAGTCAGCCTGGCGCTCCTTGGCTGCGCTCTGACGGCCATACCCGCACTTGCTCGCCCTTCAGCTCCTCGTGGGTCCGAGCCCAGTGTTCAGAGGGCATCTCAGCAAGACTGCCCCCCCACTCCCCCCCCCCCCCCCCCCGTGTAAACAAGCTAACATTTCGCTTTGAACGAAGCCCTCGGACACTGCCGGGCTCCGCGGAGTGTGGTGCCCACGTGAGAGCAAGCCTGTCTGGGTCTCCTGTGCCCCGGGGAGCCGTCCGCCTCTTCTCTGAGGTGCAACATTTACGCCAGGCCTCCAGTGCGTGGCCTTGTTCGTTAAAACAGTTCTCTGACGTTTACATTGCCGGGGCGACCAGCAGAGCGTGCACGACAGGTGAACGCGGACTCTGACACGTGTCTGTGGCAGAGAGGCTAAGGGACTGCCTGGCATGAGAAACCAAGCAGCCCCGTTCCCGGCCTCCCCGGCCTTTCACTGTAACAACCGCCGGAGCTAAAACGAACTCCAGGCACGCTCAGCAGGGCAAGCGCCTTGAGGGACACATGCATCTGAATTGCCCTTTAAGCAAGGCCGTCTGAGGACGCCGCGTAACGGTTCCGGGGACACCCCGGGGCTCAGACTGGTTTGGGAAAGACAAGGCAGGGGTGGTTGCCTGCGGACGGCTCCCCCCGGAGGCCCCCGACCTTCCGGAGTTCCTCCTGACAGACTTCCCGAGCCCCGTGCTTCCCCGCATCAAATCACAAAGCGGTGCTAAACATCAGGCCCTTCCCCGTGACATCGAGGTTATGTTGGTCCATTAACGAGGAAGACGGCGTCGTCGGCTCTCCGATCTACATTGAGATCGTGATGGGTTGGCAGCATGTCAGTGGTCTGCTGTCTCGGGCTTAGGAAAGTGATAAGCCTGTCGTTGGCGTCCTGGCCTGCCCTGTCCTGGGTTAGCAGCCATGGCGTGGGAAACTAATGGGAGTTGGAAAACTTCCTGTTTTTCTGTTTTGGACAGCTGACATGCGTGATGGAGAATCTGTTCCCTAAAAAGTTGGGGTAGCCACTTGGAGAGCTGTTTGGGTCTGACTGTTTTTGTTAGAGAGTCTTTGGTCATGTTCATATTTTTAAATGACTTAAATTTAAATTTTTAAATGATCGTTCTATTCAGGCTTTTTATTCATTGTGTCAATTTTGACATTTTTTCTTAGAAATAATTTCCATTTAGATTTTCAGTTTTTTTGTAAAGTTTATGATATTTCATCTATGTTTCTATACTTATTTTTCTCTTTTTATTCTATTCTTTTAAAACCGATATCTGTTTTCCTTCATCAGGCTTTACAGAATTTTTAAAATTCTAATAATATTTACAAAGAACTTTAAGCTTCTAATTTGGGTTAATTTTTCCTATTGTGTTGCTACTCCAGTTCACTGACTTTTGCGTGTCAGTCTAGACCAGTGGTTCTCAACCTTTCTAATGCCGCGACCCTTTAATACAGTTCCTCATGTGGTGGTGACCCCCAACCATAACATTATTTTCATTGCTACTTCATAATTGTCATGTTGCTACTGTTAGGAACCGTAATGTAAATAGCTGTGTTTCCCGATGGTCTTAGGCTCTACAGCAGCGGTTCTCAACCTGTGGCTCGCGACTCCTTTCACAGGGGTCGCCTAAGACCATCGGAAAACACAGATATTTACATTACGATTCATTAACAGTAGCAACATGACAGTTATGAAGTAGCAATGAAAATAATTTTATGGTTGGGGGTCCCCACCACATGAGGAGCTGTATTAAAGGGTCGCAGCATTAGGAAGGCTGGGAAGCACTGATTTAATAGGAAGGCTGAGGACCACTGGGTCAGAAGAACAAAGATAGGAGCCAGAGCAGGCTTCTCTGCAGGAACAATGCAGAACAGGAGTCAGTGGAGTGATAGCTTTAAGATGATAGACGACAACTGTCATTCCAGAGCCAGCCAGCCAGGACATTTTTCAGAAACGATGCGGACAGAATACAGAGATTCCCAGCCCGTCAAAGGGAAAGAGCATTGGTCAGCAGAACTGTGCTGTGGTAAATGTGCAAGACGGACAACGTGAACCTGACTCAAACGAAGAAATCAAATACGTGGATAAAAATAAGATACCTTCCCCCTCACCTTTGGTTGTTTAAAATATGGCTGGCTCTTTGATGCATTTAAAACAGGAACGTGTTTTGAGGTTTACAACGTGTAGAAGTAAGTGCATGAGGGCGGCAGGTGCCCCCGTGCCAAGCGGAGTGCCCAGCTGTCCGCCGTGCGCCGTGTAGGAAGTCGTCTCCAGTGAGTCCTCCTGCCACAGCGTTGGCACCAAATCGAGAGTAAATAGGAAACCTCCATCGCCGACATTGTAGAAAGTGGATTTGTAATTAAAAACTTCTCCCACAGCCAAATCTCCAGGCGCACACTGCTTCAGTGGTGAGTCTATGAACCACCTGAGAAGGAAAACAGGCCGTCTTTCTCTTTAAGAAATAAAGGGGGGAGGGAATACTTCCCAGCCCGTTTGATGAAGCCAGCAGTGCATTTGTGTATATTCCAGGCAAAGCCTTTAGGAAAAAACAAGCTACAGAAACGTAAACATTAACAGAATCATGAACGAAAACAATTTTTTCAAAATACTAATAAATTTGTGTACTGTATAAAACGAAGTGCATTGCTAATAATGATGGCCCTGTTGCGTCAACATTACAAAATCAAACCCCAATGACCACGTATTAACGGAAGAAAAGGGGGAAAGAGATAGGATTATCTCAATAAGTAGAGGGGAAGCGTTTGTCAAAATGGAACATTCATCATAAAAATTGACAGCAAATGCAGAGGAGAAAGGACCTTCCTCAGCTTGGTAAGGGCACCCAGCATCAGAGAGAGGGCTCTCAGCACCCGTCAGCTGCCCCGAGCACTGAGCGTGGTAAAAACTGGAAAGTTGTTCTTCGTCTACATGGGAAAGTCGGCGTCTTAGAAAACACTCAGTTGAGACAATGAAAGAGAAGGCCCATAGCGGGAGAGAGCATTCACTCCACGTGTGTCTGCCGAGGACCCGTGTCCTGTGATCTGAGGACGTCGCTGCTCATAAGAATGACCGTGGGCAGAATACTGGGAGAGCACTTTGCAAAAGGTGGGGCGGCCCCACGCCCGGAAAACAGGCCCCGCATCAGGAGTCCTCGGGCAGGCGCAGATGAGTCGGGGATGCCCGGGAGGCTCCGGCGGCCCCCAGTGGGCATGTCTGAGGGCGCCTCGTCCCCGAGAGAAGCCTTGCCCTGCCACACGGCCTGTACCCACGTCAGCACAGGACGCCGGGAGCCTTCGTCGGTGCGTGTTGGAGGCGCCGTGTTCATCGCGGACCGAGCCGGGTAGGCTGCGTCCCTGTGTGCGCAGGGGTCGGGGCCTGGGGGACGTCGCCTCTCCTCGGGTTTGCGTTTCCTTTGGTTTCCCGTTGGGGGGGGGGGGCGGGGGGCGGGGAACAGCCCGAACAATTGAGGCTGTTTCCTCCCAGCCCTCCACACTGCCCGCAGGAGCCGAGAGGCGGTGAGGGGCTGCGCCTTCGCAGGCGGCTCTGAGGCCGCTGGCTGAGGTGGGGAGAACAGTTAGCAAACCAGTTAGCTGTCCTGTTTGCACCTTGTTCCGGGGGCGAAGTGTTGGTCTGTTTAGGCGGGTGGGCTGTCTTGCTGGGATGCGCTCGCTGGGGAGGCCGTGACGGAGCTCGGCTCCTTGATGTGAGCTGCAGCCCGTGACTCATCTCCTCGCTGGCATCCGCTCCCAACACGCTGGGTGAGAAAACAACTTGTTTTATGAAGTGCGAACAGAAGGAAACGTGTTAATTCCCTCATTGTTGGCCCCTGCCCCCGACATGAGCTCCGCACCCGGCAGTGAACTTGAGCTGTGATCACCGTGCGCCCATCACTCCGAGGGCTTCCGCTCCGCCCTCCTCTCCTGTGACCTTGTCCTGTGTCGTCTTTTTAATGTCAGAAAGGCAGGGAGAGGGAGATAGAAACATCCATGATGAGAGACAATCACTGATTGGCTGCCTCTTGCACGCCCCCCACTGGGGACTGAGCCCGCAACCCGGCCATGTGCCCTTGACCAGAATCGAACCCAGGACCCTTCAGTCTGCAGGCCAGTGCTCTATTCACTGAGCCACACGGGCTAGGGCTGCCCTGTGTCATTCTTAAATGACCTGCTTGTCATAGGTCACTTACGTTATAACATTAAATGGGTTTCTGTAAGAATCTGTCTCATTTCCTAATTCATTGGTGTGAATGACCAACCTTTAACTGGGGAAGCGTGCCCAGTTCACCACGCCTGGTGTGACCATCGCTTCCTTCAGCCTCAGTTGTCAGCGGTGGTTTTATTTCCTTCAGAGAACATCTTACCCGTTTAACACACCTGAACATTCTTTCTCTCCCCGGAAATGAGATGTTTCTCTTGCATTGAATAAAGGTCCTGAATCCTTACCCCCCTCAAAAGGAACCTGGTTTTTAAAAATAAATGCACAGTTTTCCCTAATTCCCAGTCGGATTGGGTCCTGGGCTGGGGGCCAGTCTCCCTGCGGTTTCTCGGCGTCCAGGAGCCACCGCTCCCTCCGCGCTGTGGCCACTGGATTTCTTGCAGGGCACTGTCGCCGTCACTCCCACGCACCATGAGAGGTCCCTGTGTGCCAGCCGTACGCGGTCACCCTTGGAACTGGGCGCTGTCATCTCCATTTTACAGATGGGAAAACAGTCTGAGCAGTCCGGTGACTGACTAGCACTCCGCATCGCACTCAGCGGTACGTGGCCCAGCGAGTGCTCGACTCGGAGGCTCCCTTCCGGTCTGTGCCCTGGAGCCAGGGACGCGCCAGCGCTGTCATCCCAAGCACCTGCACTGCCTGTTGCGGACCTTCATCCCCGCCGCCACCTCGGTGCTCTAGGAGCAGCGGGAAGTGGGTGTGCCCCTCCCTGCCCGGCAGGTCGGCAGGTCGCGCACAGGCACTGGAGAGCTGGCCTCCGACGTGGGCTCTGTGACCGCGCAGCTGCTGCTTGTCGCAGCTCCTGGGCCTTTCAGAAGGAGGGACAGCCCGGGAGCAAATGCTTTTAGAAAAAGGAAAATCTGTCAGGAATGCATGCTAACCGTTTCCAATTGAAAGTAAAATTAACTTTTTTATGCGAAAGCTTGGTTCCTAATGATGAGTTGCCCGCTGCTTTAGCCCGAACACAAATAACGGTCCAGACAGCAGTGCCACCGCGGCCTGCTCCGAGGCCGAGTGCGTGGAAGGTCCCGTGGGGTCTGAGCTCAGGGCGCATCTCACTGAGATGTGAAGTCACAATACCCACGTAATTCTGTGAAGTAAGTTTTCTTCCTTGCATATGTCGTCAGGTAAACTTGTTTTTATAACTCGAAGTTCCATTTTAAAAAACTACAAAACACACACAGGACTCCAAAGCCAGCATTGCACCAGCAGGTGCCCTCACAGAGCGCTGGCCTCCGTCCTTGTCTTCCGCATCGTCCTTTCTCTGCGCTCGGGGAAGCCCTGGTTTTCATGTGGCCGCTGTGGTGTTCGGGACACAGGGAGATCTGTTATCTTGCCTCCGGGATTACAGCAGGGGTCCGCACTTCCCACCCTGCACCTGGCTCTCGTGTGCTCTTATGTCTGGCCATCCCTCCCCAGCACGCAGGTGACCTCCACGCGCTACCCCAGCTACTGGAGTCTTCTGAGTCACCCCTAGTTTACTGACCCGCCGGGACTGCAGCACGCTGGGGCGTTCCCACGATACTTGTTGTCATATCACCGGCGCTCCGAACCAGTCAGTGGTCATCAGGGACGTGCAATGGACCACGATGACATGCCACCTCACACCCAGGACGGTAACAGCAGCTGTTCCCGAGGAGCGGGGTGGGATGGAAACGGGACAGCCACTTTGAAAGAGTCTGGCAGCTCCTCAGAATGTTCGCTACGGAGCTACCTAAAAGCCTGGTAATGCTGCTGCTACCGGTCCATCGCCAAGAAAACGAACGCACATGTCCACTCGGAAACGTGTACATGGGCGTTCACGAACACGTCATTAATCCAGATGGTTGAAGTAGCTCAAGTGCCCGTCGCCAGATGCGCGGATAAGTGACTGTGGTGCATCCACAGCACCAGTGGCATGTGGTTCAGCCGTCCCGGGGTGGAGCACTCCGCCCGCCACCTCCCGGGACTCGGATGCTGTGCTCGTGGAAGGGACGCACAGGAGGCCGTGTGCTGTGATTCCGATGGCGTGAAACCTCCAGATCCCGCACCTCCCTGGAGACAGGACTGGAGCGGGGCAGGGAGTGGCTGCTGGTGGTTGTGGATGAAAAGGTTCTAAAATTAGAGAGTGGTGACGACACACTTTGTGAGTATACTAAATCCACTGAATTAAAAGGGTGCGTTTTCTGGTATGAGGATTATAATCTCAGTAAAATTTATAAAAATACACGTTGTGCTGCAGCGAGTCACCTGTGCAAACATAACTTCGCATGGCCACGGGGTGTGTGTTACCTGCAGTCCTGGCCAAAGAGTGAACCGCTCAGGACGGTGCTGGTCTGCCCGGCGCCATGCGTGTGCCTGGCTGCTGTCCCTGTCCCCGCTCCCACGTGTGTGCCAAAGCCGGCGTTTGCCACCTGACGGCTGCGGCTGGTGCCTCGGTGTGGCAGTAACGTGCCTCCCTCTGACTGCGCACAGTCGAGCATATTCCGATACCTTTGTGGTCCGCCTGCGTTTCTTTTTTTTCAGTGTCGTTTCTGTTCATGTATTTCATCCATTTTTCTATTGGATTGTTGGTCTTTTTCCAATTTTTAGGCGTTCTTTATGTATTAAAATAATAAACCTTTGCCTATGATACCTTACGAGTCAGTTTTCCCGTTTTCATTTGCCTTTTTAGAAAACCTAGTCAAACCTGTTCCCTGTGGCTTCCGGAGTTTGAATCCTAGTTGGAGAAGCTTTTCCTGCTCCGAACGTAGAAAAGGGACTCCCTGGCTCGTGCCAGTGAACTGTCGTGACGCAGGCCCAGCTGGGGTCTGTCCTGGGAACGGCCACCTGCTCTGTCCTTGTTTGTGTGGCTGCCAGTCGGCCCGCATTTTTGAGGAAGGGGGGAAGGAGAAGTATCACGTTTTGTTTACATGCCTGTTGTCAGATATTTCTGGGTTCAGAATTGCACAGACAGCGCAGCGACGAGCAGGGAGAGAAAACGGAGCGACAGGTCCCCGTGACCCCGGCGCTCCGGCTGCTGCGTGTAACTCCGTGCTCTCCTCTCCGCAGGTCAACGAGCTGGACGCCATCCCCCTGATCCTGGACAGCTGCAGCCCGGACGACAGCAACCCCTGTATCCTTGTGTGGGAGCCCCGCTCAGGCCGCAGCCCGCGCCCCGGCGTGCCCGCCCCCCTGCCGCTCCTTGGCTGAGGAGCTGCCTGCCCTCCCGTTGGCCTGTTCCTGGGAAGGAAGCCCCCTTCTCGGTTGCGGCTGGACCGGCCCCCGTGCAGCCTGTGCAGGTAGTGGCCGGGCTTCCCAGGTGGACGGGAGTTACGGGGAGAACGCGGCGGTGGCACCGAGCTCTGGTTTGGCAAGTCCTGTCCTGTGACCCTCTGTGACTGAAGCTGCGGCTCCGGCTCTTGTCCTCACCTGTCATCCTGTGTGTTCTGGGGTGTCTGGCACTCGTGTCCCCAAGGAGTGGCGCTATAGGAAGCAGGTCTGTTGCAGTGATGAACCCCAAAACCCATGCCGCCCGTTTCGGTTTGAGAGAGAAACTGATTTCCGGAGCTTCCCTGCTGAGAGCCACGCTCAGCCCCGTCCGGGCCTTCTCCGCACGGCCTGCGCTGGCTGCGGGTGGAGCGGGCAGACAGGCCACTGTGGGGACTCGGAGAGCAGAACCCCATGGGGACAGTGAGGCGCTGTCTTAGGATGGAGGAGATGGGGGGGGGGGCGCATTTTAAAGTAAAACCCCTCACTGTGGTTTCTGTCAAGAACAGAAAAGGAGCCCTGGCTGGTTTGGCTCAGTGGATAGAGCGTCGGCCTGTGGACTGAAGGGTCCCCGGTTCGATTCCGGTCAAGGGCACATGCCCAGGTTGTGGGCTCCATCCCCAGTAGGGGGCGTGCAGGAGGCAGCCGATCCATGATTCTCTCTCATCATGGATGTCTCTCTCTCCCTCTCCCTTCCTCTCTGAAATAAATAAAAATATATTTAAAAAAGAAGAACAGAAAAGGAGCTGTTGGAAATCACGTGTTTCAAAGTAAGTGGACGGAAAATGCTTGCTTGTGCTAAAGATACTGTCCTTTGTCTGATGAGCCAGAGAGATCTCTCCTTTCAGAGAGCACGGAGCCATAGCTCATCAGGGAGACAGGCCTAGAGCCTCTCGCTCGGGGGCAAGCAGCTGGCTCCGTCGCATCGTGATTGGGGCTCGGGCTGCGCTCGCTGCAGAGCTCCGACTCGGCTTAGCTCCAAGGCCGGGGAGGAGAGAGAGGGAAGCTTTCTGCCCAGGAGAGCAGGGAACGAGCAGGTGCAAGGAAAGTGGCTTCTTGCGAAAGAAGAAATTCACCCAGGGTTACTCCCATGGCCCTCGGACCTCCCTTCCCATGAGACAAGCTTCGTCTCGTGGTCTGTAGCTTTCCGCAAAGACCAGACACGCCAGCTCACGGGGCTCGGGCGGAGGTCTCCGCCCGGCTCCCTCAGATCCTCCCTCCCTCCCTCGGCTCTTTCAGGAACCTCAGCGGGTCCTGCTGTGCCTTTACACACTTCCCTTCCTCCCGGCAGCGCCCGAGGCAGACCGTGTCTCACCTGCACTTGGCAGATGAGCAGTGCGCTGCGAGTGGCCTGACGGTCAGGCCGGGTTTGAACTGGGTGTGTGCTGTGTGCCGTGTGCCTGCTTCCTAGTCCCTGGCCTGCAGTGCCTCCTCGCCAGCCACTGGGAGGGCACGGGCACAGACAGGCCGCAGGAGCTTACTCCTGGGCGCTTGCTGGACCGTGGAGTGACACGGAATCTGCAGGAGGCTGTGCCACCATCCGGGCTGGAAGTGACCGTGGCTGGAGCCCCTGGGAACCTGGCGATGGGGAGACAGTGCTCTGAGCATTCTCATGGCTTTGAGTAGGGTCTGCCAATGTCCCAAACCTCACACGTCCGGGTGAGACTTCCTCTGCCCAGCCACCTGTCCTGGTCAGCGGGGACACCTCCATCATCCCGTGGCCACCTGTCCTGGTCAGCGGGGACACCTCCATCCCGCAGCCACGGCCAGAAGCCTGGGAGCCACTCGCCGTGCTGTTTCTGCCGAGCGAGAGGAGGAATGTGCAGGAGCGCAGTGGTGCGGTGACGTGTGTGTGTGTGTGTGCGTGTGTGCGTGTGTGTGTTCTGCCAAAACAAGTTTCTCCCAAGAGTTGTTTCTTTTGTAAATTCATTAGCTCGGCTTGGCAGTGATATTATTTCAGATTTGTTTGGTTTACCCTCTTCAGATAATTCACAACAGCAAGCTCTTGGTGAACTTTAATTTCAATAGTTTATGTGAAAAAGCAGTAGGTGTTTGGGTATGCTCAGACTAGGAGCCGTCCTGGTGTTGAATACCAGTTAATAACACCTCCGTTCTCGGGTCAGCTGGGTCATCAGCCATGCCCATCAGCCTCCTCCCTGGGAGGGGAGGGCTTGTGCAGCCTCTGGACACTGCACGGGACTCTGACTGGCCACCCGTGGGGACCAGGAACTCCAGGCTGCATGTCAGAGAGGCCTGTCCGGTGGGGACAGGCTGGAAGGCCGCGGACGCCCCGTCTCGGGGCAGTTCCAGGGGCCTGTGGGGATTTCCAGTGTCGGGGAGTCATCGTCTCCAGGGTGGCTGGCGGGTGAGGAGCCCTGGGCTGCTGCTGCTTCGCGACACGAGCCAGCGGCCCAGCTGTTCGCTCGCCGCGCACTGGTGGATCCCGCGGTAATGGCACAGGAGCAGATGCCGTCGGAAAGTTCCAGCCCCGTGGCCGCAGAGGCCGTTCTTATTTGTCAGGTTACTGTGGCAAGTGGGACTTGGTGTTGTTGTTTCCAAAGAGAAACAGCTGAACTTCATTTGAAATGTTTTCCTTTCATTCTTTTTTGATCTGTTTTGATCAGCATCCTTGATGTGGCTTTTTTTAATGTTGTTTTTATTGGAGGGGGAGGGGACGGGGATAGAATGAGAGTCCAAACAGGGTTTTGTTTTTTTTTTTCTGTTCTTCTTTTCCCTTCCTTTCTTTTTTCTTTACCTTTTTTTTTTTTTTTTGTATTGAAATACCTCATTTGTAAGTTTCGCATGCACACCGCAACGTAACCGTTTGTGGGAATAATAAGCAAACTCTTTCTTCGTAGTCCGATAGCAGAGTGTCCACAGCATCACCCCTGGAGCAGACAGACCCTGGTTCTGCCGCTTGTTAAATCTAAGCACCTCCCTGGGCCCCTCTGCGCGTTAGCCTCTTCGCCCCCCAGGGTGTGGTGGCTGTTTGTAAATTGCCCAGCATGTGGCTTCTCAACAAATAGATCTTCTTGTACAGGGACCCTATTACAACTCCTGATCCCTAAGAGAGAGGTATAAATGTCCCCCCTGATTGTGCTGAGTCAGTGTGAAAACTCCACCAGTGGTGATGGTGATGGTGATGATGATGTCACAGAACAGAACGGCGTGCTCACACACAGGTGCACAGCTACCCAAATGGGTGCCGGTGCAGTTTGGCGAGAAAAGGACAGGTTTTTTTCCATAAATAGTGTGAGACCAATTAAAAGTGCATGCGGGGCCCTGGCCGGGTGGTTCAGTTGGCTGGAGCATCATCCCGTACACCAGAAGTTGGCGGGTTCGATCCCCGTCAGGGCACATGTCCAGGTTGTGGGTTTGATCCCCAGTTGGGGTGCGTATGGGAAGTGACCAGTTGATGTTTCTCTTTCTCCCTTCCTTTCTCTCTAAAATCAATAAAAACACATCCTCGGGTGAGGATTTTTAAAAAATCCTTAATGGGAAAAACTCATCACCCTTACCTCAATCCTTACACAAACGTTAACTCAAGACGAATCATAGACCTGACCGTGACGGGCAAACCAGAAAGCTTATGTAAGGAATCAGAGGCATATGGCTGCTATCTTGGGTTAGCTGAAGATTTTTAAAACAAAATGGGAGAATTGTGACGGAAAAGCACTAGCTCTGAGAGGAAAACCTTGGAAAAGGTCATTGCATTGCGTAAGCTGACCAAGGCCTCAGCCGTAGCGGGTAAAGGACTCGTGCCAGACAACAAGGAAAAGGCAGTTCGGGCTTAGGGTTAAAGTGGCCGGAAGACACCCCGGCAGGCGCCGCACAAAGGCGATGCAGTGCCGGTGACGGCGGGAGGGGCCGGCTCCAGCAGGCATCGGGTGCAGCGGCCCCACGTGGGCCCGGAGGGAAATGGAGCGCTGGGGGGGCCTGGCACCTGCCCTGTGAGCCAGGAGCCCATCCCAGGTGTGTGCCCGAGAGCGGCGCGCACGCATGCCCATCAGAGGGCGTGTCCAGCGGGGCGCCACCTGGCCAGGGCGGGCAGCGTCTTTCCTGCAGGAGTTAGATCTTTACCGTTCCCTGTGCGCGTTGGAAGTTGCGCCTCGTCTTGGAGAATGTAGGAATTTTAGAATAAACACAGAAACAGGTTTCACTCTGTCATTTCTTCGGGGCTCTAGCTTGTGACCGGCCTGCCAGGCGGCAGCGAGAGGGTGGCCCAGCGGAAGGCCTGGGACCCCGGCTGGCGCTCCTGGCTGTGCTGGCGTCTGTAAAAGGTGTCAGCGTGTCCCCTGCGGCACTTCCTTCACCCCGACGTTAGGAGCGGGGCCTGGCCAGGGCCCTTCCTGCTGGCACCGGCTTCCTCCCGGGGGTGGGCAGGGCTCGCCTCCCTTTGCCCCCAGGTCCCGTGTAAGCAGCCGGGAAGCATTCGGACCACTTGTTCACGTGGGGCGGACATTACGGAAAAACTGGAAAGCCTCCTAGTGCTGTTTCGCTTTAAAAAGATAAGTTTTTGTTTCGGCTTCCCACCAGTTGAACGTGGTGTTTTGAAGCCTCTCATTGACTCTCTTACCCCCTCCTAGTGCGATGAAGCACACACCAAATCGCTCTCCCCAACCACAGCACACAAGTGCGCAGTTTCACGGGTTCGCGGGGGCCTCCCCACACCCGTGTGAAGTGAGTCGAGTGTGGGGCTAAGGAGTGGGCAATACGGATGCCACTTCCAGGCCGTTTAGAGGGTAACCCACTGCCACCGAGCACCCCGCACACCCATACACACAGATGCAGGCATCTCAATGGACGCTTTCAAAAAGAAAGCGGGAAGGAGACTGTTTTCTACAGCTTTATGGTTACCTAGCAACCCTTCCCAGGGCTTGAAGCCGACAGTGGAGGAATGGGATGTGATGTAAGAGTGAGGCTTTCCCCAACGTGAAGCGTCTCCTTGTCCGGGTGTTTGGTGAAGGTCAGGCTATTTTAAAATGACAGAAATGAAGTGCGTGCGCTTGTGTCCACGTGGCTTTCAGTTCTGTGCTTCTCGGCCTCACACCTAAGGTATCGAGGCTGGAGCTGAACGCAGCGCCACCACCAGGTTTGCGCACGGGGAGCGTGCTGGGCGGCCGGGGCTGCCCTCGCCCTCTCGGGTCTGCATGCGGGCGTGGCCTCCGGCCCTTCACCCAGCGCCCAGGACGCGGCTAGGCCTGCAGCTCAGAACAGGTGTGGCCCGGCCCAAGGCGCCTGGAGCCGCCCGGGCCCCGGGCTGTGCGATAAGCAGCATTATTAAGATGTACGTATTTCCTTACAAAGCTACGTGTTTGCCAGTTTTTCTCTTTGCATTTGCTTCATTAAAAAGCTCAGTGCCTCTCGGCCGTGTTCACTTTTTCATATTGTCTCTTTAAAGACCATCCCACAGGATCCATCTTTTGTAAGACATTGAGAGGCCGGGTCGCCGGAGCCTGGCACAGAGAGACACTTCCCGGTGACCCTGACTAATGTCAGAGTTTTTGCCTAAAATGACCTTGGCCAGACTTAGCCGTGCCAGCCAGGGTCTGGTCAGAACCTCGGCGAGCCGGACCCTTTCCGCAGGTTAAGTGGTAGCTCCTAGCGGCTTTGTTGTGAGACCCTCGTTCTCTGCAGGGAGTGTGTGTGCTCTGTAGCACTGACTTTTCTAGAACCAACAGGTTTTTTCAAAAAACAACAGAAACCTTGTGCTGGGCTGCGAATGGGGTGCAGGTCCGCGCATCTCTGAGCCCACAGGATCCAGGCGCTCGAGGTGTCGGCATAGCTCTCGGCGCCGGCGGGGCCTGGGAACTGCGTTTGGCAAACCAGCCCGCCCTTCAGGTCTCCCTCCCGTCGTCCCCCAGTTGCTCACAGCTACTTCTTCTGCAATATCATTGCACACCAACAAGCGACAGGAGTATGTGTGCACTGTTTGCAAATAATTATAAAGTAGCCGCGTGCCATCACCCAGGTCAGGGCGGAAACACCGCGGCCTCGCTGAGCCCTTCCCGTCCCAGCCGCTCAGAAACCCGACTGGCTCAGCCCGACCCGCCCTTTAGCCCCCGCACCCCGACGTGCTGTGGGGTGGCCCGTTTTTAAACGTATGTCAGTGGCGTCACGGCTTGCCTTTTTGTCATCGGGCATTCAGAACCATGATTGCGATTCGCCGAGTCGTTGCGGGCGGGTTCCCGTGTCCGTTGCGAGAGGATTTCACAGTTGTTCCTTCAGCTGCTGCTGGACACTTGGCTTATTTCTCCTTCGGGGCCATTGGGGTTAACGCTGCCGAGGGCACTTTGGTGCGTGTGTGTGTCCTGGGCGTGAGCGTGCGTCCTCTTCTGGGTGTGGACGGTGTGGACGGTGTGCGGCTTGTATAGCCTCAGCTTTCCTCCGGACGGTGCCAGACTCTTCAGCATCCGGTGCGCCGGCCGGTACTCCACCAGCCGTGGCCCAGAGTGCCCTGCGCTCACGTTCTGGCCACCACGTGATGGAGTCAGACTTGTAGGGTTTTGCCTGCCGGATGAGTATGTGTTGCTGTTGTGATGATCATTTTAATTTCTCTAATTAGCAATATGTTTATTGGCCATTTGGGTTTCCTGTGTCGTGAAGAAGCTGTTTTTAATTGAGTGAGGAATTTTTGTATATTCAGGATATCAAATCTGTGTTGACATAGTCCCTCCCATCCTAGTGGCTTGTTTTGTTTTTTGTTTTCTTTATAGTATCTTCTTCTTATTGAGATGGAGCTTACGTATGGTAAAATGCGAGATGTGAGAAAATGTCCCAGTGTATGTCCACACCCGTGTCACCACCCAGCTGGGGGTACAGGGCATTCCCACCCCTCCTCCCCAGCGCCAGGCCCACAGCTGACTCTGCTCTGGCTCCGATGGTGTTTTGATGAGTTTTCTTCCCTCTGTGGTGAGTGGTTTTGTGTCTTACCAGAGACCCTGAGGTCAGAGCCCAGCCTGTGTTTTCATCTGGACGCTGGGTTGCTCCGCCTTTCCCGTTTGGGTCTGTGATCTCCCAGAAGTTAGTTTCCGTCGGGCGTACAGCGGAGGCGCAGTTTCTAATGTTCCCTGTGGTCCCAGCCGTGACGAGACCTTGCTTGCGCCGGCTCTGCAGGCACTGACCGTAAGCCGTTGTCCCGCGGGCCTGGCTCTGCCCGGTTCGGTGCGCCCTGTTCCCAGGGCGGTCCGTGCCGCCTGCTCTCCGTTTCGGCCTCAGCGTGTGCGGCCCTGCTCCTGTGACTCCTCCACGGGGTAGAAGCCTTTCCAGTGTTAAAGCCTCATGCGTGTCCTGCCCCTGTGTGGCCAGGGTCGATGTCTGTCTGTTACTCTTCCATGCTCCGCTCTGCACTTCTCAGCATCTGTGCGGTGCGCGGCACTGTTCCAGCTGCTGGGCCTCACTGGTCGCCAAGGGGCACCGTCTGTTCCCGGGGGTGGGCCCAGCGTGAGACCGGCTTGGGGACAGGCACTCGGCTCCCCCGGAGGGAGGCGCCCCAGCCTCACCTCAAGAAGCCTCCCCTTTGTGCCCCTGGGAGCCTGGGACACCCCTCCCTGAGGCTGCTACCTCCGCTGCACTGGTGCTCCCTGAGGGCAGAGCAGCCTGGTCGGCTGACCGTTTCATGGGTCGCCCCTGGCCCAGAGCAGGCTCATCCTCCTCGGCCTCCCCGCTCGCTGGCCTCCCCGCCCGCTGGCCTCCCTTATGCCCAGCCCCGAGCTCCTCCACTTGCGCCGCACCCCCGACCCTCTGCCGGGAGCCCCACGCTCCGCTCCACTCGGCCGCAGAGGGTTCCCGTCACTCCTCAGCTCTCGCCTGCTGCCCGCCGCGGCCTCTCCGCCTCGCCAGGTGACCGGTTTCTTCTTGGCCTGTGGTTCTTGCTCAGTGGCCCCACTGAGGCCATCCCCGCCCCTCCCACCCCCCTTGTCACCGTTGTCCTCCTGTGATGGGCTCGATCGCGCGCCTGTTCAGGTGGAGTGTGGTTCGTGCCGCCTCCTCTGCAGAAGCCACCCCACAGGGCCAGGCCCCGGCTGTCCTGTCAGCTCCTGTGCCCCCAGCACTGCGCACGGACCTTTGCGCTTGTGACAGCGAGTGTGCATGTCCCGGCGAGACGCTCAGGAGACGTCCAGGTGTGTGGTGAGTCTTTGTGTCTGCCTCCCTTCTGTGACGCCAGTACCAGCACCCAGACGATGCTGGGAGAGAGGGGTGGGGACGCTGCCAGAGTTAGATTCTATAGCTGAACGAGGTCTCCCCAGAGTGAGTCCCTCGGGGTAAAGTCTTAGAAGAGGCATGTCGAGGAAGAGCTTTAGATTCAGTGTCCCCGCCACTACCAACTCGGCTTTTCAATAGTCTGACGCGTGGGTACTGACTTCCGTCGGTGTCGGGTTATTCCCAGGTCACACGCTGTTCCCCGCGGACCCAGCAGGCGCCTCCCGCGATGAGGACAGGCTCCAGGCTCACCGGGGACTCACGGAGATGGCGGCAGAAGCACGAGGGCCCGGCTGCACGCTCCTGGCTTACGCTGCGGCCCAGCGGAGCCTCCTGGCGGTCCAGCTGCAGCCGGGGCCTGCACCCGCTCCTCACTGCTGAGTCCGTGGGCGCGGCTGGGGAGGAGGGTGGCACCGTCGCTGGCTGGCCTGAAGCCCGCCTTAGCCCGGGCACCCGGAGCTGCGCTCACCTGCGCCGTGTCCTGTCACATAAATGGTGCGTCTCTCCTCCTAAGTCTGATTCATTTCAAACTGTCCACTGGCCACTTCCAAAGGCATCGTCAGAGGTGGTCACACTGCCGGAAAGGTGGTTGACACTGAGATTTCTGAAGAGAAAGGGACCTGTTGCAAGTATGAGCTGTCCCATCTTTCATTGGTTTGTAGGCACAGCCTAGATACAGGGGTCCTCAAACTACGGCCCGCGGGCCACATGCGGCCCGCCGAGGACATTGATCCGGCCCGCCGGGTGCCGCTGCCTGTCCTGCTTAGCAGCCGACTCGTCCTGGGCCCGCAGTGCACATAGGAATCTGTTCATAGTTTTTTTTTAAACTATAGTCCGGCCCTCCCACGGTCTGAGGGACAGTGAACTGGGCCCTGTTTAAAAAGTTTGAGGACCCCTGGAGCTGGCGCTCAGACTCAGCGGGGAGAGCCTGCCCTCGCCTGCAGTCCCTCCTCCCGCTCCCAGGAGGGCCCAGGGCAGCGTGGCTGAGTGCTGCGTCCACGCCGGCTGCACCCCGCACCGTGTCACCCCGGGCAGCAGTGCCTCCCGTGCCTTAGTTTTCTCAGCAGCAGAACGAGGGGCCCACTGCCTGCACCGAGTGTGTCTGAGGGCCTGGGACAGCTGTAGGTGCTCTGTCCTGGGGGTGGCAGCTGCTGCCTGTGCTCACTATTGGCAGCACGGCTAGTTTCCGCAGGTCACTGCCAGCCTGGGCTTCTGGGGCCCACGGGAGTTCCTCCTGCAGAGCTTCGCTGATGCTGAAGGTAGCGGGGACTCTGAACAGAAATGCGCTCGAGGCAGCTTCGTGTTCGATATTCCTTCACCCCACGGAGCACGCCTCCTACCTGGCAGCGGGGCCGGGGCTTCCGGGGTCTCTCCCGGTTCCACGGGTGCCCGTTCGCAGATCCCTCCGGGTGCCCGTTCGCAGATCCCTCCGCGTGCCCGTTCGCAGATCCCTCCGGGTGCCCGTTCGCAGATCCCTCCGGGTGCCCGTTCGCAGATCCCTCCGGGTGCCCGTTCGCAGATCCCTCCCGGTGCCCGTTCGCAGATCCCTCCGGGTGCCCGTTCGCAGATCCCTCCGCGTGCCCGTTCGCAGATCCCTCCGGGTGCCCGTTCGCAGATCCCTCCGGGTGCCCGTTCGCAGATCCCTCCGCGTGCCCGTTCGCAGATCCCTCCGGGTGCCCGTTCGCAGATCCCTCCGGGTGCCCGTTCGCAGATCCCTCCGGGTGCCCGTTCGCAGATCCCTCCCGGTGCCCGTTCGCAGATCCCTCCGGGTGCCCGTTCGCAGATCCCTCCCGGTGCCCGTTCGCAGATCCCTCCGGGTGCCCGTTCGCAGATCCCTCCGCGTGCCCGTTCGCAGATCCCTCCGCGTGCCCGTTCGCAGATCCCTCCGGGTGCCCGTTCGCAGATCCCTCCGCGTGCCCGTTCGCAGATCCCTCCGCGTGCCCGTTCGCAGATCCCTCCCGGTGCCCGTTCGCAGATCCCTCCGGGTGCCCGTTCGCAGATCCCTCCGGGTGCCCGTTCGTAGATCCCTCCGGGTGCCCGTTCGTAGATCCCTCCGTCGCCAGGATGCGGTGACCTCGGGTTCATCACACCTACCTGCTCCCTCCGGGCAGGAAGCCCGCGCAGTGGCCCTGCCGGGAACCTGGGCACCGGGCAGCGGCGCTTGCTTTTGGAGTTGACTGTCCAGACGCCTCTGCCTGGCGCTTTCTCCCCGCGGCGTGAAGGCGGCGCTGCGTAGCACTGGGCATCGCCCAGCCCGGGGCTGACAGAGGGCTGGGTGCCCCGTCCACGGAGATGGGAGCCAGGGGCACTCACCCAGCAAACGCAGGGAGCATTCCGGCCTGAGTGTGCGCAGTGACAGGGACGAAGGCGGGAGCCCCTGCGCCCTGGTCGCGCACGCCTGGGGAGGAGTCGGGGTCACAGCCACAGTAGGGTGACGAGGGGCACGAGAGGGTGGACACGGAGAAGACGCCCTGCGTGATGGCTGAGAGGGTTATTCCCGGTTACTCCGACCCATCCGTGCGGCTGCCCGAGCCGGGGCTCCCAGCGCTGGGTGCCGTGTTCGCCCGGCCAGGGCCGTTGGAGAGCTGCCCCAGGAGCAAACGGAACCACTTGTGGCCCCCGCCTTTAGTGTGGTTGGAGTTAGAAGTGGTCTGCGTTGTTTCTGATCCTGAAACCTGCTGGGTGACGGGGATAACGGGCTGCGACCGCTCCGGCCCACGCTGTGCTTTTAAGTGGTTAGGAAACCGGTTCCAGAACGGGGACGCACAGATCCCTCACCAACAGGCCTGCAAGTGCGGCCGCTCGGCCACAGGCCTTTTGGGGTGGGCACCGCCGCCCCATGACGTCACTGCCCAGCTGTGGGCTTGCGAGTCGGGTGGCAGCAGCGCCACATTGTGCACTGCTCATCGGGTGCGTGCACCGTGCAATCCGGGATTGGAAAGGACTTGCGCACGGTCCCCCCGGGCCCAGGGGAGGCGGCAGTTCCGCCATCCTCCTCGGTCCTCCCGTGCCCGTGAGATGACACTGCGGGAGTGGGGGCCTGGGGAAGCCGAGAGCTGGCTCAGGCCTCTGGTACGGGAGCGGGGGTGACCCACCATGTCCTGAACAGCTGATCCCCCTTTATTTTATGTATGATGTATGTGTGTGTGTGTGTGTGTGTGTGTGTGTGTGAGTCCTCACCTGAGGATATTTTTCTATTGATTTTTAGAGAAGGCAGTGGAAGTGGGGGGCTGGGGGGGGAAGAGAGAGAGAAACATCGATGTGAGAGAGACACATCAATTGGTTGCCTCCCACACACACTCCTACCAGAGACGGGGATTGGACCTGTAACCCAGGTGCGCCCTTGACCCGGAATCACACCTGAGAGCCTTCGGCCCATGGGCAGATGCTCTAACCCCTGAACACACGGGCCAGGGCAGAGCTCATCTCGCCCTTGAACACGGTGGGGCACACCCAGCCTGCGGGCCGTATGAGGCCTGAGAAATCGTTCGGTCTGGCCCTGCCAAGGCAACCGCAGGCGGGACTCGAAATTCAGTAAATCTAGGAGCTTTTTTATAGCAACGTAAGTGTACATTAAGTGATTATATTAAGTGAATGACGTTATAGATATCCAGATGGCCCTGGGCAGGAAGAAGGTTCCCCACCCCTGCTTTCAAGGGTCAGCTTATGGGCAGGAAGTTGCCTGTGAGGACAGTGCGTGGCCGCGTCGCGTGGACAGTGCTGACTGCGCAGGGATGGGGCCCCCTGGCTGACACTGCGTGTTCCGGGTCCTGTCAGACGCGGCAGTGACAGCGCTGGGCCTTTGCCACGTGTCCCTTGATGTCCCGGCTCCTGGGAGTTGGAGGCCGAGACCAGCTGCGGCTGCTTTTGAAGAGCCCCTTTTCCAAGGTGACCCCCGTCCGTGCTGAGGTGCTTGGGTCCTTCCTATAGCTTGTGAAACCCTCTGCGCAGCTTCGTCTTCTCCGTCCCAATGGCGTTCGGTGGCTTGCAGGTCTGGTCCTGTTTGTCCCGCCTCTCCAGCCATCCTTTCTCACCAAGCTCAGCGCCAGCAGCCAGCCAGCCATGGCGGATCACGGGGGCTCGTGTTCACGGGAGCCTGCTGTTGGGGGCACTGCAGAACGCAGAGCAGTGCGCGTCGGCCCAGCCAGCACACGCCAACCAGATGTCCCTCAGATTTAACTACAAAAACACGGGGGCTAGACACCAGATAGACCAGCCATTTGGAGACGGAAGAGGCAGCCCAGATGGGCGGTTTGTGGTGTTATTGACACACGCTGCTCTCAGCGTCAGGCAGGGGCTGGGCGAATCTGCTCGCTGCAGCCTCGCTGGGGTGCAGCCTCACTGGGTGCAGCCTCGCTGGGTGCAGCCTCGCTGGGGTGCAGCCTCACTGGGGTGCAGCCTCGATGGGGTGCAGCCTCGCTGGGTGCAGCCTCGCTGGGGTGCAGCCTCGCTGGGGTGCAGCCTCGCTGGGGTGCAGCCTCGCTGGGCCCTCCCGTAGCAGAGGAGCGCAGTTAGCCGACGGCCTGCGGAGAGGTGAAAGCAAAGGTAATGATAGCAGATGGAGGCAGGAGTGGCATGCGCTGCGCAGTGAAGTCTCTGATGGGTAAAGATGGGCTCACCTGCCCAAGGAGAGCGTGTGGCGTTGTGTGGGGGAGCAGAACGGGATTCCAGGTCTCCTTCCCCCACGGGACCATCATCTGCCCACCCCACTTCCGTTTCCCCCGAGTCGCCCGCCCTCCCCTGCCCACAGCCTGGCGCGTTCTTCCCTCCCCCTCTCCTGCTCGTGGGTGATGGCCCTCCCCAGGGGCAGAGCCTGGGCAGCAGGTGGGAATGCCTCTCTCCCTCCCTCAGAGCCGGTGTCCCCAAGCTGGCCGCAGGGCTGGGAGGGCTCCTGCAGATGGGTGGGGTGGGTGGGGTGGGGTGGGGTGGGGTGGGGGACGTCCCACCACTCCGAGGGAGGGCAGAGTGTCTGCCGGAGCCGTCATCCTGAGGCCAAGACCACGCTGCTCCCTGGCTGACAGAAACAGGCGTAGCTGGAAGCGTTGGGGGTTTTAGCATTTGCAGACAGTTTGAAACTGAACTACTACTTCCTGCTCTGGAACAGGCGTCCTCAAACTACGGCCCGCAGGCCACAGGCGGCCCGCCGAGGACATGGATCCGGCCTGCCGGGGCCGCTGCCTGTCCTGCTTAGCAGCCGACGCGTCCCGGGCCCGCAGTGCGCATAGGAATTTGTTCATAGTTTTTTTTTAAACTATAGTCCGGCCCTCCCACGGTCTGAGGGACAGTGAACTGGCCCCTGTTTAAAAAGTGTGAGGACCCCTGGCTCTGGGAAGTCTGCGGGCCTGCTCAGTCCGGGAGCATACGTGTCTGGAGACAGACTGTGGAGCTTCCTCCGCTTTGGGAAACGGTGCTGGAGGGCGCTCGTCACTGCCTGGTCCTGTGAAACCTGGAGACCAGGCCGGGCGTGCCAGGCACCGAGCATCCTGGGCTCCGACCCTTCGTGAGAGGGTTCCGCTGTGTGCCCCGTGCCCGGCGACCAGGGCACTGGGGAAGGTGGGCAGTACGTAAACCCTCGCCAGCAGTGGGCGTGGTGTCTAAAACAATTCTAAAAATCTATCTGGGAAGCAAAAATTAAACATAGATATTACATAAAGCTCTAAATATAGATACATTGTACATCTATAGACATAGAGTATATATACACATACATACATATCCTGGAAAGTGAGTAAAATCTTTTAATATTTAAATGGTTTTAATTTAAATAATATATATTTTTCAGTAAGCACTTCTTTAAAAATATGTTTTTATTGATTTCAGAGAGGTGGGGGGAGAGAGAGAGAGAGAGAGAGACATCAATGATGAGAGAGAATCATTGATCAGCTGCCTCCTGCACACCCCCTACTGGGGGTTAAGCTCAAAACCCGGCATGTGCCCTGACTAGGAATCGAACCGTGACTTCCTGGTTCATAAATCGATACTCAGCCACGGAGCCACACTGGCCAGCACAGCAACAGCCGCTGAGCCACACTGGCCAGCACAGCAACAGCCGCTGAGCCACACTGGCCAGCACAGCAACAGCCGCTGAGCCACACTGGCCAGCACAGCGCCAGCCGCTGAGCCACACTGGCCAGCACAGCGCCAGCCGCTGAGCCACACTGGCCAGCACTTCTAAAAGCTCGTTCATTCATTCAGCAAGTCCTTATGGGCTTCCATGCTCTGGGCCGGAGGTTGCAGGGCTCTCGGTAAAGGGCGAATTTAGTAACTTACTGGCTTCGGAGCCGCACTGTCTGTAGCCACCGCAGCATGAAAGCGGCACAGACGACGCCTGAATGTGTGCATGGCTGTGTGCCAGTAACACTTCGTTCATTGTGGATACTGGCGTTCGCAAATAATTTCAATGTCACAGATTAGTGTTCTTCGGATTTCCCCCAACCACTCACAGATATAAAACCTTTTAGCTTGCAGCCCTATGGAAACATGCGCCATGATTTACCGGTTCTCAGCGGTCTTCTAGACAGAGCCATGAGCAGAACCAAGTCCCTGCCACCCCCGGGCCCGAGTTCCGGAATCCGCCCCAAGTGCCCTGATTCTGGCTCCTGGAAGGCTCCTCTCCCCTCTCACCAGGCAGCTCCACTGGCCGCGGGGAGCCTCCGGTCTGGACCGGGAATGTGAGTTTGGCACGTGCACCTGCTGGTTAGGATGTCCAGTCGGAGGTTCTCTGCCGGTGCCATCTCCCGGCCTCCCTGCTCCTCTGCTGGAGTCGGTACCTGACATGCACCGGCCCCAGGTCCCGTGTTGGGCTAAGCCTCTGAGTCCCATGCACAGCTGCCTGGAGGGCGAGAGCAGCTTCTCACTCTCACCCCCAGGCTCGGCCATCCCAGGGACTGTCACCCCCCCAGGCTCAGCCATCCCAGGGGCTCTCACCCACCCCCGCCCCGGGCTCAGCCATCCCAGGGGCTGTCACCCCCCCAGGCTCAGCCTTCCCAGGGCTGTCTCCCTGTCGTCTGGAGCTGTTTGGAGACACCCAAGGGCCTCATGGCATCCTCCTCCAGCCTGGCTGCAGGTGCTTCACGGAGGCTGTGTGACACAGGCCCATGCCTCTGTTTGCAGTCGCTATGGCAACGTTAGAAGCGCTGTTCCTGGAGCGAAGCACACAAGAAAGCACTTCAAGTGTCGGTGGATTAGAGCTTTTGAAGCTGTTTAATTTTCTCCCCCTCTTTCTTTCTTGCTTGCTGTCTCTTTGGAGAGGGAATAAGAGGGCAATGTGAATATTAACTGGGACCCGCTTTAATCTCCGTCACACTCGAGGCGTCTGGGTCCCACAGACACCGGAGGCCGCGTATTCATGAGCCAGGCTGAGGGGGGAGCGGGCGGGGGCAGCACATAAGGGCTCTATTGCACCGTTTCTCCTACCCACTGGTTTTATCAAAGGAACAACTACTAAGGCTTGGTTTTTACATTACGATTAAGTTGGAGACCCGACTACTTCTGCAATGTCCTCATGACATGGGGACAATTAGAGGACCTCATGAGGTGTTATGTTATAGATAAACTAGAGGCCCAGTGCACAAATTTGTGCACGGGTGGGGTCCAGCTGACCTACCGGGCCTGTCGGGAGGAGGAGACGGGGAGGTTGGCCAGCCGGCCCACCCTGACTGGGGCTGATCAGGCCGGGCCAGCTGGGAGGAAGGGTTGTGGTGATTGGCTGGCGGACCCCCCCCCCCCCAGTTGGGGTTGGGGGGCTGATTGGGGGTGGGAAAGCCGTGGGGAGGGGCTGTGGGAGGTTGGCCAGCTACCCCCACCCCCAATTGGTGGTTCGGGGGTGGGGCTGGCTGCAGGGAAGGGCGGGGTGGGGGGTGTTGGCCGGCCAGCCCCACCCCTAGATCCAGCTGGTTTGCTGGCTGCAATGGCGTCATGGCGACCTGTCTTTACGGTGTGCAGGTCGCTGGCTTTTTATATATATACCAGGTGTACCGATTAATAATGGCAGATTTTGTAATCAAAGAAAACACGATAATTTCAAGAGAAACATCAAAAGTGCTGTCTTCAAAGTAATGTCCATCGCTAGCTACACATTTCCCCCATCTTTCAGGGAATTTGTGGATACCGTCCCAATAGAACTTTTCTTGTTTTGAGGCAAACCATTCAGAAACCCCATTTTCCACTTCTTCGTACGTTTTGAAGTGCTGCTCAGAAAGTGCGTGTGCCATCGATCGGAACAAGTGGTCATCTGAAGGAGCGAGGTCTGGTGAATACGGCGGATGGGTTAATACTTCCCAGGCAAGATCTTTTCACGTGTCTTTACCTGGTTTTGAAGTGTGTGATGGTGCATCATCATGAAGCAAAATTACTTTGCTGTGTCTTCTGGCCCATTCTGGTCGTTTCACCATCAAAGCGTGGTTCAAATTGATTATTTGTTGTCGGTAATGATCAGTATTAACAGTTTCACCTGGTTTTAGAAGCTCATAAATACGCCACACCTTCCTGATCCCACCAAACGCAGAGCATTGTCTTCTTTCCAAAGTGATTTGGCTTTGCAGTCGATGTTGATGGTTGACCTGGATCACCCCATGATTTTGTGCATTTGGGATTCTCAAAATAAATCCACTTTTCATCGCCAGTCACAATTCGATGCAAAAAAATACTTTCTTTCGTGCCGTTGAAGCAACACTTTACTGATAACTTTTCGGTTTTCCATTTGTCTTTCGTTCAGTTGATGTGGCACCCACTTTCCTTCCTTTAAAACCCTTCCCATTGCTTGTAAACGATCGGAAATGGTTTGCTGAGCAACGTTTAATCTTCTGCAAGTTGTTTTTGAGTTTGACACTCATCTTCATCCAATAATGCTTGTAAGTGTTGGTCTTCAAACTTTTTCTGTTGACCTGGATGTTCTGTCTTTCACATCAAAATCATCACTTTTAAAGCATTTAAATCAGCGTTCACAAGTATCTTGAGATGAGCATGTTTACCATAAGCTTCCCGAAGTATATGATAACTTTTTTTCAAAATAAAGTAATGAATTAAAACTTCTGGCAAATGCTCTTTTTTTGGCACAAAATTCGACATTTTTAAGCATAAAAATATCTATGATGTTAACACCTTCAGCAAATTTGACATATAAAGTTTAGAAGCTTGTTGTCAATACAACAAAATAGCACACATATCAAATCACATATATGTGAACATATGTGTAACTCCATCTAGTGGAAAAGTTCGCGTTACTAACCGGTGCACCTGGTAGACAGCACCCCAGAGTGAGGGGCTCACCCGGGAGGCTTCCGCCCAGGAGGGGTGGCGGCACACAGCACTGCCGGGCACGGGCCCTCCTCACAGAGGAAGCAGGATTAATTTCACACACGTAAGAATGCAGACGCACTTCGGTTCTGCTGTCATCTATTGGTTCTTCCTGGTTTTCAAGGTACCGAGAAGCTCCCCGCTCCCTCCCCTGCACCTCATTTCCCCCGAGACCAGCTTTGGAAGAGCACGAGGTGCCTCCTTTGCTGCGGCTTCAGCGCTGCTCTGTACGGGTGTCCGCTGCGGCTGGGCTGGCCAGCTCGCACGGTGCCTGCACCTGGGCCCACGGCGCTGGTGTCGGTCTCATTCACCTCCTCCTCCGTGCTCCTGTCCTGGAGTCAGATGGGGATCGGGTCAGCTTTTCAGCAGAAATTAGCCACCAAACCCTTCTCGAATGAAATGCTGTTAAAATACCGTAACAGCCCAGCCAGCGTGTCTCAGTGGTTGAGTGTCAACCTATGAACCAGGAGGCCACAGTTCAATTTCCAGTCAGGGCACATGCCTGGGTTGCGGGCTCCATCCCCAGTGAGGGGCGATGCAGGAGGCAGCCGATCAGTGATTCTCATCATTAATGTTTCTCTCTCTCCCTCTCCCTTCCTCTCTGAAAGCAATCTATAATAATAAAAGCATAATATGCTAATTAGACCGGACGTCCTTCCGGACGAAGCCAGGACTGCGAGGGAAGCCGGGTTGCGGGTGCCAGAGGGAAGCCGGTGCCGGCAGCCGGGGGAGGGAAAGCCTATTCTTGCACGAATTTCGTGCACCGGGCCTCTAGTACAGTATAAAGAAAACAAACGTACAGTGTTTTCACAAAATGTGGTGGTTGCCTTCCCAGATGAACATGATTCAAGTCCCCGCTTTTGTCCGTCCGCATGGGACCTCTGAGGTTAGTTGTCACGGCCTTTTATGGACTCAGTTCAGCATCTGCCTGGTCTGCGTTTCTGTTGGTTTACTTTCCTCTGATCTCAGCCCTGCAAAGCCCTGAGTCAGGGCTGTGGGACGTGTGGTGACCAGGCTCCGCCCCCCGGGGAGAGGGAGACACGCCCACTGTTGACACGGACGCGGGCAGACACTTCCCAGCACTGGGCTGGAGCAGGGGCAGAGGTGAATGTGGCATCACCTTGATTGGAGGGGCTCAAGGGGGGCCGGGCAGGCACACACACGGGTGGTCAGCTTACATGGCGGATCCATAATCCATGTCGTGTGGGGAGTGAGACAGAGCTGGGGTACACACGTCTGGTAGGTGTGGCCCCAGCCCTTACACAGGTGGGCACAGTGATGTGGGAACGAGAACGAGAAAGCTCTGGAAACATCCCGAGGGCGCACCGAGCCAGCTGTGTGCGGGCAGCCGGGATGGGGGGGGGGGGCGGCTGCCGGGGGGGTGGGGGGCGAGCACTCAGCGTGTCTGTGAGAAATGAAAGGGCAGGGGAGGGGGAGGCCTGTCCCAGGTTGGGGCTCGCGCGTGGGACTGACATTGCTGGAGCCTCAGGGCTGAAGGGCACGCAGCGGGACAGGAACGCGGGCCGTGCTGGGCAGGGGTGCTTGCCTGGGACCGCGAGCCTGGCCGCCGGCCGCTCCGGTGATGTGCTCTCCTCCAGCGACCCCGTGTGCACCGGGCGGGCCCGCCGGCCTCGATCCCCGTTCCAGCCCCATCCTCGCAGTTGTCCGCCTCTCGGCGCGGGATGGGAATACGGGGTTCCCACTTCCAGTGTCAGTGAGCAGCCGGGAAGGTCGGGGAGAAGCCCCCTGCTTCTGGCATTGGGAGCGGAGAGGCTGGCACGGGAACTCCGCTCTCACGTGGTTTCCGCCTAAATGCCCCTGTGTCACCTTCCTCCTCCCGTCGGGTCTCGCGGGCGCTGCCTCTCGCCCCCCATGAGCAGCTGGGCGGTGTGATGGCTGACCCTGCATGGCAGTGAGTCAGGTTCAGGGTCGCTGACAGGCCGGAGCGCTTCCCCCGGGTTATTAGTCGTCGTCTGGGCACCGGCACAGGTGGGGCCTGGTGGTTGTGGAAGAGGGAGGAATTCACGTTTAGGGTTTATGCGTCGGAGTGTTTTCTGGCTCCAGGAGAAAGATGTAGCTTAGCAAGGCCGGGGCGTTGTGCGAGGGGGACAGGTCCATGGCTCGAGAACGTTCCCCGGGGTGAGTCCTGGAGCGGCGGCCTCGCCGGCATTCCGGCCTGGCACCTGGAAGGGCCGTCCCTCCCACTCGGTGGCTTCGGGGCCACACGCCCGGGGCCGGGCCGCAGCGCTCGTCCGCAGGTCCTGGGTGTGCGGCCAGGCCCTCGTGCCGGAGCCAGGAAGGCCGCTCCGGGTGGAGGCAGCTCGGGTGTCGGGACCCAGACGGAGCCACCTTTCCGCCCCCAGAGAACATATCCCGAACGTAAAACCTCGTGTTTCCTACCTCAGTTGTCTGACTTCGGGGACGGGCGCGTCTTTCCCTATTTCCTGTGAGGTTTCTGAGCCAGGGAAGCCATCTGACTCACTTTCTGCCCTAAACCCTTCGAGCGGGAGCCACAGGCTGAGCGTGGGGGCTCCCTGGCTCCTGCGTGGTCGGGGCCACAGGCTGAGCGTGGGGCCTCCCTGGCTCCTGCGTGGTTGGGGCAAAGGGGCTGCAGCCAGGACAGGCCTGGCATCTCGTGGGACACACGTGCCCCAGTCGTGGCCTCGGAGACGCCGGCCTGGGAACCTCTGCCATTGGACAGGCCGTTTCCCTGCTGCTGCCCCGGGCAAGGGCAGGAGCCGTCTTCGTTGGGAAAGTGTTTGTCCCTCTCCGGCGCTTTGTCCCCTCTGGACCGACGGGGGGGCCGGGCCCCCGGTTCTTGGCTGTCCTGTGTGTCCCTGGATCCAACGTGGAGAGGTCCCGACAGCAGCATCTCTCAGGCTCACAGGCGCCGAGAGCCGGTCCCTGCTGGCGGGTGTGCACAGCTCAGGGCCGAAGGCGCAGGCCTCTGGGAGTCGCACGGTCTTCTGTCCCCGTGGGAAGCGTCTCCTGTCCGCTGTGAGGGCTTCGTGCACAACATGTGAAGCTGGGGGGCGGCGAGGCAGGGAGGGGGGGCGCTTTCCCGAGAGCACGCCCTTGAGGGTCCCTAGCGCCACCCGTACGCGGGAGTGGGGACTCCACGCGGCTCCTAGGAAACCACTTTGTTCCTCAGTGCGCTTGCCTTTGGAAAGGTGGTTTCTTGTCTGGTTCGGTGACGTTCTGATTCTTTCCCTAGTGACTAACAATTACCTGTGCGTGTGTGCGTGCATGTATGTGAGTGTGCGTGAGTGCACACACCGGTGTTCGTAACCTTCAGGGGTGGCTGCTCCGCGCCTTTGCTTCTGCGTCCATTCATCAGCACATGCTGCCATCGCACACGGGACACGTGTGCATACGTGTGTGCCATGTCGTTGTAAGTGTGTTTCCGCTTTGGATGCACAGTTGTAGCACATCCTCAAGAAACGCACCCGCGAGGCGGTACGGTGCCCACCCCCGGCCCCGCAGCCCTCGCGGGCGCTGGTGACACAGCACGCGTGTCGGCACATTCCTTCACTCCGCCCCAGTCCTGACGCAGTGGGTGGTGTACGCCATCCGAAACCTCACCGAGGACAACAGCCAGAACCAGGACCTGATCGCCAAGATGGAGGAGCAGGGGCTGGCGGACACGTCCCTGCTGAAGAAGATGGGGTTCGAAGTGGAGAAGAGGGGTGACAAGCTGGTTCTGAAAGCCACCAGCACCCCCCCGCCGGTGAGTATGCTGCAGGGAGGTCCTCCCTCCGGCACCTCGGACGCAGGGTCCCGGCCTGGGAGCGGGGCGGGTGGGAGCGCTGCGCCCCCAGAATGGAAAGGCGGCCTGACACCTGATGGCCGCCGGTTTCCCAGGCGTTAGGCTGCCGTTTCTTACGAGTTAAATGTCAGGCTCCTGCGGGGGGGACTCAAGGGCCCGTCACCCCGTTGGTCTGTTTCTGGCCGGAAGGAGACTGTCTGCAGAGGCGGCCGGACCTGGCGGGCTCCCCGTTTCTGATCAGACCAGCGCCGCTCGCGCTCCCCGGTGACTCGGAAATGGGGCTTCCACGCGGTTCTCTCTCTCTCTCCGCAGTGAGTGGCCCTCCCCAGGAGCCTGGCGTTCCGAAGTGTGTGTCACGTATGGTTCGTCTTCGCAGCGCGTGCAAGCGCAAGTGTTTGAAGGCTTGGCCCCGATTCAGGAGCTCGTCAGGCTTAGATGCTAGCATTCATGTGTTTCCATGTAAACGTGAGAGTACATGCGTGTCCTGTTGTTTCTGTGCTTTAAACCCTAGCGTCTGCAGCCTGTCCCCGGGGCCACGGGCACTCGGGCCTGTGTGCTTCCTGGCCGCCTCGGCGGAGACGCGGGCTGCGGGTCCCGCTCGCTCCGGCAGCTGCGCGGCAGCCGTCCCTTTGTTTGCTCCTGTGGGTCCCCTGAGCGCCGCGGGCAGCTGACGCAGTGCTCACTGATCCATTCTCGCCGCTTCTTTCACCCTCCGCCCCTGCAAACACGGACAAGAGCATTTCCAGTTAATTAATTCGAGAGATGCTGAAGAACAGCGCCCGCTCCCGCTCCCTCTGTGCGGGGGCACCGAGCTGCCCTTGGAATTCCGTGGGGAGTCCGAGAAAGGGGGCCGTTAACTCTTCTTGCTCTGAACCTCCTAGAATCAGGCTCCTCAGACCCGTGTGTGAGCGCTGAGCCTCGCATGGCCTTGTGGTGCCTCTGGGCGGGTCTGCATTCAAGGGACAGCCGTCCTCGGCGAGCCCAGTCTCCGAAGGCCGCGCCCGGGTGGCCGTGGCTTCGCTGGGATGGCGCAAGCAGCTTGGGGAGCGGGAGGCGACTTGACCCGGATCTGTCTGTCCGTCTGTCCTTACCTTTCTCTGTGTCTTCACCGTAGAGTAGACCTGGGTGAGCGAGCCCCAGTCTGTGACCATCGATCCACAGCCTCCTTGGGACCTCTGCTGGGAGGTGGTGGCCGCGCAGAAGCTCACCCTCCACCAGCCGGTGCTCCGCTAACACCCCTAGCGCGTTTGCACGTCCTGCTGGACCTTCCCGATCAGAGCAGCGGAGCCCAGCAGACACGCCCCAAAACGCTGCCCCAAAGCACCGCGCTCCCGCCGGCTCCGGCCGCACGGAGGCTTTGTAAAACCGCCTGAGCATGGAATGAATAAAGGCTGTCCGCTGAGCTGTGTCCCGTGTCACTGCAGAGTGTCGGCTTCTGGGATTGGCGATCTGCACGCAACTTCTTCTCCTCTTGCTTGTGGCATTCCGCCAGGGGAGAAGCCATTGCAACATGTAAAACGCGGAGCCGGCATTGTGTCCTGGGACACAAGGAGTTAAACTCCGGTTCTCTGAATGGAAGCGGGCCAGAGGGGACACAGCGGGGGTCCCTTCCCTTTTAACAAGGCTGCCATAGACACTTCTGTGCCCTCAATGGCTGTGTGCACACCAGTGCGGCCACACAAACGTGCCAGGGAGCCGTGTGATAACAAACACAAGGAAATAAAGGGAGCCTGTGGGGAGACAGAGTGGGGTGAGGGGTCTGTGTGCTCTCAATGGGAGGTGGGGGGCTCGCAGGGAACCCGCTGACGGCCGCATTGTGGCTGCGGATGCTCCCGGCACATTAATTCCCACACAGCAGCTGCCCGTCCTCCGCCTGGGACGGCGCCTGAGCACCTTGCTTTACGCGCTGTCGAGGATTAAACCTCCGCCTCCATCGGTCATTTAGAAGGAGAGCGAGGAAAGGGGGCAGGCAGCCTCCATAGAGAACGGTCACGGCGAGCTCTCAAGGGCAAACGGGCGAGGCAGCCCAGGGTTAATGCGGCAGGCAAGGCTTCTGGCAGGCTTTGAGTCCACCTACTTTGATGTTTAAAGCCACTGGACAGCGGGTGCTGGTGTTTCAAAAACATTCATTGTTACGATTTAGTAATATACTCCTGAATTCATCATGTATGTGTAAATGCGTGTGTGTAGGTCCATATTAACACATCTCATGGGTTTGGGTTTTTGAGGGATGCTAATACTGAGACGCAGCTTCTGTTCAGTAACTTAGGAGTCTAACCACAGGGCTTTGCAAATTACTCAGAGATGTCGGTTTGCAAAATGGGAGATAGAGAAATGATTGCAGTCATTGGGGCTACCAATTAGTAAATATTTTTTTACATTTTTTATTTTTTTAATATATTTGTATTGGTTTCAGAGAGGAAGGGAAAGGGAGAGAGAGATAGAAACATCAGTGGTGAGAGAGAATCATTGATGGACTGCCTCCTGCACGCCTCACACTGGGGATCGAGCCCACAACCTGGGCATGTGCCCTGACCGGAAATAGAACTGTGACCTCCTGGTTCATAGGTCAACGCTCAGCCACTGAGCCATGCAGTCAGGCTCAATTACTACATTTTAAATCAAAATTTAAATTTTGTATGTCTCTATTTAGCGTCATCTTGAAGGCATTGACATACTGCTCTTATAACAACACCTATGACTTAAATGTCATTTCAATGTTTGGGGGTTTTTTTTGCTACCTTTTAATTTCTATCCTCAATGAATTAAAGATGCTGGAACAAAAATGCCAGTCTTTGCACACGGAGGAGGACTTTAAAAACATGTATTCTCTCATCGGTAAGTTCTGCACATGAACCTAAAGGAATCTGTTTGAGACTTAAAATGCAGGGAAGTTGAGAGCGAACCTTAACATTTCAGATTTAACACAAAACCAGTCCTTTGGAGAAGGAAGCCCCCACAGTGCTGTCCAAGGTTCTGATAGTCCCAGCTGCGTGGCCAGCGTGGGGAAAACCAACTAAAACCCCTCCTTCGTCATCCACGCAGAGGCCGCGGCCAGTCCTTCCTCGCCAGGCATGTGCCGTGTTCCTCTCCCCTGGGAGTGCCAGCGGACAGCAGCACAGCTCTGGTTTAGGCAGCTCCCGGGGGTCAGGGACGGTCAGGGCCAAGGACTTGCCTCTGAGAAGTGTCTGATTTAGAAAAGAGCTACCCGCCCGGCGTGGCTCAGGGGCTGAGCGTCGACCTAGGAACCAGGAGGTCACAGGTGGATTCCCCGCCAGGGCACAGGCCCGGGTTGCAGGCTCCACCCCCGGTAGGGGGCGTGCAGGAGGCAGCCGATCCAGGATTCTCATCATTGAGGTTTCCATCTCTCCCTCTCTCTCCCTTCCCTCTGAGATCAATGAAAATATATTTTAAAAAGAAAAGAGCAGGCTTTGCCTCCAAACATCCCAGCAATTGGAGTCAAGCTGCCATGTCGTCCCCCTCCCCCCACCCCACCCCCCTCACACACACCTCTGCCCCCGGCGAAGGCGGAGGAGGCTGGTCCTGCCCTGGGCTTTCGGCCCGTGTGTGCAGTTAGATGCTGGACGTGGCACCTTTGTCTTCCCCAGCTTTGCTGTCAAAGGCAATATAAACGTGATTATGTTTCCATGTTTAATCTTTAAAACTTCCGACGCAGTTTCATCAACAAATCCACCCAGGTTTTAGGAAGTACTGCCCGTCACGCACAGATTCTTCCAGGTAAAGAGGGAGCACCTCACAACTCGCTTTGTGAGGCCCGCGTAACTCCGCTAGCACCCGAGAAGCAGCAGCAGCAAAGGCCACCCCACGCATGAACGTGGGGGCAGGCAGCCTGCGCACGTCACTGACAAGCTGCACCTTAGAGATAACGTTTTCCAAAGCAAATACACATCACAGCATTAACAGAAAATCATGATCAATTCAGACAAAAGTATGAGAAAATCAACATCCAATTTGTGATGTTAATTTTAAAATGAACGCATTAGGGCTAGGAGGGGAGTTCCTTTTTCTGATGGAGTAGCTGTAAAAACTACAGCAAGTATTGGGCGAGGTGAAGAAATGTCAAAATGCCCCTCTGACATTAAGAAAAGGGCGAGGTCAGTCACAATTCACTTACATCGACCTTACAGTGGGAAGGTAAAAAGGGCAATGAAATACTCCGGGAAGAAGGCGGAAGGGAAACGCTTGCAGAAGAACTCGGACAATGGGCTTGTTTGCGTAGCTAATGCAGGGAAGTCTGGACGTGAGACGTGAGAGTGAATGAATGAGTAACAAGGTCACTGGATACAGGTACATACACAAAGGTTCGTGGGCTTTCTCCATTCCAGCAACAAAGATTTAGAAAATAAGTTGTAAAATCTAAAATGTACAAGGAAATGCAAAAAGCCAAGAATGGCCAAGACTCTGAAGGAAGAGCAAGACAGGGATCAGAACTATTCAAAGCGAAATGAGTGCCAGAGTGTTGTACTGGCCTGAGGGTAGATTGATGGGCCCAGGAAACAGTCCAGAAACGGACCCTCTGCGTGGACACTGGGTATATACTCAGAGGTGCCACCGCCGAGCATGGAGGATGGGTGGTGTTCTCAACAGACCTTGCAGGCACCATTGAATACCTTCAGAGGATAAAGGAAACTTGACCCCTACCTTGTACCATATAAACATATCAATTCTAGAGGTTCTGTGAATCTGAATATGAAAAGCAAAATGCTGAAATTTCTAGGAAATAGAGTCTTACAACCTTAGGCAGGGTAAGACTTCTTAACTATGTTACAAAAGCTGGTAAGCGGACTTGATTGGAAATTAAGAGTCACCAGTAAGAGTGAAAAGGCAGAGGAGAAGATGTTTGAAATACACTGGCCAGATTATTATGATCTCTGAACGCATAATCATCTGGCCACTCAGTGTGTGTGTGTGTATATCACACAGTATATTAGAGGCCCGGTGCATGAATTCATGCATGGGTGGGGTCTGGCCAGCCTGGCCAGGGGGAGGGGACATGGGCGGTTGGCCGGCCTGCCTGCTGGTCGAACTCCTGGTTGAGGGGACAATTTGCATATTGGCCTTTTATTCTATAGGATAGACACTGAGTGGCCAGATGATTATGCGTTCAGAGATCATCATAGTCTGGCCACTCCGTGTATAACTGACAGGGTTCCTATTCCAAAGAGATGAAGAAGCTGGGGGAAATGGGCACAAGTCTTGAACAGGCACCTCACACAGAAGCTCCCACTTCCCCAGGTAGACACGTGGCAAAGCACTGCATCTCATTCGTGATACAGGAAATGCACATTACAACCACAGTGCAAGTATCACCCAGGCCTTACACCCCCGGCGGGTGCGCGGTCCTCGGGTTGGCCGGAGCCTGCTCCCTGCCTCTGGGAAGAGGGAAGGGCGAGCAGTTTCCTTTGGAGGAAGGGGTCAGGACGGCGCGTGTCTGCTGCTCACATCCTTCCTACGGGGGAGAAGGGAGTCCTTGGCCACATCTAGTCCTCAGTGAAACTGGACGGTGCGGTTTCTAGCTGGGTGGCCATGTGCCCACTCAGGGCCAGTGATTCCTGACCACAGGAAGGAGGGGGCGCGTGTGGGGACAGTTAGCTGGGTCTGTCACGTCACCCAGAGAGTGGGGAAGGCCACCCCGGCCCCTCTAGCGTCCCCAGCCCCCTCCTGTGCAGGCCAGGCTGTTTGGGCAGGGGGTTCTGGCTTGAGGCAATGTTCCAGTCACTCCTAAGGCAGGAAAAGGACCCAGGGTCCCAGCCCAAGGCAGTTGGCAGGAGAAGGTGTTCCTTTCTTGGGGGTGTCAGCCTCTGTTCTTCTCAGGCCTTCAACTGATTGGAGGGGCCACCCCTCCCCCCCCCCGCCCTGGGAGTGCAATCTGCTTTACTCAGGCTCCAGCTCATGCGGTCACCCCACCCAGCCCAGGATCGCGCGTGCGTTTCATTCAGTCCTCACGCAGGACATGCCCCTCCTGGATTTGAACAAAGGAGAGAGAGACATCTGCTAGCATGTGAAAGAGAAACAGCCATTGGTTGCCTCTGCACGCGGAATCGAACCCAAGACCTTTCAGCGAACGCTCCAGACATCCGAGCCACACCGGCCAGGGCCAGAGTCATGCTTGACCAACCGCCTGGGCGCCCTGAGGCCCAGTCAAGTGGACATAGCACACGGCCACCACACCTTCAAGGGTTTTTGCGGTAATAGACGTGCGAGTGCCAGGTCGCGGTGGAGCCCTGGGCAGGAGGAGGAGGGAGGAGGCGCCCTGAGGCTGGGCCATCGGGAGGGCCCTGAGCTGGCACCCCTGCCCACCCAGCCCCGTGCTGCGGTCTGCTCCCCGCCTTGGCTGGCAGGCCAGGAAGAGCAGGGCCTGTCTGGTGCCCCTGGGCACACTGAACCCTGAGTCATGTCCGCACTCAAATTCGTATGCTGACCCCGTACATCAGAACGTGCCTGCATTCGAGATGGGGCCTTTGGATGGGGAGCGGACCCCCATCCCCATCCAAAGGCCCATCTCTAAAGGGGCCTCCCTACCAGACGAGGAAACTCGGACACAGACACCAGGGCGTGCGTGCACGAGGGACAGTCCCGGGAGGAGGCAGCGAGAGGGCGGTCTGCAAGCCTCAGAGGAGACCACTGCTCGCTCCTGGTCCCAGCCTCGCCTCCAGCCCCGGGGAGAGTGGCTTTCTGTCCTCTCGCCACCAGCCCCGCATGCCAACGAATGCAGGTGCACTGTGCTCCGGCTGATCACCCCCAACTGCTCTCCCCCGTGAGACGCTTCGCCCCGCCCTTGCTTAGCTGCCGGGGTGCAGACAGCCGGAAGAGGGGGTGCAGGAGCAGCAGCAGCCTGTGGCTGAGGGGATGGGCCAGGGCCCCTGTGTGCGTTGGGCCGGAGCCAAGACAGGACACTGCCTCTGGGGACCTCCATGCTGCGGAAGGCTCACCCGTCGGGGAGACCTCGTACCCACCTGAGAGGGTGGGGAGCCCCGGGCAGGAGATTCTCGCTCGCTGGCCGCAGGCGAATGAGGCGAAACGGATGGCGCGGGGGCCACGCAGAGGCGGCCTGGCCCCGCGGGAGGAGGCAGACCGAGGTCCCAGTCCCAGTTCCGGGAGCTCAGAAGTCCCGGGCATCCGAGCACCATGTCTCCCTGGTCAACACCGAGCAAGAATTAGTGAGGGTTCCACCTGACAGTTCAGCAGGGTCCTCGCCCAGAGGAGATACCGGCCGGAGCGCTGTTCTGGGGGTTTCCTGCAGGGGGGGTGGGTGCTTACACCCACAGGGGGGCCAGCTTGGCGGCAGAGGGCGGAGCCAAGGCCCGGCTCAGGCGCCTGCGACCCGCCTGCCTCTGTAGATCCACAGGGTCCGAGAGCGTCCGCCTGCTCACTCCTCCTCCAGGAAGTCTTCCAGGGACGGGTGCGCCTGCATCGGCACCTGCCTGACCCCTGGGCTCTGACCATGGCCTTGGGCTGTTCATGTGTCGGGGCCGCAGCTCAGAGCAGGCGCTGGGGAGGGAGAGTGCCTGGCACAGGGCTGGCTCAGTGCCGGGGAGACAGGACGGCCCTGAAGCCGCCCCCCGTTTCCTTAGGGAACGGGGACCCGGATCACCAAAATGCAGCTACAACTGGCAGGTGCCAGCGGCCCGGCCGCATCGGGCCCGCACACGGCAGGTGCAGCCCTGTCTCATCCGTGGGTGAGACGCCACGGGAGCTTTCCTGATGCATCCTTCTGCTGAAGCCCAGAGCCCACGTCATCCTGTCAGCACCCCGGAGCTCCCCGGGGGCTGGGACACCCCAGTTCCGCCCCCACCTCTCCCCTCGCCTTCCCCGGGAGCCCGAACAGGACTGGCTCCCTCCGTCTCCCACCAGCGCTCACGCCTCCTGCCTCAGCGCCCGCCGGGCCTGGTCCCTCCACAGGTGGGAGGTGCCATCTGTTCCCCTCGGCCGGGTCCCCAGCCTCTTCCTCTTCCTCGCCCGCAGGCACAGGTCTCGCCCACCCTGAAGGGGACCCCCAACTGCATTCTCTGTGCAGCTCACTTGTCGTCAAACGCTGTGTTCCCATCTCCCTAACGGAACTTGGGAAAATCCACACCAGCACGTCCAGTCCACACCTAAGTCTTCACCTGGCGTCTTCACAGTTGCAGATCATAAAATGTGCAGCAAATATTAGAGACACTTTAAAACAGAGCTGTGCTGTCCTTCCTGTAACTGCGCAGCAGCGTCGAAATGCAGGAAAATGTGCCACCTTCATCCATTTGAAGAACGAGGGCGCTTTTTTTAACGTTTGGAAATCACACTTCCCGCTGGCATCTGCGTCTTCATCCTCTCTCTCCCAGAGCTTTGCCCTAATGTGTTATTTTTACGCTTGAAATCATACAGGACACGCATGGCTGCACATACACAATTCAATTCTGGCCATAACAGAAGTAAATTAAAATCTATAACAAACAGATACCCGGAAAATACCTGAATATTTGGAAACTTAAAAACGCACTTCTAGATAACCTGTGGGTGGAAGAACAAATTATTAAATTAAAAGTCTGTTTATCTGCATGATAAGGAAAACAATATAGGAACATTCTTTAAATGCAGCTAAAACAGTGTTTACGAGAAATTTGGAGCTTCAGGGTGCTTTGTTAGGAAAGGAGAGATTGCAAAGCGATGTTCTAAATTTCCAGAGTAAGAGGCTTCAGAAAGAGGGCAAATGAAACCCCACGTTATGAGCAAATGCGGGAATCAATCCAGAACACGGGCCAGTGGCAGGGAAAGTGGTGAAAGGAAGAGCTGGCTCTTTGAAAGGTCAGTGAAGGAGACCCGCCTTGAATGAGCCTGCCCCGGACCCCCACAGTGACCATGTCAGCCACGAAGACAGGGCATCACCACAAACCCTACAGACATTAAAAACGAGGGACTGCGGGATGTGAACAACCTCAGGCCAAAAATATTGGGAAACTTGGGTTTTTCTCTCTGAAAGACATGAATTATCAACATGGACACAGAGCAAGGAAACGCAGAGAGCGCGGTATCGGTTAAACAAATTGAATGTGTGATTAATCTTTCCGCAAAGACCATCCCGGGCCGCCCCTGCCGCCAGGGATCTGTCCAGAGCAAACGCCTGTCCTGTCATCCTGCACCCAGAGCCGTCAGCAGCCTGTTCCCCAGGGCTGCCCCGACCCGGGGCTGCCTGCCCCAACCCTAACCACCATCCTCCCCCATCTTGTGTTCCCTGGCTTCCTCCCTCTCTCCCCCTCCTCCCTCTCTCCCCCTCCTGCCCCCTCTTCTTCTCCTTCTCCCCTCTCCTCCTCCTCCTCCCCTTCTTCCTCCCCCTCCTCCTTTCCCTCCCTTCCTCCTCCCCCTCCTCCTCCTCCTCCTTTTTCTCTCTCCCTCCCTTCCAATTACTCTCTCTCCCCCTCTCTTCCTCTCACTCTTTCCTCCCTTCCTCTCTCTCCCTCTTCTTCTCCTTCTCCCCTCTCCTCCTCCTCCCCTTCCTCCTCTCCCTCCTCCTTTCCCTCCCTTCCTCCTCCCCCTCCTCCTCCTCCTCCTTTTTCTCTGTCCCTCCCTCCTCCCTCTCTCCCCCTCCTGCCCCTCTCTCTTCTTCTCCTCCCCCTCCTCCCCTTCCTCCTCTCCCTCCTCCTTTCCCTCCCTTCCTCCTCCTCCTCCTTTTTTTCTCCCTCCCTCCCCCCTCTCTCCCTCCCTCCCAATTGCTCTCTCTCCCCCTCTCTTCCTCTCACTCTTTCCTCCCTTCCTCTCTCTCTCTCCCTCCTCTTCTTTGCCTTCTCCTCCTCCTTCTCCTTTCTCTCTCTCTCTCTCTCTCTCTCTCTCTGTCTCTCTTTCTCTCTCTCTCCTCACTTGTACCCTGGCAGTACCGCCTACCCCCACCAGGGGGCATTGGGAATGTGTGGGAGCATGAGTTGCCACAACCACCATAGGGTGCCCCTGACATTCACCCGCAGAGGCTGAGGGTCAGACATCCAGCAGTGCCCGGAGCAGGCCCCACAGGGGGGATGCCCCTGCAGAGGATGTCGGGGGAGCCCCTCGGAGTCCCGCCTGCGGAATTGCCTTGGCTTCCCCCGGGGGTCAGACCTGCCGTGGCCCCGTAGCTCTCTCGCCTCCTCTCCTGGGGGTTCTGACTCCGCCCCCGGGCTCTGCCAGCTGTGGCTTCTTGGAGATCTTCCCGAACGGAGGCCCAGTTACTGCCGGGAGTCGGCCTCCGGGCACGCCCCTTGGCCAAAGAGAAGTCCATTTCAGATCCCAGAGCAGAGACTTAATCTGAACGGGAACTGGGCGGGGGCAACGGGAAAATGGGGACACCTGTGATACTCTCAACAGTAAAGGTTTAAAAGTAAAATTTAAACAAGTGAAATAAAAGGAAAACACTATTGGGGGCAGAATTCCAGGACTTCCTGTGTGGCCGGCTCCATGTCCCCATCCCTGGCCTTCAGTTCCCTGATCGGAAGGTCTCTGCGACATCTGGCTCACGGGCCTGCCGCGCCCCTGTCCCTCCCGCGCCTTCCTCCCCGCTCCCTTCATCTCTGCCTCCGCTGCTTCCAGTTCTCCTTTCCCCCAAGGTGCAGCTTGGGCCAGGTCCCTCCCGGCTCCCGGCTCCCAGCACCCAGCTCTCAGCTCCCAGCACCCAGTCCAGCTCCCAGCACCCAGCTCCCAGCTCCCAGGCCCAGCTCCCAGCTCCCAGCTCCCAGCTCCCAGCTCCCAGCTCCCAGCACCCAGTCCAGCTCCCAGCTCCCAGCTCCCAGCTCCCAGCTCCCAGCACCCAGTCCAGCTCCCAGCTCCCAGCTCCCAGCTCCCAGCTCCCAGCACCCAGCTCCCAGCACCCAGCTCCCAGCTCCCAGCTCCCAGCACCCAGTCCAGCTCCCAGCTCCCAGCTCCCAGCACCCAGCTCCCAGCTCCCAGCTCCCAGCTCCCAGCTCCCAGCACCCAGTCCAGCTCCCAGCTCCCAGCTCCCAGCTCCCAGCACCCAGCTCCCAGTCCAGCACCCAGCTCCCGGCTCCCAGCTCCCAGCACCCAGCTCTCAGCTCCCAGCACCCAGCTCCCAGCTCCCAGCTCCCAGCTCCCAGCACCCAGTCCAGCTCCCGGCTCCCAGCTCCCAGCACCCAGCTCCCAGCTCCCAGTCCAGCTCCCAGCTCCCAGCTCCCAGCACCCAGCTCCCAGCTCCCAGCTCCCAGCTCCCAGCTCCCAGCTCCCAGCACCCAGTCCAGCTCCCGGCTCCCGGCTCCCAGCTCCCAGCACCCAGCTCCCAGCTCCCAGCTCCCAGTCCAGCTCCCAGCTCCCAGCTCCCAGCTCCCAGCACCCAGCTCCCAGCTCCCAGCTCCCAGCTCCCAGCACCCAGCTCCCAGCTCCCAGCTCCCAGCTCCCAGCACCCAGCTCCCAGCTCCCAGCTCCCAGCTCCCAGCTCCCAGCTCCCAGCACCCAGTCCAGCTCCCGGCTCCCGGCTCCCAGCTCCCAGCACCCAGCTCCCAGCTCCCAGCTCCCAGTCCAGCTCCCAGCTCCCAGCTCCCAGCTCCCAGCTCCCAGCTCCCAGTCCAGCTCCCAGCACCCAGCTCCCAGCTCCCAGCTCCCAGCTCCCAGCTCCCAGCACCCAGCTCCCAGCTCCCAGCTCCCAGCTCCCAGCTCCCAGCACCCAGCTCCCAGCTCCCAGCTCCCAGCTCCCAGCTCCCAGCACCCAGCTCCCAGCTCCCAGCACCCAGCTCCCAGCTCCCAGCTCCCAGCTCCCAGCTCCCAGTCCAGCTCCCAGCACCCAGCACCCAGCTCCCAGCACCCAGCACCCAGCTCCCAGCACCCAGCTCCCAGCACCCAGCACCCAGCTCCCAGCTCCCAGCACCCAGCTCCCAGCACCCAGCACCCAGCACCCAGCTCCCAGCTCCCAGCACCCAGCACCCAGCCCAGCCCAGCTACCTGGGGACACCCCTCGCCTGCCAGACCCCGGGGAGGAAGCGAGAAGCCACCAGCCTTTGCGTCAGTGTCGCTGACTCGCAAACGGCCATACGGGGTTGCTGTCACTGGCGGTCGCGCTGGCTGTGGCCTTACTGAGCCCGACAGGCTCGGGAAGGAGGTCTCCCCCACGCTGTTGTCCCCGATTCCTCCTCCTCCCAGTGCGGCCGCGTCTGGGGCCTGTCAGTGTGGGCGGCAGGGCCAGCCTCGCCCGCGGAGGGAACCTGGGAGGAAAAGGGACCTGTCTGAACTCGGAAATAAGTGCTGACGCGGCTCTGACTGCAGAGACTTATCTTACTGAGTGAGAGCAAGGAGTCGGCTCCACCCCGCTGTGCCAAGGCTCTGCAGGCACGGTGGGCACAGCCGTGCGTGTGTGCGTGCACGTGTGTGTGCATGTGTGTGTGCATGTGTGTGTGCGCATGTGTGTGCGTGCGTGTGTGTGTGCGTGTGTGCGCGCACGCATGTGTGTGCGTGCACGTGTGTGTGCATGTGTGTGTGTGTGTGCGCGTGTGTGTGGCAGGCCCACGGGGTGACCGAGGCGGCGCGTCCCCGTGGGAAGAGCGGGCACTGGAGGCAGGTGCTGCCATTACGAGCGGGGGGGGGGGGGGGGGGCGGGGCCCGGGCAGGTGACACGCTCTTGGAGCCTGAACTTCATCATCAACCAAATGGGCCGAGTGGCACCCAGTCCGCGGAGGCCGATGACATCGCGCAGGTGCCCGCCGCGTACACGCGCTTGAATGGTGACCTTCAGTGGCCGGGGGGGGGGGGGGGCACGTGGCCGACCCAGACTCCCCCCCCCCCCCCCCCCCGTCCCTGCTCCCTCACCTCTTCCAGGCCGCCTGCCTGTCGGCGTCTGAGCCGCCTGCTGGGCCTGCGTTTCCTGGCTGTGAGGTGGGCGCCCCCCCCCCCCCCCCCCCCCCCGCACCGCACACACAGGGCTGTGGATGGGCCTGGCCCGGCTCCTGCCAGGAGGAAGCTCAGCAGGGTCCCTCCCGCCCGGCCCAGCTGGCACCGTCTCGGGTTTCATGGGCTGGGCCAGGCCGATGGCAGGGTGGGTAGCGCCCCCAGGGTGACGGGGCGTTTTCCTGGGCGCCGCGGTCCCACGTCCCCCGGGAGCACGTAGCCGGCGGAGAGCCTGCGGGTGTCACACTCCTGGTCGGTGGGAGGCCTGAGCCGGGGATCCCCCCCTCCCCCCCCCCGCCCCCCTCCCGCCCCCTCCTCCCGCAGCCGCTTGCGCGGGGCTTTGTTCCCAGGTCCCGCTCCGTCGGGTTTTCTCCGAGGTCGAGCTGGCACTCCGAGGGCTTCCCGCCACAGCGTGTTCCCAGCCGGTAACATCCGTGAATAATGAATCCGCCAGGGGCTCGCTGAGGCCGCCTCCTCCTCGGCCCCTCGCCCTGCCAGCTGCTCCCTCTCCCTCTCTGCTCGTCCCCTCCCCCTCCTCCCTCTCTCCCTGGCTGCCCTGCCCTGCATGGGGAAGGGCCGGGACCCAGGGGACGGGCGGGGCGGGGCATGGAGGTGGCCCGGGCACAGGTGTCACAAGCAGCCCTGAGCCACCGCGGCCACCCACCGTTCACCAAGGGCCCAGCTCCATGGGACACAAGGTTTGGCTTCAAAAGGTAGGCAAACTGCACCCTCGGAGGGCCGCGCACAGCTCCAGCCTCCACCCACCCCCGTGGCTGCAGTGCCCGGGCCAGGGGGCAGGCGCCTTCTGCAGGCCAAGGGGGGACTCCTGCCCGTCCTCCTCCTCCTGTGCCCCTTCCGTGTGAACCCGGCCATGGAGCCGTGGCACCGCGTGCCCGGACCACGCTCTGCGCACACAGAGCAGGTCCCTGCTCTCCGGGGGGTGGGGTGGGGGTGGGGGGCGCCGCTAAAGGCCAAGGCTGATAGGTGACAAGGTCACAGGCGTCCGAGGGTTGAGGGGAGCCTGTGCGGAGGGCGGCCAGGCTGTCTCCCTGCAGCGGCGATGACGGAGTCAGTACTCGGTGGGGATGGGGATGGGGATGGGGATGGGGATGGGGATGGGGGTGGGGGTGGGGGTGGGGGTTGGGTTGGGGGTGGGGATGGGGATGGGGATGGGGCTCCTGAGGTTCCCCAGGAGCCGGGCTCAGAGGGGCCAGAGGCGCCTGTTGAATCGGGGCGCAGCGGGAAGGGACACGGAGCGGACCCTCGGAGCAGAGTCCCGTCTGAGCAGGTGGGCCGCTCCCCGGGCTCCAGGAAGAGCCCCCCGGCTGCGGGAGACGGGCCAGGGGGGCTTCTGCCCCCCCCCCCCCGGCCATGGCGCCTTGCCCTCTCCTGGGGTGTGCCTGCCACAGGCAGGCCTGGCAGCCCCCAGAGCCTCGCGGTGCAGTGAGGGCGTGACCCCCAGCAGCCCCTGCGCCCCCGGGTGGCTTAGGCAGGACGGTGGCCCCCAGATGTCCTGGGCGCTTAGCCTTCCGGCTGCTGCCCGCAGTCCCCCAGCCCCAGCCTCCCTGCGCTGTGCCACCCCCTCTCTGGCTCGGGTCTCCCTTCCCACGCCCCTCCCCCCCGTCCTGGGTGCTGCCCCCTGACCCCGAGAGCAGGGACTTCCCCCTCTGCTCACTGCTGCCCTGTCCCCAAACGGCACTGGCACCCGGCAGCTGGCCCAGCGTCCACCCCTTTGCCCCTTGCTCAGACCCAGGGCCCAGCAGGGAGGTGCCAGGGCTAGTTCTCTCCTGCCCAGGGGGGCCCTGCCCGCCGCGGCCTGTGAGGAGCTGCCGTCCATGGCGGGAGCTGGACTCGCGCTCCGTTTCTTCGGGGTCAGAGCGGGTGGTCTGACCCCAGCGGCCTGGGCCCGAGGCTCAGCATCGAAGCCCCATCAGCCTCGGCTTAACCGGCGGCCGCGGCCACGACAGTTGTGAGCTGGGGGTACTCAGCGGCTCCAGCCTCAGACCAAGACCTCGGGGGGTCCCCACTGCCATGCACACACACACACACGCTCACATGCACACACATGCTCACACGCACACACATGCTCACATGCACACACAATAGGCACACTCGCGCACACATGCTCGCATGCACACACATGCTCACATGCACACGCAATGTGTGCACGTGTATGCACAACATGCTCACACATACAACATGCTCACATGCACACACATGCTCACAGGCACACACAATAGGCACACTCTCGCTCGCATGCACACGCAATGTGTACACACGTATGCACAACATGCTCACACATACAACACGCACACATGCTCACATGCACACACGCACTTCCTCGCACGGCCGCTGGTTAGGGAGCCGGTGCGCCTCTGCTTTGCCAGGGTTTACTGCAGCCCTGGCACCGCTGGACGCAGAGGCCCGGGGCGGGGCTCGGTCAGGACCACCTCACCCAGCGTCCTGCTGCACAGGCAGGCCCTGCCCAGCGCGAGGGCGTGGCCTGTGTCCCTGGTGCTCCAGTCCATGGGTGCCTTGCCCCATCGTGCTTTGGGGGGTGGGAGAGGGCACCCCCCTGGGAAGCGTCTGCAGCAGTCAGAAGTGACCCCCTGGTCGCAGCAGACGAGCAGTCAGGAACCGTGGCTGCCGTCACCCCAGGCTCAGCCTCGGCTGCCTGAGTGCCAGGGAGCCCCTCTGCTGGCGGGTACCGTGCCTCCCCCTGGTAGGTGGGTCCCCGCCTTCTCCTGACCCGTCACACCTCCAGCCTTCCTGCTGGGCCATCGGCCTGTTCCTCTAATTCAGGGAAAAACACTCTCTGAGCAGCAACCTGGACCGTAATCCGGGTGCTGGGCTCTCTGCGTTGGCATCATCCAGACAAGGAAGCCAGGCTCTTTGCCTTCCTGAACAGAGCCCTGGGCACCCCTGCCAGGAGGCCGTCTCTGGCCGCTCCCCTCTGCGCAGGTGGTGCGTCTTGCCCTGACTCGGCCAGGCCCCCCCACAACCCGTGTCCAATCACATTCCACCCCTCCTCCTGCTGACAGCTCCGGGGGTAAGCCCCACCCACCTGTTCTCCCCTGGGAGCGGAGGGCGGAAGCACTGTCCAGCTTTGCAGGGGATCACACACCCAGCGGGGAGGAGGTGGCCAGTCCTTGGTTTAAAAAGCGGGGGTACACCCTGGCCAGTCTGGCTCAGTGGTTAAAGCCTCGGCCCTTGCACCAAAGGATCATGTGTTTGACTTCCGGTCAAGGGCATGCACCTCAGTTACAGGCTTGATCCTTGGCCTCAGTGGGGTGCATGCAGGAGGCAACCAATTGATGTTTCTCTCTCTCTTCTCACATCAATGTTTCTCTCTCTCTTTTCCCCCCTCCCTTCCACTGTCTCTAAAAGCAATAGAAGAATATCCTTGGGTGAGGATTTAAAAAATAATAAAATAAAAAAATTTAAAGTAAAAGAGGGGGTGCTTCTGCTCTGCCCAGGATGAGTAACAGGTTGCTTTCACTCCCGCCTGAAGAACCAGACGGGATATGTTCAACAACTGTCAAGACACCGGGCATCAGCCCTGGCTGGTGTGGCTCAGTGGATAGAGCGTCGGCCTGTGGACTGAAGGGTCTGGGTTCGATTCTGGTCAAGGTCATATGTCCGGGTTGCAGGCTCGATCCCCAGTGTGAGGCATGTGAGAGGCAGCCGATCAGCGATTCTCTCTCCTCATTGATGTTTCTCTCTCTCTCTCCCTCTCCCTGCCTCTCTGAAATCAATAAAAATATATTTAAAAAAAAAAAAAAGATGCCAGACATCAGGCAATGAGATGGAACGATTCCCAAGACACAGGAAACACGGTGAGCCATGGAGTTGCCCAGCTTGCTGCCTTGGGAGAGTCCCAGGCCACAAAACAGGGGAGGGGAACCCGGCAGATCCCAGAAGGCTTCTGGGTGGGAGGCTGAGAGTCCGGGAAGACCAGGGTGGCTACAGTTGACAGGACAGCGTGTCAGAGAAGAGAGAGTGACACAGCACCCTGAGCTGGCAGAGGGCCCCCCTTAGGTGTTCCCCAGGTTCTGATCACAGCACACGTGTGAGGAAACCACCGAGGCCTGTGAGAGAATCACCCTAAAAGACTTAAGGAAACAGCCAGGTTCTCTCTCGGAGCTGGGAACCATGCCTGTGCCCGCCAGCAAGACTGGAACAGCTCAGAGTCCTGGGGAGACATTCGGGTGAAGAGGGCAGAGTGCTCAGAAAGGCCTGGCTCAGGAGTGGGGAGTAATTAGGCGAGTACTTACCCAGACCCACCTCGTAGCTCATAAAAACAAGACCCAAAGGATCAAACTCATTCCAAGTAACTTAACTGTGTCCCAGTTAAGAATCTTTGTTGGAATACAATGACATTAAGTGACTAACAAGGTAAAATTTTACAAATTTCAAGCATTCAACCAAAGATGATGAAACATGCAAAGAAGCAGTAAAAGCGGGGGGGAAAAAACAAACAGAACAACAAAAAAAAGAAAACGAGACAATCTATCAATCATCACATCCTATCTAATAAAAGAGTAATATGCAAATTGACAATACCTCCGCTACACCCACAAGCCACACCCACCAGCCAATCAGGAGCGAATATGCAAATAAACCCAACCAAGATGGCTACAGCCACAGAGAGCAGGAGGGAGGCTTGGGTTTCCCCGGCGATGGAGGAAGCCAAGCTTTCCGCCTGCCCTTGCCGGCCTAGGCCTCCACTCAAGGCTACAAAGTTTCAATGATAGAAGATACATAAACCCAAACAGGAATGGCGGCAGCCAGGGAGCGAGCAGAAGGCTTGGCTCTGCTCCAGGCTACAAAGTTTCAATGATAGAAGATACATAAACCCAAACAGAAATGGTGGCAACCACGGAGCTGGAAAGAGCAGGAGGCTAGGGTTGCCCCCGCTGATGGAGGAAGCCAAGCTTCTGCAACCCTGGCCAGCCCAGGCCTCCGCTTAAGGCTACAAAGTTTCAATTATAGAAGATACATAAATCCCAACAGAAATGGCTGCTGCCATGGAGCAAGCAGAAGGCTTGGCTCCGCTCCAGGCTACAAAGTTTCAATTGTAGAAGATAAATAAATCCCAGATACCAGGGCCTCTGCTTGGGTCGCCAGGGGGCGTGGCTGGCCTGCAAACCACCACAGGCCCCTCGCCCAGGCCGCCCCACGCCCCAAGGGAGCCCCCACCCTGATCCGGGACACCCTTCAGGGCAAACCAGCTGGCCCCCACCCATGCACCAGGCCTCTATCCTATCTAATAATCCCATCTAATAAAAGAGTAATATGCAGATTGACCATTACTCCAACACACAAGATGGCTGCCCCCATGTGAACACAAGATGGCCACCACAAGATGGCCAGCAAGGGAGGGCAGTTGGGAGGGACCAGGCCTGCAAGGGAGGGCAGTTGGGGGCGATCAGGCCAGCAGGGGAGGGTAGTTGGGAGGGACCAGGCCTGCAAGGGAGGGCAGTTGGGGGTGATCAAGCCTGTAGGGAAGGGCAGTTAGGGGTGACCAAGCTGGCAGAGGAGGGAAGTTGAAGGCGACCAGGCCTGCAGAGAAAGGCAGTTGGGAGGGACCCAGGCCTGCAGGGGAGAGCAGTTTGGGGGAACCAGGCCTACAGGGGAGGACAGTTAGGGGTGACCAGGACTGCAGGGGAGGGCAGTTAGGGGTGACCATGCCTGCAGGGGAGGGCAGTTAGGGGCAAACAGGCTAGTAGGGGAGCAGTTAGGCATCAATCAGGCTGGCAGGGGAGTGGTTAGGGGGTGATCAGGCTGGCAGGCAGAAGCGGTTAGGGGCAATCAGGAAGGCAGGCAGGCAAGCAGTTGGGAGCCAGCAGTCCTGGATTGTGAGAGGGATGTCCGACTGCCCATTTAGGCCTGATCCCACTTGTATCGGGCTTAAACGGGCAGTCGGACATCCCTCGAGGGGTCCCAGATTGGAGAAGGTGCAGGCTGGGCTGAGGGACACCCCCTCCCCCGTGCACGAATTTTGTGCACTGGGCCTCTAGTTAAATATAAATAGTCTAAACACCCTAATTACGTCAAAGATCGTCATCTTGGATAAAATATCAAAGCCTAACTATATACAGCCTGCAAGAAATGCACCTTAACTCTAAAGACCCCAATAAGGCTAGAAAAAGATACCCCGTGCTAATGGCTGTCAAGGGGGAGCTTGAGCAGCTATAACATCAAAGTAAATTTCAGAGGAAAGACATGACCAGGGATAAAGACAGTGACTGCGTCATTATAAAGGTGTCGTTTCATCAAGAGGATGTAACAATCTTAAATATTCACCTAATTACAGAGCCTCAAAATACAGAAGCAAAAGCGGATAGAGTTGAAGGGAGAAATAGATCACGATATGGAGATCTCAATCCCCCTCTCTCAGTAACTATAGAACAAGCAGACAGCAGTCAAGAAGGACAGAGGAGATGTGAGCAGCATCATTAGCCAACTGGACCCAACAATAGAATAAACATTCCTTTCAATTGCACATGGAACACTTACCGAGATAGGCCATATTCTGGGTCATCCTATCTAATAAAAGAGTAATATGCAAATTAACCATCACTCTGCTACACCCACAAGCCACGCCCATCAGCCAATTAGGAGCGAGTATGCAAATTAACCCAACCAAGATGGCTGCAGCCATGGAAAGAGCAGGAGGGAGGCTTGGGTTTCCCCGGCGATGGAGGAAGCCAAGCTTCTGAAGCCCTGGCCTGCCTTGGCCTCTCTCACACAGGAGAGCACACACGGAGAATTCCGTCACACGGGAGAGCACGCGCGGAGGATTCCGTCACACAGGAGAGCACACGGAGGATTCTGTCACACGGGAGAGCACACGCATAGGAATCCGTCACACGGGAGAGCACACGCGGAGGATTCCATCACACGGGAGAGCACACGGAGGATTCCGTCACACGGGAGAGCACACGCATAGGAATCCGTCACACGGAAGAGCACACGCGGAGGATTCCATCACACGGGAGAGCACACGGGGGATTCCGTCACACGGGAGAGCACATGGAGGAGTGCAGGCTGCGCACGGTGGCAGCGAGCTGACCCGCAGCTGCCCGGGGAAGGGCAGGGGAGGGGTGACCTAGGGCACCTGCGGGAGATGGCTTTGTTCATTATCTTGATTTGGTGGCTGTGGTCTCAAGGATGCAGACATGTGTCAAAAGTTATCAAATTGTACCCTTTAAACCTGTGCGGTTAAGTGTCTAACAATTAAACCTCAAGCAAGAAGAATGTTCCAGAAGTGTGCCCCCTCCCCACCCACAGAGATCCTCAGGGCAGAGAGCTGACCCGGAATGGGAGTCGCATCCTGGGGCTCCTCAGACACCCAGAGGTCCTGAGCAGTCCCTCTTCCTTCTGCAGATGGCCGCATGGGGCACTGGTCGCTGGAATCGCCTGACCCCAGGAGGCGCGCCTGTGGCTGGGCCAGCACCCAGGCCCCCCCACCCGGCGCCCACGGGGCACCTGCCTCTGCTGCCCTGGGGGCCACAGTCCTGGCCCCTCTTGGGGTTGTGCGGGGACCAGGGTGCACACCCAGTGGGTGTTTCTATAAAATAGAAGGCAGACAGGCAGGGCGGGACCCCCTCCCTGTGGCCCCCACCTCCCGCCTGGAAGGGGAGGCGAGTGTGCAGCTGCGCTGGGGCTGAGGCGGTCGTGCTGATTGTCTGGGTCAGTGGTCGGCAAACTGTGGCTCGCGAGCCGCAGTTTGCCGACCACTGGTCTGGGTGAAGCTGGTGTCACCTCGCCCACCGGGGCGGGGTGGGGGGCAGCTCGGGGCTGGGGGCACTCGTGTGCCCGTAGTTGGCATGTCACGTTGGCCCCTTCCTCGCCCGCTGTGACCCTGAGCACATTCTCTGACCCCTGAGGCCCGTTGCCCGGCTGTGAGGTGGGGGCAGCTGGGCCTCCAAGACCCTGTGAAGTGGCGGGACCGTGCGTGCCCATCGCCGGGTACAGTGGCCGGCACCCCTTGGAAGCTGAGGCCCTCACCTGACCTTTGCCCTCTGCCAGAGACCAGGCCTCGAGTCCCCTCTCCCTCCACTCGCCAGGGCCCGGGAGGGTGCCCATGGCCACCGGCTCTGGAGCGGGTCCCAGACGGGACAAGGGAGGGAGGGAGGGAGGGAGGGGGAGGGGAGATTTGGTGCTGCCTTCCTCTCCAATCAGAGCAGGTTGCCATGGTAACCCTACTGGGTGGCTCTGCACGAAAGGATGGAGGTTTTACCTAGTGGCTCTTCCCCCCCCCCCCGTCTTTCCTCCCCCAATGGGTGAACCCGGTAACAGAGTCACCCAGAGGCAGAGGCGCAAAGACGTCCCCCCACCCCCCACCCCCCGCCCACGGACCTTTCACATAGAAGGCTCCACCCCTTGGGGTCCCACAGGCTCGGGGATCTCACCCGCCCTGGACCAACCGCCTGGCGAGGCGACCAGACCCTAATGAGCACCAGTGGCCGCCTGGCCATCTGCTCGACCAGGCCGGGGCCCCGCCACCCCGAGGCACTGAGTGGTGCCAGGGCTCAGGACCTCAGCGGGAACGGGCTCTGCCCCGGCCCCGGGCAGCCTGGGCCGCTCCCACAGGCGGTGGGGGCTGGGGTAGGCGCTGTGTGCCACACGGCCAGGTCTGCTGGGGGGCAGCTGCCTGCCACGGCCCTTCCCTGAGGACTCCCCTGAACACGGTGCCTCCCTCGCACAGGGGGGCAGCCGGGGTCCCTGTGGAGGACGCTCACCACGCGGCCAGGGGACAGGGCTGCTGTGGGGGGCGCCGAGGCCCACCTCCCGCCCTGGGCCGCTCTGCTGGGCTGAGGTGGTACCCGGAGCTCACAGCTGGGGGGGGGGGGGAGGCGGGGGCCTGGGTCTTGAGGCAGGACGGGCCCCAGGGTTTCCGCGGGGAAAGGCAGAGGGCCTGGTGGCTCCTGGGGAGGGGGGGTGGCCGTGCAAAGGCCCAGCGCAGGGGCTCAGGGGATAGCAGGGCTGCCTCTGCCCCCCTTCGCCCGGGCTCTCCGCCTGGGAAGTGGGGGCGCGGGCCGGGACTGGAGTGAACTGATTTGTATTCATGGGATCCCCTAGCGCCCCCCCTGTGGGTGCAGGAGAGGGGGGGCTGGACCCCGCGTCGGGGGCGGCACCACGCGGAGCCTGCGCCTCGCTGACTCTGAGGAGGCGGAGGAGCGCCCCTCGGCCTGGCGCCCCGGGCTTGGGTATCTTCTTCCGAACTGAATTCTGTTTGTGAGGAGAGAACAGAGAAACGCTGTTGGCCTGGCCCAGCCTCCCCCGCCCCCCGCCCCCCGGAGCTCCCACGAGGAGAGAGGGCGGCCGGCCAGCTCCTTCCAGGCCCTGAATGTGAATGAGCCGCAGCGGTGTGACCCCGAGTGCGCGGCGCCCCCTGGCCCCCAGGACAGACGGTCCCGGGACAATCCCGCAGCCCCTGGCACCTTCAGGGCGGGGCAGGCGCTGGGCTGGGGGGCTGGGACCACCCTGGGGAGGGATGGGGGGCTGCCCAGTCCTGGCGATTCAGCGCCTGGCCTTGTTCTTGCGTGTCTCCCAACAGGGGGGCCGCAGATGACACCTGCCGAGGACGGTCCCACAGACAGAGGCACTGGCCGGGCTGGTGCTGGGTTTGTTGGGGTTTCCTGAGCCGGAGCCAGTGAAGCGAGGGAGACCTCGGCTTCAACCCACTGCCTGGCCTCTCCCAGCGACCCTCCCAGTGACCCTCCCAGACACCCTCACACACACCCTCCCAGACACCCTCCCAGACACCCTCCCAGACACCCTCCCACACACCCTCCCACAGACCCTCCCAGACACCCTCCCACAGACCCTCCCACACACCCTCCCAGACACCCTCCCACAGACCCTCCCAGACACCCTCCCACAGACCCTCCCACACACCCTCCCACACACCCTCCCACACACCCTCCCACACACCCTCCCAGACACCCTCCCACACACCCTCCCACACACCCTCCCACACACCCTCCCACACACCCTCCCACACACCCTCCCACACACCCTCCCAGACACCCTCCCACACACCCTCCCACAGACCCTCCCACACACCCTCCCAGACACCCTCCCACACACCCTCCCACACACCCTCCACACACCCTCCCACAGGCCCTCCCAGCGACCCTCCCACACACCCTCCCACACACCCTCCCACACACCCTCCCACACACCCTCCCAGACACCCTCCCACACACCCTCCCACACACCCTCCCACACACCCTCCCACACACCCTCCCACACACCCTCCCAGACACCCTCCCACACACCCTCCCAGACACCCTCCCACACACCCTCCCAGACACCCTCCCACACACCCTCCCACACACCCTCCCACACACCCTCCCACACACCCTCCCACACACCCTCCCACAGACCCTCCCACACACCCTCCCACACACCCTCCCACACACCCTCCCACACACCCTCCCAGACACCCTCCCACACACCCTCCCACACACCCTCCCACACACCCTCCCACACACCCTCCCAGACACCCTCCCACAGACCCTCCCACACACCCTCCCACACACCCTCCCACAGACCCTCCCACACACCCTCCCACACACCCTCCCACACACCCTCCCACAGACCCTCCCAGACACCCTCCCAGACACCCTCCCACAGACCCTCCCAGACACCCTCCCAGACACCCTCCCACACACCCTCCCACACACCCTCCCACACACCCTCCCACACACCCTCCCACACACCCTCCCACACACCCTCCCACACACCCTCCCAGACACCCTCCCACAGACCCTCCCAGACACCCTCCCAGACACCCTCCCACAGACCCTCCCAGACACCCTCCCACACACCCTCCCACACACCCTCCCACACACCCTCCCACACACCCTCCCACACACCCTCCCAGACACCCTCCCACAGACCCTCCCAGACACCCTCCCAGACACCCTCCCACACACCCTCCCACACACCCTCCCAGACACCCTCCCAGACACCCTCCCACACACCCTCCCACACACCCTCCCAGACACCCTCCCACACACCCTCCCACACACCCTCCCACACACCCTCCCACACACCCTCCCACACACCCTCCCACACACCCTCCCACAGACCCTCCCAGACACCCTCCCACACACCCTCCCACACACCCTCCCAGACACCCTCCCACACACCCTCCCACACACCCTCCCAGACACCCTCCCACACACCCTCCCACACACCCTCCCAGACACCCTCCCACACACCCTCCCACACACCCTCCCACACACCCTCCCACACACCCTCCCACAGACCCTCCCAGACACCCTCCCAGACACCCTCCCACAGACCCTCCCAGACACCCTCCCAGACACCCTCCCACAGACCCTCCCAGACACCCTCCCACACACCCTCCCACACACCCTCCCAGACACCCTCCCACACACCCTCCCACACACCCTCCCACACACCCTCCCACACACCCTCCCAGACACCCTCCCACACACCCTCCCACAGACCCTCCCACACACCCTCCAGACACCCTCCCACACACCCTCCCACACACCCTCCACACACCCTCCCACAGGCCCTCCCAGCGACCCTCCCACACACCCTCCCACACACCCTCCCACACACCCTCCCACACATCCTCCCACACACCCTCCCAGACACCCTCCCACACACCCTCCCACACACCCTCCCACACACCCTCCCACACACCCTCCCACACACCCTCCCACACACCCTCCCACACACCCTCCCAGACACCCTCCCACACACCCTCCCAGACACCCTCCCACACACCCTCCCACACACCCTCCCACACACCCTCCCACACACCCTCCCACACACCCTCCCACAGACCCTCCCACACACCCTCCCACACACCCTCCCACACACCCTCCCACACACCCTCCCAGACACCCTCCCACACACCCTCCCACACACCCTCCCACACACCCTCCCACACACCCTCCCAGACACCCTCCCACAGACCCTCCCACACACCCTCCCACACACCCTCCCACAGACCCTCCCACACACCCTCCCACACACCCTCCCACACACCCTCCCACAGACCCTCCCAGACACCCTCCCAGACACCCTCCCACAGACCCTCCCAGACACCCTCCCAGACACCCTCCCACACACCCTCCCACACACCCTCCCACACACCCTCCCACACACCCTCCCACACACCCTCCCACACACCCTCCACAGACCCTCCCAGACACCCTCCCACAGACCCTCCCAGACACCCTCCCAGACACCCTCCCACAGACCCTCCCAGACACCCTCCCACACACCCTCCCACACACCCTCCCACACACCCTCCCACACACCCTCCCACACACCCTCCCACACACCCTCCCAGACACCCTCCCACAGACCCTCCCAGACACCCTCCCAGACACCCTCCCACACACCCTCCCACACACCCTCCCACACACCCTCCCACACACCCTCCCACACACCCTCCCACACACCCTCCCAGACACCCTCCCACACACCCTCCCACACACCCTCCCAGACACCCTCCCACAGACCCTCCCACACACCCTCCCAGACACCCTCCCACACTCCCTCCCCACACACCCTCCCACACACCCTCCCACACACCCTCCCACACACCCTCCCACACACCCTCCCAGACACCCTCCCACAGACCCTCCCAGACACCCTCCCAGACACCCTCCCACAGACCCTCCCACACACCCTCCCAGACACCCTCCCACACACCCTCCCACACACCCTCCCACACACCCTCCCACAGACCCTCCCACACACCCTCCCACACACCCTCCCAGACACCCTCCCACACACCCTCCCAGACACCCTCCCACACACCCTCCCACAGACCCTCCCACACACCCTCCCACACACCCTCCCACACACCCTCCCACACACCCTCCCACAGACCCTCCCACACACCCTCCCACACACCCTCCCACACACCCTCCCACAGACCCTCCCACACACCCTCCCACACACCCTCCCAGACACCCTCCCACACACCCTCCCAGACACCCTCCCACACACCCTCCCACACACCCTCCCACACACCCTCCCACACACCCTCCCACACACCCTCCCACACACCCTCCCAGACACCCTCCCACAGACCCTCCCACACACCCTCCCAGACACCCTCCCATACTCCCTCCCACACACCCTCCCACACACCCTCCCACACACCCTCCCACACACCCTCCCACACACCCTCCCACACACCCTCCCAGACACCCTCCCACAGACCCTCCCAGACACCCTCCCAGACACCCTCCCACAGACCCTCCCAGACACCCTCCCACACACCCTCCCACACACCCTCCCACACACCCTCCCACACACCCTCCCAGACACCCTCCCACAGACCCTCCCAGACACCCTCCCAGACACCCTCCCACAGACCCTCCCACACACCCTCCCAGACACCCTCCCACACTCCCTCCCACACACCCTCCCACACACCCTCCCACACACCCTCCCACACACCCTCCCACACACCCTCCCACACACCCTCCCACACACCCTCCCACAGACCCTCCCACACACCCTCCCACACACCCTCCCACACACCCTCCCACAGACCCTCCCAGACACCCTCCCAGACACCCTCCCACAGACCCTCCCAGACACCCTCCCACACACCCTCCCACACACCCTCCCACACACCCTCCCACACACCCTCCCACACACCCTCCCACACACCCTCCCACAGACCCTCCCAGACACCCTCCCACACACCCTCCCACAGACCCTCCCACACACCCTCCCACACACCCTCCCACACACCCTCCCACACACCCTCCCACACACCCTCCCACACACCCTCCCAGACACCCTCCCACAGACCCTCCCACACACCCTCCCACACACCCTCCCACAGACCCTCCCACACACCCTCCCACACACCCTCCCAGACACCCTCCCACAGACCCTCCCAGACACCCTCCCAGACACCCTCCCACAGACCCTCCCAGACACCCTCCCACACACCCTCCCACACACCCTCCCACACACCCTCCCACACACCCTCCCACACACCCTCCCACACACCCTCCCACACACCCTCCCACACACCCTCCCAGACACCCTCCCACACACCCTCCCACACACCCTCCCACACACCCTCCCACACACCCTCCCACACACCCTCCCACACACCCTCCCACACACCCTCCCACACACCCTCCCAGACCCCACACACCCTCCCACACACCCTCCCCACACACCCTCCCACACACCCTCCCAGACACCCTCCCACACACCCTCCCACACACCCTCCCAGACACCCTCCCCACAGACCCTCCCAGACACCCTCCCAGACACCCTCCCACAGACCCTCCCACACACCCTCCCACACACCCTCCCACACTCCCTCCCACACACCCTCCCACACACCCTCCCAGACACCCTCCCACACACCCTCCCACACACCCTCCCACACACCCTCCCACACACCCTCCCAGACACCCTCCCACAGACCCTCCCACACACCCTCCACACACCCTCCCACAGACCCCTCCCACACACCCTCCCACACACCCTCCCACACACCCTCCCACAGACCCTCCCAACACCCTCCCAGACACCCTCCACAGACCCTCCCAGACACCCTCCCCAGACACCCTCCCACACACCCTCCCACACACCCTCCCACACACCCTCCCACACACCCTCCCAGACACCCTCCACACACCCTCCCACACCCTCCCAGACACCCTCCCACAGACCCTCCCAGACACCCTCCCAGACACCCTCCACACACCCTCCCAGACACCCTCCCACACACCCTCCCAGACACCCTCCCACACACCCTCCCACACACCCTCCCACACACCCTCCCACACACCCTCCCACACACCCTCCCAGACACCCTCCCACAGACCCTCCCAGACACCCTCCCAGACACCCTCCCACACACCCTCCCACACACCCTCCCAGACACCCTCCCACACACCCTCCCACACACCCTCCCAGACACCCTCCCACACGACCCTCCCACACACCCTCCCAGACACCCTCCCACACACCCTCCCAGCACACCCTCCCACACACCCTCCCACAGACCCTCCCACACACCCTCCCAACACCCTCCCAGACACCCTCCCACACACCCTCCCACACACCCCTCCCACACACCCTCCCACACACCCTCCCACACACCCTCCCACACACCCTCCCAGACACCCTCCCACACACCCTCCCAGACACCCTCCCACACACCCTCCCACACACCCTCCCACACACCCTCCCAGACACCCTCCCACACACCCTCCCAGACACCCTCCCACACACCCTCCCAGACACCCTCCCACACACCCTCCCACACACCCTCCCAGACACCCTCCCACACACCCTCCCACACACCCTCCCACACACCCTCCACACACCCTCCCACACACCCCTCCCACACACCCTCCCAGACACCCTCCCACACACCCTCCCAGACACCCTCCCACACACCCTCCCACACACCCTCCCACACACCCTCCCACACACCCTCCCACACACCCTCCCAGACACCCTCCCACACACCCTCCCAGACACCCTCCCACAGACCCTCCCACACACCCTCCCAGACACCCTCCCACACACCCTCCACACACCCTCCCACACACCCTCCCACACACCCTCCCACACACCCTCCCACACACCCTCCACACACCCTCCCAGACACCCTCCCACAGACCCTCCCAGCACACCTCCCAGACACCCTCCCACAGCACCCTCCCAGACACCCTCCCACACACCCTCCCACACACCCTCCCACACACCCTCCCACACACCCTCCCACAGACACCCTCCCACAGCACCCTCCCAGACACCCTCCCACAGACACCCTCCCACACACCCTCCCAGACACCCTCCCAGACACCCTCCCACACACCCTCCCCACACACCCTCCCACACACCCTCCCACACACCCTCCCACACACCCTCCCACACACCCTCCCACACACCCTCCCACACACCCTCCCACACACCCTCCCACACACCCTCCCACAGACCCTCCCACAGACCCTCCCAGACACCCTCCCAGACACCCTCCCACAGACCCTCCCAGACACCCTCCCACACACCCTCCCACACACCCTCCCACACACCCTCCCCACACACCCTCCCACACACCCTCCCACACACCCTCCCACAGACCCTCCCAGACACCCTCCCACAACACCCTCCCACAGACCCTCCCACACACCCTCCCACACACCCTCCCACACACCCTCCCACCACACCCTCCCACACACCCTCCCACACACCCTCCCAGACACCCTCCCACAGACCCTCCCACACACCCTCCCACACACCCTCCCACAGACCCTCCCACACACCCTCCCACACACCCTACCAGACACCCTCCCACAGACCCTCCCAGACACCCTCCCAGACACCCTCCCACAGACCCTCCCAGACACCCTCCCACACACCCTCCCACACACCCTCCCACACACCCTCCCACACACCCTCCCACACACCCTCCCACACACCCTCCCACAGACCCTCCCAGACACCCTCCCAGACACCCTCCCACAGACCCTCCCAGACACCCTCCCACACACCCTCCCACAGACCCTCCCACACACCCTCCCAGACACCCTCCCACACACCCTCCCACACACCCTCCCACACACCCTCCCAGACACCCTCCCACACACCCTCCCAGACACCCTCCCACACACCCTCCCAGACACCCTCCCACACACCCTCCCACACACCCTCCCAGACACCCTCCCACACACCCTCCCACACTCCCTCCCACACACCCTCCCACACACACCCTCCCACAGACCCTCCCACACACCTCCCAGACACCCTCCCCACACACCCTCCCACACACCCTCCCACACACCCTCCCACACACCCTCCCACACACCCTCCCAGACACCCTCCCACACACCCTCCCAGACACCCTCCCACAGACCCTCCCCACACACCCTCCCAGACACCCTCCCATACTCCCTCCCACACACCCTCCCACACACCCTCCCACACACCCTCCCACACACCCTCCCACACACCCTCCCACACACCCTCCCACACACCCTCCCAGACACCCTCCCAGACACCCTCCCACAGACCCTCCCAGACACCCTCCCACACACCCTCCCACACACCCTCCCACACACCCTCCCACACACCCTCCCAGACACCCTCCCACAGACCCTCCCAGACACCCTCCCAGACACCCTCCCACAGACCCTCCCACACACCCTCCCAGACACCCTCCCACACTCCCTCCCACACACCCTCCCACACACCCTCCCCACACACCCTCCCACACACCCTCCCACACACCCTCCCACACACCCTCCCACACACCCTCCCACACACCCTCCCAGACACCCTCCCACAGACCCTCCCAGACACCCTCCCAGACACCCTCCACAGACCCTCCCAGACACCCTCCCACACACCCTCCCACACACCCTCCCACACACCCTCCCACACACCCTCCCACACACCCTCCCACAGACCCTCCCAGACACCCTCCCACACACCCTCCCACAGACCCTCCCACACACCCTCCCACACACCCTCCCACACACCCTCCCACACACCCTCCCACACACCCTCCCACACACCCTCCCAGACACCCTCCCACAGACCCTCCCACACACCCTCCCACACACCCTCCCACAGACCCTCCCACACACCCTCCCACACACCCTCCCAGACACCCTCCCACAGACCCTCCCAGACACCCTCCCAGACACCCTCCCACAGACCCTCCCAGACACCCTCCCACACACCCTCCCACACACCCTCCCACACACCCTCCCACACACCCTCCCACACACCCTCCCACAGACCCTCCCAGACACCCTCCCAGACACCCCTCCCACAGACCCTCCCAGACACCCTCCCACACACCCTTCCACACACCCTCCCACACACCCTCCCACACACCCTCCCACACACCCTCCCACACACCCTCCCACACACCCTCCCACACACCCTCCCACACACCCTCCCACACACCCTCCCACACACCCTCCCACACACCCTCCCACACACCCTCCCAGACACCCTCCCACAGACCCTCCCAGACACCCTCCCAGACACCCTCCCACAGACCCTCCCACACACCCTCCCACACACCCTCCCACACTCCCTCCCACACACCCTCCCACACACCCTCCCAGACACCCTCCCACACACCCTCCCACACACCCTCCCACACACCCTCCCACACACCCTCCCAGACACCCTCCCACAGACCCTCCCACACACCCTCCCACACACCCTCCCACAGACCCTCCCACACACCCTCCCACACACCCTCCCACACACCCTCCCACAGACCCTCCCAGACACCCTCCCAGACACCCTCCCACAGACCCTCCCAGACACCCTCCCAGACACCCTCCACACACCCTCCCACACACCCTCCCACACACCCTCCCACACACCCTCCCAGACACCCTCCCACACACCCTCCCACACACCCTCCCAGACACCCTCCCACAGACCCTCCCAGACACCCTCCCAGACACCCTCCCACACACCCTCCCAGACACCCTCCCACACACCCTCCCAGACACCCTCCCACACACCCTCCCACACACCCTCCCACACACCCTCCCACACACCCTCCCACACACCCTCCCAGACACCCTCCCACAGACCCTCCCAGACACCCTCCCAGACACCCTCCCACACACCCTCCCACACACCCTCCCAGACACCCTCCCACACACCCTCCCACACACCCTCCCAGACACCCTCCCACAGACCCTCCCACACACCCTCCCACACACCCTCCCAGACACCCTCCCACACACCCTCCCACACACCCTCCCACAGACCCTCCCACACACCCTCCCAGACACCCTCCCACACACCCTCCCACACACCCTCCCACACACCCTCCCACAGACCCTCCCACACACCCTCCCACACACCCTCCCACACACCCTCCCAGACACCCTACCACACACCCTCCCAGACACCCTCCCACACACCCTCCCACACACCCTCCCAGACACCCTCCCACACACCCTCCCAGACACCCTCCCACACACCCTCCCAGACACCCTCCCACACACCCTCCCACACACCCTCCCAGACACCCTCCCACACACCCTCCCACACACCCTCCCACACACCCTCCCACACACCCTCCCACAGACCCTCCCACACACCCTCCCAGACACCCTCCCACAGACCCTCCCAGACACCCTCCAAACACCCTCCCACACACCCTCCCAGACACCCTCCCACACACCCTCCCACACACCCTCCCACACACCCTCCCACACACCCTCCCAGACACCCTCCCAGACACCCTCCCACAGACCCTCCCAGACACCCTCCCAGACACCCTCCCACAGACCCTCCCAGACACCCTCCCAGACACCCTCCCACAGACCCTCCCAGACACCCTCCCACAGACCCTCCCAGACACCCTCCCAGACACCCTCCCACAGACCCTCCTAGCGACCCTCCCACAGACCCTCCCAGACACCCTCCCACACACCCTCCCACACACCCTCCCAGAGACCTTTCCCCACGGCCAGCCGGTCTCAAGGTGCTTTGGGTGGGTGTGTGGGTGACTCTGGGCCAGTAGGATGTCAGCGCCCAGAGTTCCCGGGAAGAAGCCGGTGGTGTGACAGACACACCAGCACCCTCTTCCCCACCCTGTCACGGCTGCTCACTTCCGTTATGGATGAGGAAACTGAGGCCCAGGGGGGCTCGGCCGCTCGCCTCCAGCCCGGCACAGCTCCACGGGGCAGGGCTGGAACGTGCACCCGGGGCTCCCCCACCCCCACCCTGGCGTTGTGCTCCCCACGCTGGGCACTGTCTCTTCCACCCCTGTGCCCAGCCCGCCGCTGGCCCATCGCTCGGGACCAGGGCCTGGGCTGCCGAGGCTCAGACTAGGCAACTCCCACCGGGGTGTCTCCAGGTGTCTGTTGGGGTGTCTCCAGGTGTCTGTCAGGGTGTCTCTCTGGGTGTCTATCAGGGTGTCTCCAGGTGTCTGTCGGGGTGTCTCCGGGTGTCTGTCGGGGTGTCTCCGGGTGTCTGTCGGGGTGTCTCCGGGTGTCTGTCGGGGTGTCCCTGGGTGTTGGGGTGTCTCCGGGTGTCTGTTGGGGTGTCTCGGGGTGTCTCCGGGTGTCTGTCGGGGTGTCTCTGGGGGTCTGTCGGGGTGTCTCCGGGTGTCTGTTGGGGTGTCTCGGGGTGTCTCCGGGTGTCTGTCGGGGTGTCTCCGGGGGTCTGTCGGGGTGTCTCCGGGTGTCTGTTGGGGTGTCTCGGGGTGTCTCCGGGTGTCTGTTGGGGTGTCTCGGGGTGTCTCTGGGTGTCTGTCGGGGTATCTTTCTGGGTGTCTGTCGGGATGTCTCCGGGTGTCTGTCGGGGTGTCTCTGGGTGTCTGTCGGGGTGTCTCCGGGTGTCTGTCGGGGTGTCTCCGGGGGTCTGTCGGGGTGTCTCCGGGTGTCTGTTGGGGTGTCTCGGGGTGTCTCTGGGTGTCTGTCGGGGTATCTTTCTGGGTGTCTGTCGGGATGTCTCCGGGTGTCTGTCGGGGTGTCTCTGGGTGTCTGTCGGGGTGTCTCTGGGTGTCTGTCGGGGTGTCTCTCTGGGTGTCTGTCGGGGTGTCCCTGGGGGTCTGTCGGGGTGTCTCTGGGTGTCTGTTAGGGTGTCTCCCGGGGGTCTGTCGGGGTGTCTCCGGGGGTCTGTCGGGGTGTCTCCGGGTGTCTGTTGGGGTGTCTCGGGGTGTCTCTGGGTGTCTGTCGGGGTATCTTTCTGGGTGTCTGTCGGGATGTCTCCGGGTGTCTGTCGGGGTGTCTCTGGGTGTCTGTCGGGGTGTCTCTGGGTGTCTGTCGGGGTGTCTCTCTGGGTGTCTGTCGGGGTGTCCCTGGGGGTCTGTCGGGGTGTCTCTGGGTGTCTGTTAGGGTGTCTCCCGGGGGTCTGTCGGGCCACGTGAGGATCACCCACTGAAGACCGTCTGTGACCAATTGCTCAGGACCGGGGCGCGAGCTGAGGGAACAACCTCCACAGGACTCGCCACGGCCGCCTCCGGCGAGACGCCTGCCAACGCCGCCGGGTCTGGCTCCCCATCGCTCACTGCGGGGCCCGCCACCAGCGTGAGAAACCCTCCTGCCCCGGCGGCTGGCACCGGCCCTCCCAGGATGCCATTCCCATCTGGGCGGGGCCGCCCTGCTCCAGCGCCGAGGAGGTGCCCCCCCCCCCCGACCAGCCTCTGGGGCGGCCCGTGTCCTCGCCCTGAGCTGGAGCAGCTGGAGGAAGTGAGGTGGTCAAGCCAGCCCAGGGGCCTGGGGGGCCGGTCAGCGGCCCCAACTCCAGCCGGGGCTCAGGCTCCATCCCCAGTGCCACCTGTGCCAGCGCTGTGGGCCGAGGCTGCGCATTGTGGTGTTGGGGGCGGGGCGGCATCACTGTTATCGATAGAGAGGAACCAGGACCAGAGGCAAACTCACTTCCCCGAAGCCACACAGCGGAGAGGAGGCAGCAGCTGGACCCCACGCCCGGGCCCTCAGCTGGTTTTCCACGAGGGAGACCCTGCTCCACAGACGGAGGGAGGGGGCCCTCGGAGCCCCCCCACAGAGCTCCCCCTCGGAGCTCCCCCACGGCTGGGCCACAGCTCCCTCTCGGGTCCCATCACCCCTGCTCCAACCCCTGGTGCAGAGTGGACAGCAGGTCCCAGCGAGGGGACCCAGGGCTGGGGGACAGCAGGGGTGGAGGGAGGGGGCTGCTGGGTGTCCTGCCCATTTGGGGAGCCAGGAAGCTGGGTGAGGAGCAAGGGGGCAGGGCGGGGCGGGGAAGACCCTGCACAGCCCTGCTCCGTTTGCCTCGGGGCCCTGCCGCGCCCGTGTGCTCTCCAAGAGCTCCCGCCCGGCCTCACCCTCACGGCCTCACCGGGCTGCCCCGGAGCCTATGCCTCGCCCGCTGGGACCTGCTCAGCCGCCCGCAGAGCTGCCCCACGTCACCTGCGGCGTGCCCCTGCCTCGCTCCTCCGCGGGTCTTCGCGGCCGAGGATAATGACCTTGTTCCTGAGGCCACGGCCACCGCTGCGGGCCCGGGCGCCCAGCACCCAGCAGCCTGTGCGGGATGAGGCTGGGCTGGCTGCCTCCCGCTCCCTGCGCCTCACCTCCAGGCCCCGGGGGTCGGAGGCGGGGGGGGGGGGGGGGGGGAGCCTGCGCACCTTCTCTCTCGCCCCAGCCCTATGGGGCCCATTGCACAGATGGCAAGCCGAGGTGCGGAGCGGACAGGAAACGTGCCCAGGGCCCCGAGCTCCGAGCTGTGAGTCCCCTCTGTGCCCAGTGCCGAGGTGGGCGACAACCGGGCCCCTCCCCAGGCACAGCGGCTGGGCCATCGGCGCCCTCCCGCCCGTCCTCAGGGCGCCCCGGAGACCTTCCCTCGCCTGGGGAGCCCCCTGGAGCCCCCGCCGTGATGGCCCAGGTGGGCAGCTGCTCGGAGCCGCCCCTCCCCCGGGCAGAGGGGGCCCCGCCGTGGGCACTTCCTCGCGGAGCCGTGGGCGCGCGCCAGGCCCGGGGCCGGGCCGCTCTGTAATTTCCATGTAGCTGGGCATGTGTGTGTTATCGGGTGATACTTAAATCCTAACCTTTTCAAAAGCAAACCCCATAAGTACATATTTGGGAACCATAATTCCAAGCTTGGAGGCGTCCCTCAAGGCAGATGGGCGCGCGGCGACCCGACCGCGAACCGTCGTCCCTCTGCGTCCTCGGCTGTGACAGCGGCCGTGTCCGTGGTGAGGGAACTCGGGGAGTGACGCCCGCCCCCTCGGCCGGGACCATCGCTTCGCAGCGGGTCCACTGGGACCCCGAGGCCCAGGCGCCCGGTCACTGGCCAGGACGGTCCCCCAGTCGTGGCAGGACGAGGTGACGTGCAGCCTCCTCGGCAGGGAGACCAGAGCAGGGGGGCCGGGCCGAGCCGGCACACACTCAGGCGTGAGCGTGGGGGAGCCCGTGGCTGGCGGCCTTGGGGACCTGGGCCCCAGCTACGCCTCAGAGGGACTTGGGGTCCCGGCGGACGACACGTGGAAGGCCCCACGCCACAGCCACGCCGTGGTCAGGGCAGTGTGGGCAGCAGCCTGCATTCTGGGGGCAGTGGGGAGCTATGGGAGGCGTCGGAGGGAGAGCATGTGTTTGAGGAAAAGTAAAGTTGCTCGGGGACTGACAGGGTGTTCCCCCCTTATCTCAGGGCCCAGGGTCCAGGGCCGGCTCCGCCCAGCCTGCTGCTCACCCGGAGGACGTGGGCGGCCCGGGCCTCGGTGGCCTCACCGTGCTCGCCGTGGAGAGGGACCTGGTGCCTGTCCCCGGGAATGGCGGCACGCTGGGTGAGGGAGGGAGGACAGAGGCCCGGCCGAGGCCCCAGCATGCTCAGCCCCGAGAGGCCACGGGGCTGGCTGGCACTGTCCCTGCGGTGAGCACCCCGGTGAGACCGTCTGCCTGTGGGCAGGGCCGGGTGGAAAGCAGTTCCTGCAAAGGGCACTCAGCACCAAGCACCGCGCCCGCAGCCCTGGCCCCGCCCCCGCCGTCCCCCTCCCCGGAGCACCCTGCCTCAGTCTCCCTGTCCGCCCAATCCTACCCTTTATCCGAGGTTGGGCCACACACGGCCCCCGCCTGCCTGGAGCCAGGGGCTCCGCCCCACCAGGTCCCTGCTCCGCCCCGTCTGCTCCGTGGGCCCTGTGGGTGCCTGTGGGGCCGGAGGGGGAAGCCACTGGGGAGTCGGCAGCGGGTGCCCCCCAAGAGCAGAGGGAGAAACCTGCTTGGGTGGACGTCTCTGAACTCCCCATGGAGCCCCGTTTTGCAAGGGGCCAAATAGGTCCCCCAACCCCCAGTGAGAGAGACTTCTGGGCTCAGGCACGAGAGAGGCAGCTCAGGCCAGGCCGTGGACGGCCCACGTCAGCAGTTCCCCAAGGCCCTGGCCTCCTGGCCACGCACCCTCTGCTCCTCCTCCTGCTCCTCCTCCTCCTCCTCCTCCTCCTCCTCCTCAGGGCGTCCCCTCTGCCCCCCACCTCCTCCTCCTCCTCCTCCTCAGGGCGTCCCCTCTGCCCCCACCTCCTCCTCCTCCTCCTCCTCCTCCTCCTCCTCCTCAGGGCGTCCCCTCTGCCCCCACCTCCTCCTCCTCCTCCTCCTCTTCCTCCTCCTCCTCAGGGCGTCCCCTCTGCCCCCACCTCCTCCTCCTCCTCCTCCTCCTCTTCCTCCTCCTCCTCCTCAGGGCGTCCCCTCTGCCCCTCCTGCTCCTCCTCCTCCTCCTCCTCAGGGCGTCCCCTCTGCCCCCTCCTCCTCCTCCTCCTCCTCCTCCTCCTCCTCCTCAGGGCGTCCCCTCTGCCCCCTCCTCCTCCTCCTCCTCCTCCTCCTCCTCAGGGCGACCCCTCTGCCCCTCCTGCTCCTCCTCCTCCTCCTCCTCAGGGCATCCTCTCTGCCCCGACGGCCCCCACCGCCCACCTTGTAGTCACGGCTGCCACGGCGCTCACTGCCCCACTGCTGGGGGCCTCCCTGCCTGCCTGGCTGCTCCTGACGGAACTTGGGGCCAGGATGGGCCCCTGCCCCCCGAGCTCAGGGAGGCATGCCAGGGTGGGAGATGGGGAACCAAGTGGTGACCCCGCGTCTGCACAGCACCTGCCCCACTGCTGGCTGTGGTGAGGCCCCGTGACCCCCGACCCAGGGCCCAGAGGCCAGGGAACAGCGGCGGGCCGGGCAGTGACCAGGTGACCGAGCATTTGGGCAGCTCACTTGCTCTCTCCAAACACGTCGGAGGCTTTTGCAGATTCACACTCCCTCCACCCCCATGATCCACACACAGGTGCCATTCCCAGGCGGCTGTGGTCGGGGTGGCGGGTCCCAGTCCCCAGAGGACCACAGCAGCCCACGTCTCCAACGGGGCGGGGCAGGCCCAACATAGGGCCGCCTCCCCTCCAGGGCCGCACCACTCCCCGCCGGCCCCTCATCTGCCTATGCCACCCAGGACAGGCCTGGTGCCCCGCACACAGGCAAGCACACTCGCACACGTGCTCACACTCACCCACAGGCAAGCACACTCACACATGCTCACACTCACACACGTTCACTCTGCCCTCTGAACCCCGCGGCTGCCCTCCAGGCAACCCACGGTAGCGCCGGGCCTGGTTAAGTCATCCTGGCGGAAGGGCGGGCGGTCTCGGGGCACCACCTGATGGGGTGGATCAGAAGTTGCTTCCTCATCAGAAACACGCCCTCCCCAGTGGGGCGAAGCCCTGTGGCACCCCCGCGGCTGTTGCTCATTCTCCCGTGAGGCAGCTCCTGGCTCCTGGCGGCAGAGGCTGATGCGACCCAGACGGGGCGGGCAGGGCGCAGAGGGCCTGCGGGAGCGGAGGCCTGCCCAGCCCAGCGGCCACCGGGGCGCCGTGTTGGGTGAGCCGCCTCACCCTCCAGGATGGCGCAGGGCTCTCGGGGTGGGCTGTGGCGCCCCCGGGCTTGGTGATGGACCCTCCCAGGCCCTTTGAGCCTCAGTTTCCTGGGGGGGGGGGGGGATGAGATAATACCCTCCCTGCAGTTTTGAGGGTTAAATGATGGGGTGACGGCGCGTAAAGAGCCGGCTCCAGGCCTGCAGCTCAGACCCTGTTCCCGGCGTGGCCTCTGGTGTGTGGACCCTGAGGACCTACCCCTATGGCCTGACGGTCCTTCCGGCCGACCCAGGGCACCTGGTGCCCGCCGCCCCGCCTGTCACCTCCACCACGGCCCACGGCCACCTGCGGGGGCTGGGTCTCCCCTCCTGCTCACGCTCCAGGTGCCTCGAGGAAGTTTCCTAAGGCGCGGGAATGAGCCTGACCACCCTCCCCGCTTCCCTGGGCCCCTCCTGTGACCTCAGTGCTGTGGGCGCCCACACCCCAGGCCCGTGTCCATGCAGATCGGCCTCCGAAGACCCTCCTTCCCGCCCCCTCCCCGCCCCCTCCTCCCTCCCTCCCTCCCTCAAAGCCCAGAGGCCGAAGCTTGAGGCTTGAGGAGGACCCGCTGGCACGGGGAGGGTGGGGGCTGATTCTCCCATTCTCAGACGCCCCACTGCGCTCAGGCTCCCCAGCTCTGGTGGCCTGGCTCTGCCCTGCTTCCCACGGGGCCTCCTCCTCTTCTGGGCACCCCGTCCCTGCACCTCAGGCCTCGCGCTCCCCTGTGGTCACTCCTCGGTCACTGTGCCTGGGATAAGGGGGCTCCCGATTCCGGCTGGGGGGCTGGCTCCCTGCCCCACGGACTGCAGCCCATCCCTCCCCGCAAACCCCCATGTCACCCCTTTTCTAGCCCTTTGCTAGGGGGGCTCTCCTGGGGGCTCCTGGCTGCTGGCTGGGAGGCCTTGCCCACACAGATGTGAGGTGCAGGCTGTGCGCTGTCCCCACCCTTGGCCTGGCCCTGGGGCAGACGGGGGCGGGGGTGCTGGTGGCCGTAGGACCCTGAGGGTCTCTCAGGGTCCCTGTCAGGCCCCTTGGCGGGGGACAGTCGTGAGGATGGTGGACCTCGCAGCCCGAGAGCCGTCCAGGGACAGAGGGGCCGTGGCAAGAGGCTCCCGCCATTCTGTCCCCGTCCTGTGCTCGGGGCAGGCGGGGGCGCTCTGTGGGGGCTGCCCCCGGGCCTGCGTGACTGAAGCTGAGCCCGCCCCCCCGGCTGCGCTTTGTCCTGGGCCTTTCTCTCGGGGACCATGGAAAAGCCGCGTCAGCGCCGCCTTTGTCTGCGCTGGACAAAGGCGCCGTTTCACAGCCGCCGCGGCTGGGCCGGCTCAGTGTTTGGATAATTCGCCCACAAAAAGCGTGTGGCCCTTTCGCTCCATCAGCTGGACTCAGCACCCCGCCCTCCAGGCCTTTCAGGGCTCTCTGGGAAATTCCCACAGCCCCGAGGCAGGCGCGAGCCCTGGAAAAACAGCGGCTCTGGCCTCGACACCCCGTCCGCACCCCTCCCGGCCCCCCCGCTAGCAGGTTCCCAGCGCCCGGGCCATCTGGACGGGGCATGCGACCTCCCTCCGGCCGGGTGTGCTCCCCGCGGGACTGAGCACGGCGCTCCCTCGGCTCAGTTTCTAATCTGCAAAAAGGGCCCCGGGGGGTCAGGGGCTAGGTCTGATCACCTCACTCGGTGCCCAAAACACGTGGGAGCTGGGAGAGCCCCCCCCACACACGCACACGCACACGCACACACACACACACACACACACACACACACACACACAAGCACAGGCCCTGTGCCGCGGACAGCGCACCTGCAGGCCCCGGAGGAGGTGTGCTGGGACGCGGGCAGTAATCAGGCGGCCACAGATGGAGGGAGGACACCGCTGGCCCAGAGGCTGAGACACCCTCCCCCCCCCCCCCCGACCGAGTCCCATCAGAATGTTGGCAGCCCTCCCCGTCCCCAGCCAGAGCCCGCCCTCGGAGCCCTGTTTCCCAATGGAGAGACTCAGGCCCAGAGAAGGGAAGAGCTGGCCTGGGGCCCCCCATACCTGACCCCCCCAGGGGCCCTGCGGCCGGCCTCTGGGTGCCTCTGCCTCTTGGCACCGGGGCTGCCTGCTCTCAGGGGCTGGGGCTCCTGCCGGCTCCGGGCTCCTCGTCTGGGCCTGGCCCTGGGCAGCCGGGGTTTGGGGGCTGCAGTGACAGGACTGGGGCTCCACGGGGGGTGGGGGGAAGCTGACAGGAGTCAGGTGCTGTGAACAGCCCCCCTCCCCAGCTCAGCGGACCCCCCAAGACCCAGCCAGGGGCCTCATCGGTCCCCTCCTGACCTGTGCACCCAGGACCCTGGGAATCGGCTCCTGAAACATGAGATGGGGCGTCCTGCAGGTCAGTCACCTCATCGTGCAACTGGGGAAACCGAGGCAGGGGCGGGACCAGCTGGAGTCTGAACGGGAGGCAGGGGCCCTGCCTGAGACCCTGGGCAGCCGCCGCCCGGGCCTGGCGCTCCCCGGGGACCACAGCAGCATCTCCGAACACCCCGAAACAGACCCGCGCGCACCATCAGCTGACCCTTGACCAAGGAGCCGAGTCCGTCCTGCCTGCAGCGGTGCTGGGGCGGCGGGACGCGCACACGCGGACAGTGGACCTGCACAGACCACACACCCGTCGCCAGAGGGAACGCCGTGTGGGGTGTGGGTCACAGGCCACATGGAAGACACGAGCCATCGGCCGCCTAGAGACGGCCCAGGAGGAGGCCCGGTGGCCGCGGCGCTGCGATGACTTCAGACCAGCCGTGGGCAAACTACGGCCCGCGGGCCGGATCCGGCCCGTTCGGCTGTTCTATCCGGCCCGCGGAGCCGAAAGAGCAGAGGGTTCTCTTGCTCTCCCCTCCGCTCCTTCACCAGCAGCAGTGTTAACATGGCCACGTCGGGAAACACGGCCGCAGCTCCTTCTTCTGAGAGGGTGGATTTATATCCCCCATTCAGTAGAAGGAACAACCTCTCCATCTTCCAGAGGCTCCTTGGAATGCCCGCGGACGCGTCCCCCGACATCACCCTGGGAATGCGTAGACACGTGATCGTGGTGATGTGGGGAGACATGCCCCTGGAGAGCACAGTGTCAGAGCATTAGCTAAAAAGGAGACCAACAACACTGTTCCCACTGAAGTTGATGTTTTAAAGACCAAAAACCTTTCAACCCAGTCTACATTGCCATCTACATCTACGTCCCGGGCATAATTTGGAAGTCGCACTAAAGAAAATGTTTAATTTACTGTTTACACATTTTGTTCTTTTCTATTTGTTTTAGTGTTAAATTATTTTATTATATTTAAGTTTAATTTGAAAGGCTTTTGTACCTTTCCTTTGTTAGGCAATTTTATTTTGCCTTTGCCATCTTCAATATAAGGTATGTTATTGTGCTATGATTCCTCCATTTTTTGAAGTTTCGAATTATAATAATTAGTGTTTACATTCTTCTTGTTAAAATGTTTGAAATGAATAAAACTATTGAAATAAAAAAAAAAGACCGTACCCTTTTATGTAATGATGTTTACTTTGAATTTATATTAGTTCACACAAACACTCCATCCATGTTTTTGTTCCGGCCCTCCGGTCCAGTTTAAGAACCCATTGTGGCCCTCGAGTCTAAAAGTTTGCCCACCCCTGCTTCAGACACAACACAGACAGGACCTGCGGAAGGCACAGGCCGAGCAGGCTGCGCTGGGAAGGAACGGCTCTGTGAGGGACGGAGGTCAGAGGAGCCACGGGGAGCAGGTCCTTGAAAAGCCCCGGGGGGCGGACTGGCCTCCCAACGCACGAAGAGCGCCTCGCACTCCGCAAGAAGACAGCCAACAGCCCTCCTAAAGCGGGCACCGGGGCTGGCCCACCCCTCGCGCTGATGGGTGCCGGGCGGGTTCCTCACCGCTGGCGCCCGCGGTCCCGTGGAAACGCTCCGCCTCCGACGGCATCGGGAGACGCACATGGAGACAGCGAGGGGCCCCCCACCTTCCCTTAGGATGTGCCGCCGAGGACACCGGGGACACGGAGGCCGGCGTGCACGGGAGCGGCAGGCGGCCTCGGTCGCCCGGTGGGATCCGATGGCGCAGACACCGTGGGAGACAGCCTGGCGTTTCCTGCAAAACGAAACGTCCTCCTTCCGTCCGATCCCGCGAGCGCACGGCTTGGCATTCACCCAAAGGAGCCGAGACCTGTTTCCACACAAAACGCTGCGCCTGGGTCTTGACAGCGACTTCATTCCTACATGACAAAACGGGAGGCAGCCAGGGTGCCCTCCGCAGACGGTGGGCAAACTCGGCCCTCCAGCCCGCGGGGTAGGGTTTGTTTGTTTAATATTCTTGTTGATGTCAGAGAGGAAGGGAGAGGGAGAGAGAGACATCCAGGATGAGAGAGAATCATGGATCGGCTGCCTCCTGCACGCCCCCCACGGGCCCGAGCCCGAAACCCCGGCCTGTGCCCTGACCGGAACCGAACCTCAACCTCCTGGTTCCTAGGTGGATGCTCAGCCCCTGAGCCGGGCCGGCCGGGCCAGACAGCGGTGTCTCCTTGAGCGCGAAAAAGAAACGGCCGTCCAGCCACGGACGCGTAGGCAGGACCCTTAAAGGCGCGTCCCCCACGTCGGAGAAGCCGGGCTGACAGTCCGCACGCTGTGCTTCCAACTCTGTGACGTTCTGGGAAAGGCTAAACTCGGGGGACAGCGAAAGGCCGGGCCGCCAGGGCTGGGGGACGGGGGTGCGCGGCTGGGGGAGGGAGGGGTGCGCGGCTGGGGGAGGGGGTTGCGCGGCTGGGGGAGGGGGTTGCGCGGCTGGGGGAGGGGGTTGCGCGGCTGGGGGGAGGGGGTTGCGCGGCTGGGGGGAGGGAGGTGCGCGGCTGGGGGAGGGGGGGTGCGCGGCTGTGGGAGGGGGTGCGCCGCAGAGCCCAGAGGGCTCGGGCAGCGGAACCCCCGTGTGCCGCTGTAATGACGCGCATACATTCACCCAAACCCAGAGAACGCCCCGCACCACGCGCGAACCCTTCCCCGCGGACTTCACGAGGAACACGGCGGCGGCATCGGCCGGGAGAAGTCAGTACCGGGAGCCGGAGGGGTGGCCAGGCGGTCCATAGGAACCCTGCTTTCCCCACAACCGTTCTGTAAACCAAAACTGCTCTCAGGAGTCTTTTTATTTTAAAAGAGTTTTACATGAATTACAACCACACGCAGCAATGGGGGCGACTCCCCAGACCCGCTTGGTGTTGGTGCGTCTGTGCGCCTCCCCCAGCTTGGCTGAGGTGCGACGGACACGTGGCGGGGGGGGGGGCGCCTTTAAGACGGACCCGCGGAGCAGTGACGGTGCCCGTGAAGCCGCGCCGGTTGGCATGTTTCTCGCTCCCCCGGCCGTTTCACGCTTTTGCAAACACCGTGTTGGGCCAAGAAGCCAGGCGGCCGAGGGACGGGCTGTGGACCCGTCACTCAGGCCACAACAGGCCACGCGGATCCACGTGGAGGCGCCGGCGGCTGCGCCCCTGAGCCGGTGCCGGTGCCGGGACGTGCAGGGCTCGGGCTGAGAATCTGTCGAGCTGTGCGCTTCTGCGTCCACCTCCCTGCGGGTTAGACTTCATTAAAAGGCTCCAGGAAAAACAGTGTTTGCGGCCGAAAACTGGAAATCCCAGAAAAGGAGGAGGAAGGTGGTTTCTCTGATCCACACGCTTCCCACTGGGGGGGTCCCCCCCGCGAGAGGCCCGGGAAGGGGCGGCCTCCAGAGGGGGGTCGGGTCGCGTCCTCAGAAGCCTCGGGCTGGGTCGCCTCCGCTGAAGGGTGTTCTCTGGGGTCGGGAAGCCCCGGGTGCCACCGAGGCCAGGCCCAGCCCAGGCCTGTTCTGCTCCGAGGGCCCCCAGGTTGGTGGCCCAGTGTTGGGACCCAGGCCTGAAGGGGCTGGGACACCCAGGGCCACTCTGGGACGGGCACCCAAGTCCCAAGCACCCCTCTCCGCGGCCCTCAGCAGCCCTGGGGCGCCCCTCTCCTGGCGAGGCGGCGGCAAGGCCAGGGCCAGGCCAGGCTGGGGCTGGGCCGGTGACATCATGACGCGATGCTGCCAGTTCCTTCCCGACCTCGGAAACCCCAACATCCCGCTCCAGGAACTGGTCTGCGGCCTGGGCATTGGCCGGCTGCCCCGGGAGCGAGGTGGGGAGGCCCCAGGCTCTCCCCCCCCCTCCCCCCGCCCGCCTGTCCCTGAGGCCCCTTCCCTTCGCGGCTCCCAGGGAGCCGGTGCCAGTGTGAGAACCAGTGGTCAGCTCCCTCTGTCCCCACCCCGCCCCCCCCCCGCCCCCCTCAACGGCAAGAAAAACAAACAGCTGTCCTCCCTGCGACTGTGAGCGCGCCGCCCGCCCCGGCCGGCCGTGGGCTGACTCACCCGCTGGCAGGGCAGCAGGAGGGCCCCGGCTGCCCCGCGGTGACCCAGGCCACGCCTGCCCCGGGCTGGGCCAGGAGGGCAGGGGGCTCCCATCCCACCGCAGCCCGCTGTCCCTCTGCTCGGCGTGTGACCGCGGGCCTGACCCGTCCCCGCCTCGAGGCCTCATCGCCTGAGCCGACGCGGGCCGGCCTCCCGCTCTGATGGCAGTGGCCACCTCGGAAGGCTGCCGCTCGGTGCGGGGCCGGGGGGGGGGGGGGGGGGCCGTGGCCGGGCAGGACGGGGATGGGTCAGGTCGGTTTTAACGACGTGGAAAGGCACGGGTCCGGGGAGCGTAGCCCAGGGACTGTCTGACGCCCTGAGGGTGCCATCGGGCGGCCGGCCTCCTTCCCTCCTCCCACGGACAGTGAGCGCCCATTCGCAGCGGCGGGCAGGACGGCAGCTCCTCTGCAGGCAGCGGGCGGGCGGCCTGCGGAGAGCACTGGGCCTCCCAGTCCCTGAGCCCCCACCTGCCCTTGGCCGGGCTGGGCCCCGAGCCCCTGGGGACCCCGTCTCCGCCTGGGGACAGTAAGGACCGGACAACCCAGACAGCTGGGAGCTGTGGCCACTTCTGCGACCTGCTGTGTGTTCTGCGGGCGGGGACCAATCCGGAGAGCCCGTCTCCCAGGGCCAGGAGTTTGGGGGGGGGGGGCGGGGTCAGTTCCAGGTACAGGCCCAGCCAAAGCCACGGGAGAGCGTGCCTTGGGGGTGCCCCAGGGCACCTGCGCAGGCCCCAGGCGCTCCAGGCAGGCAGCTGGGCCAGGGCTGCTCGCTCAGGGGACGAGGAGGGGCCGGGGGCTGAGCAGAGGGCCTGGCAGGGCAGGGGGCAGATCAGAGGGCACCGGAGCCCTGCTGGGTTCCCACGCCGTCCAGCAGGGCAGTTGTGGCCTCGGGGTCAGCGAGCGGTGGGGGGCTGGGGAAAGCCGGGTGTCTGGCCCAGACCTGCCGGGCAGGAGTGCCGACCAATTACCCTGCAGTGGCCCGAGAGAGGCTAAGAGGATTTGCCTTTTGTCTGGCTAACGATCCCGCAGCTCTGCTCTCCCCTCCCGGGGGCACCAGCCCCGGCAGATTGTTAATTAAAAGGAAGCCGCCTTCTCCATTACCCCAAGGCTGGGCGATGTGAAAACCCTGGGTCACCTCCAGCCCTGGGAGGCACCTTCCCAGCGCCTGGTGGCGGGGTTATCTGCCGGCAGCTGGCAGAGGCGGCCGGGGCCCGAGGCTGAGGCCCCCTGGTCGCTGGGCCGTGAGCCCACACAGGCCGGTCCTCTGGGAGGTGGTGGGATTGAACTCCCTTTGTGGTTTTCAAACGTTTTTAGCAGCAGAGCCCGTTGTCAAACTAGCCCTTCTGTGGAACCCCACTTGGAACAGGTCACAGCAGAGCTGCTGTGTGGAGGGGAAGGGGGTCCCAAGGCCAGCGCCCTGCCCGCCTGCCCTGGGTCGGGGCACCCCCTGAGGACACCCAGTGCCGGCCCCGCCCGACACCCTCCCCGGGTGAGCACCTGGGCCTGTGGCCACCCCGGGTCACCCCAGACTGTGATTTGGGGTCCAAACCCCTCTCTTTTACTGCGCGGTTGAGGGGGGTTCCGACTGACCCCACGGAGAACCCTGCCGACCGCTGCCTGGCTGTGCACGATCCCTCCTCTCGCTCCTCGTTCAACTCGGCAGTGTCCACGGAGCCCCAGCGAGGCCGGCTGCAGGACACCTGGCCGGAGGGAGGCAGGTCCAGCCGCCCCGTCTCCTCCTCAGATCCCTGGGCCCTGACGGTGGCGGGGGTCTGGCAGTGAGCACACTGCTCCTGGGGCAGTCTTGGCATACAGTGGGCGCTGGGTGAAGGCATCACTGAACTCCTGTTCTTTCAGTTGCCTAAACGGGACCGGGGGCTCAGGCCCACCCGCACCGGGACACGGGCAGGGGCAGGGCGGGATGTGACAGTGTCCTGGACGGCTGGGCAAACTGGCCGTTTTGCTATCTGTTTTCAAACCTTTATGGCATTTTCTCGTTGGGCCAGGCTCCGCAAACAACCCACCCGCAGGCCACCAGACATCGCTCCAGGCCTGCTGTGTGCCGGGCCTGTCACCAGCAGCCCCTCCGTGAGCCCGACACGCGGTGGAAACACCCAGAAGCCTGGGGGTCTAGTGGGATGAGCACCAGTGGTGGGGAGGCGCGGCCAGTGGTGGGGAGGGGCGGCCAGTGGTGGGGAGGGGCGGCCAGTGGTGGGGAGGGGCAGATGTGACACGGAAGACTGGAAGGTCGCCTTAAAGCAGGGGTCCTCAAACTTTTTAAACAGGGGTCCAGTTCACTGTCCCTCAGACCGTTGGAGGGCCGGACTGTAGTTTAAAAAAAAAACTATGAACAAATTCCTATGCGCACTGCGGGCCCGGGACCAGTCGGCTGCTAAGCAGGACAGGCAGCGGCCCCCGGCGGGCCGGATCCATGTCCTCGGCGGCCGCATGTGGCCCGCGGGCCTTAGTTTGAGGACCCCTGCTGAGGGTTGGAGTGATGAGGCCACAAGTCGAGGACACAGCAGCCCCCAGGGGCCGGAAGGATTCTGCCCTCGAACCTCCGAGGGGGGCGGCCCTGCTGGAACCTTGGCCTGGAGCTGGTGGCTCCGAGCTGTGAGGGAGGAAACGTCCCCTCTTTAAAGCTCCCCGGGGGCGGTCCCAGCCATGCCCTCCGGCAGCCACAGGAGAGCATGCCCCCCCCCCCCGCCCCCCGGGAGCTGGGGGCACTTTGGGGTGCCTTTGTCACGTCTGCTTCTGCAGGACGAAGCTCAGGTGTTGACACAGAGCAATCAGAATGGCACCCGCCTATAGGGACCTCTGCCCCCACATCTAATGGCGGGCCAGTCCCGGGGGTGGGGGCCTGGGGGGGAGTCTCAGCGGAGGAGCCCTTGGGGTCGCTGCCCGTTCAGGAGTCGGGGCGGGAGGGTCACGCCTGCGCGGGCGGGAAGCAGGAAGCTGCCTGGCTAGTTCCGCAAAGGACGGCGCTGGCTGGGCGGGTGGGGACCTGGCGGGTGGGGACCTGGCGGGTGGGGACCTGGCGGGTGGGGACCTGGGAGGCGCTGGGAGTGGCAGGGGTGGGGCGTGCGGGGACAGGCGAGGCCCCCTCTGAGCCAGCGCGGCTCAGCCAAGCGTGTGCTGCAGGCCCCAAACCCGCCACCCAAGCCCTTTTAAGAATAAAAACAAATATTTGTGCTGCGTGTTGTGTGTGTTGGGGTTTAGCTTTCTTCTTGAAGCTAAAAATAGGTGCCTGCCCGCGTCCGTGCGGGTTCCCTCCTCCCCCCGCCTCGCCCAGCGCTGAGCAAGGCCGCGCGGCAGCTCCGGGGCTCCTGCCAAGTGCTGGCTCCGCGGTGACAGGCGTGTGCAGGTATCAGAAAATGATTATGGGATTAAGGTGCCCATTACTGCTTTGCAGGAGGCACAGCAGCGGGGCGCCACACCCAGGCGGGCCGGCCTCAGGGCCAGGGAACCAGGAGGGGCGTGGACACCAGCCCGGCCCCCCTTCACCCAACAGCACTAATACCCCCCCCCCCCATTTAAGAGTAAACAGACAATAACAGACCGACGGGGGAGGCACAGGAAGAAGACGTGTCCCCGCTGAGGGGGACCAGGAGCAACAGGGTGTGGGGATGTGGGGAGTGTCCAGAGGGAGCAGAGCTGGTGATGGGGGGCGGGGGCGGGAGGAAAGCCTGCTGCCTGTGGGGGGCGGGGAGGCCTGTGCCCAGGGCAGTGTCCCGGGTGCAGGTGGCACATGAACCTGGGGGCCTTCAGGCAGGGGGCTCTGTTGGGCTGTGGGGAGGAGTCCAGGGCAAGTGACTCGGGGACGAGCTGGGTGACACCCACAGAAGCCCTGTGAGGGGACAGGAGGGGACTCGGGGGCCCTGAGACAGCCTCCATCAGGGACCAGGAAAGGAATGAGAGGGGAGGGACACCGGCCGAGGGGATCTCCGAGGATGAAGGCGAGGCCGGGACATGGGGCTCCCGGCCCCGAGGCAGAGCCGGATGATGCTGCGGGGACACTCACTGTCAGGTGCGGTGGGTGAGGGCGAGGCTCGGGGTGCCCCCTGGAGCACCGGCCTTCCCGGCAGCCCCAGGCCTGTGATCTGCCCCCAGGGAGAATCCCCAGTCTGCCCTCCGCTCCCAGTTGGCATGGGCAGAGGGGGGCGGAGGGGGGCAGAGGAGGGCAGAGGGGGGCGGGGGCGGGCAGGGGGAGCAGGCCGATGATTCTACTGGATGCTCATCACAGCCCACTCACTGGCCCCCCTCCCAGCCCTAGACAGGCTCTCTCGTCCCATCTTACAGAGGGGAAACCGAGGCAGAGCGGGCCACGGTCACACAGGCAGGAGCCCCTGCTCTCAGCCCGGGCTCAGCAGGCCACGCCTCCATCCACAGGCCACGCCTCCATCCACAGGCCACACCCTCCATCCACAGCCCACACCTCCATCCACAGCCCACGCCTCCATCCACAGGCCACGCCTCTATCCACAGGCCACACCCTCCATCCACAGGCCACACCCTCCATCCTCAGCCCACGCCTCCATCCGCAGCCCACGCCTCCATCCACAGCCCACGCCTCCATCCACAGGCCACGCCCTCCATCCACAGGCCACGCCTCCATTCACAGGCCACGCCCTCCATCCACAGGCCACACCCTTCATCCGCAGGCCACGCCCTCCATCCACAGGCCACGCCTCCATCCACAGCCCACGCCCTCCATCCACAGCCCACGCCCTCCATCCACAGCCCACGCCTCCATCCACAGGCCACACAGGGCCACGGAGGGGCGGTGGCTCCTTCACCTCCAGCATTTCCTCTGAGCAGGCGGGCCTCCGTCCTGGACCCTCCCCCACCCCGTGAGCCGGGGCAGTCCCCCCCAGGGCCCTTGAGGGACAGCTGGGTGCCCAGACACACCAGGGCCCTCTGTGGCCTCGGCCTCCCTCGGCATTCCTGGCCATTCCCCTCAGACAATGCCGCCGCTCTCACTCCGCATGCTCCCAGAACCCCCGCGTCCCCACGGCCGCATCCCGCCCCGCGGTGCAGCAGGCTCCGCCGCCTCGCGCCCCCTCCCCCGCCTCTTGCTTTTCCCTGCCCGGCAGCAGGCAGACCCGTTAGAGGGCAAGGCAGGCATGGCGCTGCCGCAGAATCCCTGAGCCTGCTCAGTCCTCGCGGGAGCTGGAGTCTGCGCCTGTCCACCCCCTCCCGCCCGCCCTTCCCTCACTCTGTGCCACTCACCTCACTCTGGCATCCTCCCTCCTGTGCCCACTCTGCCCTCTCCTCCATAACCTGGCATCCTCCTCCCTGTGCCCACTCTGTCCTCTCCTCCATAACCTGGCATCCTCCCTCCTATGCCCACTCTGCCCTCTCCCGACTGCCAGCTCCCGGGGCAGGGCTTTTGCTGCATCAGGTGGATGCGGGCGAGGCAAAGCGTCCCACGCCCAGAGGGCACTGGGCATCGGGCCCAGGAGGAGAGGACGTGGATGGGGCAGCCCTGGCAGAACCCAACACTGCCCGTCCCCCGCACTGCCCCCCGCCCCCGCCCTGGCCCAGAACTGTGGCCCCTCCAGCCACGGAACCAAGACTCCTGAGCCCCGGGCACACAGCCCGGGCACCGAGGCTGTGGGGTCAGAGCCGGGGCGGCACACCTCTGGCCATCACGTGGAGGTCGGAGCAGCGTGACTTTCCCCAGGACCTGCCTCCCAGGTGTCCCCGCCTCAGGAAGGTCCTTGTCCCACCTGAGGCCTCCCAATGGCCCCGCCGGCCTCCCAATGGCCCCGCCGGCCTCCCAATGTCCCCGCCGGCCTCCCAATGTCCCCGCCGGCCTCCCAATGGCCCCGCCGGCCTCCCAGGTGTCCCCGCCGGCCTCCCAGGTGTCCCTGCCTCCGGAAGGTCCTTGTCCCGCCTGAGGCCTCCCAATGGCCCCGCCGCCCTCCCAGGTGTCCCTGCTGCAAGGGAGGCGCTGGCAGACCCTTGGCCTCAGCGGGTCCTGAGAGAGTGGCGCCCCTCCCTGCAGCGGGCACCCCCGAGCCTGGGGACTGTGCTGGTTGATCAGATCTTTGCCGCTGGCTGCCCTCCCGCCCCCAATGCTGTCGCGGAGGGTTCAAGGAGCTCTCCTCTCGGGGAACCCAGGCGGGGAGCAGGCGCTAGTCACCCCGCCGGTGTCGGGACCCACCCCACGGCCATCCCGGTCCCCCAGCAGCAGGCCCCGCCCCGTGGCAGGGCAGAGGAGAAGACCGAAGGCCTGGTGTGGGCCTGCTTAGCTCCCAGGAGGCGGCTGGGCCCGTCCTGGGTCTGACGAGGGCTCTGGAGCGGCAGCCACGGTGCAGCGGAGGCCCCGTGCCTGGAGGCCCTGCTCGAATGTGTGCACTGGGCTGGTAGGACCTCATGGAACAGCCCCCCGCCCCCCCCCCCCCAGCAGACCCTGTCCCAAGGCCCAGCGGGGGGATGGGGAAGGGCCAGGAGCAGCCTGGGGTGGCCCCGGTGCCCAGCCCTCGCTCCCCCGCCACTCACAGCCCGGGACTCTTATTTGAGGACTTTTCTACTGAAAAACGAACGCTCTAGGCAGCAGCCGGTGCGGGGAAAGCCAGCTGGCACGCAGCGTCCGCCCGGGAGGGGTGGGCTGCGCTGGCCATGGGGCGGGGGGGAGGGGGCAGTGAGAGTTCCTGCCAAATGCTGCAAAGCCTGAGACTCAAGGGCAAGGTTCCCCCCTTCTGGAACCTTCTGGATCCTTGTCAGCTGTGGGGCCGTGCTTCAGGCTGCACTGTCCTCCGGCCCAGCCCCCCGAACTCCACGCTCCCTATCCCTTCAGTTCCCCCCAGGTCCTCGCTCGCCTCCGTTCTCAGGCCTGAAGCATCTCTGCCTCCTGCCTCCCTCCCAGCCTCCCTATCCCGCCCTTTTCTCTTAGGCCCAGCCTAGGTGCCAATTCCTCCAGGAAGCCCTCCCTGATCACCCACACCCCAGGCCCGGTTCCACACCCCTCTGCTCTCCCAGCCTCAGGTATTGAGGGTGGGGCGGGGGGCGGGGGGGCAAAGCGCCAATTTGTCCTTCATTCTGTCCCTCTCCTCGCCTGGGCTCTTAAAGGGAGACTTCAGTTTGGATTCTGCTCTGGGATCCTGACATCCCCAGCCGAGCTCAGCGATGGACGGGTGAGCGAAGGGATGTGCGAACGGACAGAGGCAGATCCCGTCCTGCTTGTGGGAAAGCAGAGGCTCAGGAGCCAGAACTGGGCCAGAACTGGGAGGGACCCTGGGCAGAGCCCCGACCCCTCAGGTGGAGTCCAAGGTGGAGCCGGCAGGATGGCCCAGCCGCGGCCCAGCCGAGCAGCCGGCAGGGCTTCCCGAGAGAGCGTGTCCTCAGGGGTCCTGCCTTGCGTGGGCAGCCGGGACGCCCCACTGGGTTAGTCCTGAGTCCTGAGGGCCATCTCGGGCCTCAGGGTGGGTGGGCGGGCCACCCAGGAGGCCAGCAAGGCCCCAGGAAGGACGCCTGCCCGGCACCTGGACGGGCCCCGCCCTGCCCTGCGGGCCGCGGGCCTTAGCCTGCAGGTGGAGTAAGAGGACCTCAGTGGCCTGGCCGCCCGCGCCGGCTGCTCCCCGCGAGCGTCCCTTCCGCAGCGTCCCAGGTGGCGGCAGGTTCCAGCTGAGCCCAGAGGCACCAGCCAGGGGAGCAGGCCAGGCAGGTCCGGGGCCCTGGCTCTGGGCCCGCTGGGCTCCCCTCACCAGGGCACTTGGCTGACCACCTGTCCACTCCGCAGGCCTCTGCCGGGAGCCAGGCCTGCCACTCCCCAGGACTCGCCGCTTCGGATGCCCAGGGCCCTGGGACGCCCAGGCCAGGGGATTCTGAGTGCCAGGCTCTGCAAGACCAAGGACCTGCTGGGCAGGCACGTGGCCTCCCAGAGGGGCAGGTGGGCGCACGCCGGACCCAGAGGAAGGAAACAGGCAGGACAGCAGCAGGCAGACCCAGGCTGACCTCCTGGCTCAGGGCCTGCTCCCGGCTCCACACCCCCAGGCCACAGCCCCACCTGCCCCAGACCCCCTCAGCCCGGGTCGCCTCCCTGTCCTCCCTTCACCCCACCCCTGCCCTCCTGACCCTTCCCCCAGCTCTGGCTCAGCCGAGGTTCACCCAGATGTCTAACCCAGATCCTCGCCGTGTAACCCGGTCTTTCCTGTTCTGTCCGAGGTGAGGACGGATTGCAGCTGTCACCTCCGCCCTGAGACTTGCCTTCACCATCGCCTTCCCACTCGTGGGCGGAGGCGTGTGAGTTGTGTAGAAGGAAGACCCTCGAGGGCCTGAGTTCAAATCCTGGGTCTGCCTCTCGCTGGCTGTGTGACCTTGGACAGACCCCTTTATTCCCGGTGCCTCGGTTTTCCCGTCTATAAAATGGAGCCAGTGCCGACCTATTTGGGGAAAGGGTGTTGGGAAGGTTGTGGGCACCTGTGGACCAGACCCAGTGACTGGCATGATGGGGCTGTTCAGTGTTCCAGGGGCCCGCAGCCTGCTTGGGGGCAGGGGCAGGCAGCAATGAGAGCCCGCCCCTCTGGACGGGGGAGGGATGAGTGCAAGGGGAGAGCAGGAGCCTGGTGAGCTTGGGCAGACAGGGGAGGGTGTGGGCAGGGGCAGAAGGAAGGGACCCGGGCAGAGGGCACAGCTGGGGCCAAGGGGTGCGTGGGGCAGGAGCATGGTGGGGGAGGGGGCTCACTGGCAGGGCGGGGCTTTGTGGAGGGCGGGGCTTTGTGGAGGGCGGGGCTTTGTGAGGGGCGGGGTTTGGGGGAGCTGCAGAGGAGGCAGAGGGTCAGGAAGAACTCCACAGGCCACCCCAGGAGCAGGCCTCTGCCCCCTGGGCCACAGGCCCTGCTGGGTGGACAGCCCTGGGCGGTGGGCAGTGCGGGAGGCCTGGGTGCTAAAGCTGTTTCCCCGACAGGAAGGGGAGCCGGCCGGCCGGGCGGAGCTCACCGCCAGTGCACATCTGGGTGAGGAAAGAGGGAGAGTCGGGAGCCAGCCCACGCCTTTCCTGTCTCGCAGGCCTCCTGGGTCAGCGGATGCACCCCCAGAATGGGCTGCCGCTCAGGGCCGGAGAGCGGGGTGAAGAGCGGAAGCCCCTGAGGTCACCCCACCCCCAGGGACAGCCCGGGGCCTGGCCCCCAGCAGGGCTGCCCAGGCCCGTGAGCACATGAATGAATGGGTGAATGGGTGGCAGCGAGGCACCCCTGCTCTCTCGCTGGTATCCCCACACCCTCCCCACTGTCCAGGCAGGGCCAGGGCGCGTGGGGAAGAAGCACACAAACCCAGCCAGCCGAGGCAGGAGGCCCTCGTTCCCGGGGCGCGAGAGCAGGGCAGCTAAGAGGTGACAGCACGGGGTGCCCCCTGCCCCGAGGAAGGCTCTGGAGCAGGAGGCGGTGCCGGGCTGGGGTCTCGGGCCCAGGGCCTGGCGGGCAGTGTGGGCTCGCCGCCGGGGGCAGGGCCGCGAGGATGTGCCCGCAGCCTGGGAGCTGGGCTGGGCTTGAACTGTGGCCAAGAAGTAAGTACAGTCTGGGCACCGGGGCCGGGCCTTCTCGGCTCTTTCCTCATTCCTGGCCTCGTGGGAGTAGTCGGACCCTGGCGTTCCACCGGGGCCGCCACCTCGGATCTGCTTACCGTCTCATGGGGAACCGGGGCCTCCTGCCAAACTCCTCAGGCCGGCGGGCCGCAGGCCTCCGCGACCACCAACGCCCCCCCCCCCCCCCCCCCCGCCTCCCCGGCTGCCTCCTGCTCTCAGCGGGGGAGACTGAGGCCACATGTCAGGGAGGGCCGGTCAGGACGGGGTCTTTCCCACCTGTCCCCGCTCCACACACTGGAGGGGCCAACCCCCTCGGGACGCCCACCTGTGGCGCCTCCCCTGGGGCTGGGGCCAGGCTCCATGGGCGCCCGGTGGGCAGAGGGCAGACGGGCTGTTTGATCAGTGGTTCCGCCTGATGCCAGGCTGCTGGGACCGCGGGCAGTGGCCAAACCGGCCAGGCCGCATGCCTCCCGGCCCTCGGCAGGAATGCCATTCATCCTCCTGGGCATGGTTACCTCGGGCGAGGCCGGGCCTCCAGGGAGAGGAGAGGGAGGCTGGTGGCTGCCCAGGGGCCTCGGCTGCTTCCCAGGGCCAGAGAGGGCGGGGGGCACCCGAGGGGCCACATGAGCCCAAACCCACCAGACACAGCTGGATGGACCTCCAGCAACGCCCAGGCCGGCTGGGGTCAGAAGGGAAGGGAGACACAGAGGGAAGCAGATGGGGCCAGGGGCACCTGGCTGGGGTCCCCCACCCCCAGGCTCCCCATTCTCCCGAGAAGAGCCCCCACCCGCCCCCTGAGTCAGCCCCGCTCCAGGCCATGGCCCACCCGCAGCCTGGCCGCCTCAGCTCTCCGTGCAGGTCCAGCCCCGCCAGTGGCCCTCGCTGGGTGGGGCAGGTCCCGAGGCACCTGGAAGGTGTGACTCAAGGTCCCACCTGGGACCTGGGCCAGGTGCGAGGAGGGGGATGGGGTGGGGACATCAGGCAGTGCCAGCGGAGAGGGGCCGGGCCGGGCCGGGAGGGCAGTGGCTGGCGCTCAGCATGGCTGCGCCCCAGGGTCGACGTGGACTCCACACTCGCGCATCGTCTTTGATCCCAGCTTTATTGGAGCCGCTGCTCCCCCCGGGAGGCGGACACAGCCCGTCAGAAGCCCACCGGCTCTCCTGAGCGGGCCCCGCAGGGACACGCCGCGCCCGGGTCACCCGCCCCTGCCCGGGCCACACTGACCCCTCACCCCCGCGGAGGGCCCCGCTGACAGCTGGGGGAGGCCCGGGACAGTGCGCACGACTCCTGGCGATTCCTGGCGCCAGGGCCCGAGAGTCTGTTTCAAGCAGAAGGAGGAGCCTGTCTCGGGGGGCAGCAGCCCCCCCCCAGTACCCAGTGTAGGTCACAATAATTTAAGACACTATAGACATCTCAACACTATATAACAACATAAGTTAACCAGGTGCCTCGGCAGAGGGCAGCGGCCGTGGACGTGGGGGTCCTGGGGCCCGTGGGGCGGGGCGGGGTGGGGCGGGTGGGGAGGGACGTGAGCCTGGAGGGTCCCAGGACAGCAGCTAAGGGGGTGTCCTGGCATTGTTGGGGGCACACGGGGTGGACGCCAGGCCCAGACAGTGACACTCGCCCCAGGCTAATGTCCAGCCCACGTGGCCGGTCAGCCGCCTGAGGACGCATTTCCACGGGTATCTACGGGAAAAGACCCTAAGTTCGGGGCGGGGTGTGTGGGCAATGGAGGCGCACCAGCCGTCACCACACACCAAGTTTCCCAGCAGTCACCTCTGCGGCTCTGGCTCCCCGGGAGGTGGGAGCGTCGGCAGAGGACACGCCTGCCTGAGACCCCGGTTTCTCGTCTCTCCCGTCCCCCACGTGGATTAGAATGAGCCAACCCCCTCCGCTTCCCGTCTCCCAGGTTTCAGGGTGCGTGGACTTCAAGGGAGGGCCTGCATGGTGCGGGGTTGGGGGGAGACGGGAGGGGATGTGTCAGGTGGGGCCTTAGCACAGGGTCGCCTGGACCCAAGCTTTCTCCACATCAGGGTCAGGGTGAAAGGCCAGGATGGGCAAGGACAAACCCTCAAAGGCATCTCTGGGGGTGCAGAGCCCGATGAGGCAGCGGGGAGGGGTGCAACGGATTTCTCAAGGCCTGGGGGCCGCCTCACGCCAGCCTAGGTGTCCCCAGAGCTTGTCCTCTGGGGCCAGGAGCCATGGGCTGTGGGTCAGGACACCCAAGCCACGGCAGGCACCCCCACTCAGGTCCTGGGGCCTCTGGCTAGTGCTGGGCCTCAGTGTCCCCATCTGTCCAATGAGGCCAACACCCTGAAGACTCCCGGCCCCCCCACACCCCGTCAGCGCTGGCCTGGGGTCCCGCTGGCTCCGGGGTGCGAGGGGCTCTGTAAACTGTGAGGCGCCAGGCTGGTGAGGGCTGGGGGGCCACAGCCCTGGGGAGGGATCAGCCTGAACCGGATCTGGGGGACAGTTTGATCGGTTTGGTGGGGTTTTCTAAAACCTTTCTAAGAGCGGGGAGCAGAGGTCCCTGTGCAGGGGCTGCCCTCAGGGGTCCTCTGGGGCCATGCTGGTCACCAAGCCCCTGCCCGCTCACCCGGGGACCGAGCGCACACAGCCACCTGTCCCGGGGCAGAGCCAGGCGGGGCCTAGGAGGGGAACCGGGGCAGAGGGCGTGCGCTACCCAGGGTGCGGAGTGAGGACCGGCTGGCCCCTGTGCCGAGCCCTCTTCTGGTTCTATGAAAACATAAATAACCTGTCCACGTCTGCCCAGCCACTCCAGGGTCCCGCAGCTGACGTGGCCTGAGACAGTCACACGTGGGGCCGGCCGGCGTGGCCTGTCCGTGCTCACCCCCCCAGGCGGGGCGGGGGACACGCAGAGTCCTGTCGTCTCTTTGCTTTCCGGGGACACGTGTGTCCTCGAGGCTCACTTTCCCGGAGAAAAGAAAGGAAAAGGAATCGCTGGGTCTGGCGAGGACCGGGCTGGGCCGCGGGCACTGTTCTGCCACAGGAAGTGACGGGACGGGCAGGAGGGGCCGCAGGACGGGGAGAGGGTGCTGGGCCCGGGGGGTTCCTCCTGCGTCTGGAGCCCCGCCGTCCGCAGCCACCGCTGCCCAGCTGGCCGCACGGGGCCGGGAGGGCGGGAGCCCGTGCGCAGACGGGGCGGGCGCGGGCCGTCACTTGCAGGTGAAGACCTCGGTGCGCTCGCTGCAGGTGTTGCACTTGACGAAGCAGCACCAGTGGAACTTGCAGTTGCACTGCCACACCCTGGTGTACTGGTGCGTGTTGTAGCCGCGGCCGCAGCACATGGTGTCGCAGCCGTCGGCGCCCGGCGAGGTGCGGTTGCACAGGCGGCCCTGCGTGCCCACGCTGCCCGTGGCCGCGTCCTCCTCGCAGTAGTTGGGCGACTTCTCGATGTACACCAGGTCCGTCTCCATGGGCTTCTGGTAGCTGCGCAGCTGCTTGATGCGCAGGAAGGTGGGCTGCCGCAGGCGGCTGGCGCGCACCACCTCCACCTGCACGGCCGCGTTGTACTTCTCCTTGAGCAGGTGGCCCACCTCGCGGAACTTGGGCAGCGTGGTCCAGCAGGTCCTGGTGGTGCAGGAGCCCGACACGCCGTGGCACTTGCACTCCAGCTTCATGCGCTCCTCCAGGACCTGCGGGGCCGAGGGCAGGGCTGAGCGGCCGGCGGGAGCTCCCCTCCACCCGGGGCACCCCTCCACCCGGAGCTCCCCTCCACCTAGGGCTCCCCTCCGCCCTCCCCTCCACCCAGAGCACTCCTCCACCGGAGCACCCCTCCACCCGGGGCAGCCCTCCACCCAGGGCACCCCTCCACCCGGGGCACCCCTCCACCCAGGGCACCCCTCCACCCGGGGCACCCCTCCACCCAGGGCACCCCTCCACCCGGGGCAGCCCTCCACCCAGGGCTCCCCTCTACCCGGAGCTCCCCTCCACCCGGGGCTCCCCTCCACCCGGGGCAGCCCTCCACCCAGGGCACCCCTCCGCCCAGGGCTCCCCTCCACCCAGGGCTCCCCTCCGCCCAGGGCTCCCCTCCACCCAGGGCTCCCCTCCGCCCAGGGCTCCCCTCCGCCCAGGGCTCCCCTCCACCAGAGCACCCCTCCACCTAGGGCTCCCCTCCACCCGGCGCACCCCTCCACCCAGGGCTCCCTTCCACCGGAGCACCCCTCCACCCAGAGCACCCCTCCACCCAGAACACCCCTCCACCCGGAGCTCCCCTCCACCCGGAGCTCCCCTCCACCCGGAGCACCCCTCCACCCGGAGCTCCCCTCCACCCGGAGCACCCCTCCACCCGGGGCACCCCTCCACCCAGAACACCCCTCCACCCGGGGCACCCCTCCACCCAGAACACCCCTCCACCCGGGGCACCCCTCCACCCGGGGCACCCCTCCACCCGGGGCACCCCTCTGCCCAGAGCTCCCCTCCACCCAGGTCCCCCAGCCTCCAGCCCTAGCGGAGCCAGCTCCCCCACTCTCCCCGCTGTGTCACCCGAGTCAGTGTCTCCTCCCTGAGCCTCAGTCCCCTCACCGCTAAAGGGGGCTGCTGACTGCCCTGCAGAGCACAGCCTAACGAGGGGCCGTGAGCATATTCGGAACTCGGCGGAGCTGGGCCCACGTTTGTCAGAAGGGCCTCACGGATTCTCCCCGCAGCCCCTCGGGGAGCTGGGGTCGATGGCCGCGGGGAAACGGAGGCCTGGCGTGCGTGAGGGGCTTGTTGCGGTCATAGGGCAGCAGGGGTGGAGCCGGGCTGGGGGTGGGTGCCGCACGGTGGCACCAGGCCCAGCGACAGCGGGGGCTTCATTGGTGGGGATCCCGGCCCATCTCCCCTCCCTGCCCTCCTGCCAGGGTTGGGCTGGCGTGCCATCGGTTCTGTGCCCTGCAAGCCGTGTGCGTGGGGGGCTCCCCGCACCCCGTTTGCTGGGGTGGGGGGGCGGGGTGAGCGGGTCAGTGAGGCGAGGCATGCCGTCTGCTGGGACGTTGTTCCTCCTCCCGGCTCTGAGCCGCGTGAGGGTGCAGCCGTGTGCTTCCCGGGGCCTCCGCCCTGGCCCCCGAGGGCCGGTTCCCAGAGCCAGCCCTGACCCCAGCTACACATTTACCCGGATCGAAGGGGCCTGCCAGCGCGCTGATTGAGGATGCGAATCATTAGCCCACGCTGCAGGGGCCATTTGTCAGCTGTCCCCGCCCAGCCTCCCTTCCGCCTCAGCCCAGAGGAAGCTGGCTGCCCTCTGCCCCGGCCGGAACCCCAGCCCTGGCCAGGACCCCAGCCCTGCCCAGGACCCCAGCCCTGCCCAGGACCCCAGCCCTGCCCAGGACCCCAGCCCTGCCCAGAACCCCAGCCCTGCCCAGGACCCCAGCCCTGCCCAGAACCCCAGCCCTGCCCAGGACCCCAGCCCTGCCCAGAACCCCAGCCCTGCCCAGGACCCCAGCCCTGCCCAGAACCCCAGCCCTGCCCAGGACCCCAGCCCTGCCCAGAACCCCAGCCCTGCCCAGGACCCCAGCCCTGCCCAGAACCCCAGCCCTGCCCAGGACCCCAGCCCTGCCCAGGACCCCAGCCCTGCCCAGAACCCCAGCCCTGCCCAGAACCCCAGTCCTGCCCAGGACCCCAGCCCTGCCCAGAACCCCAGCCCTGCCCAGGACCCCAGCCCTGCCCAGAACCCCAGTCCTCACCCAGAACCCCAGCCCTGCCCAGGACCCCAGCCCTGCCCAGAACCCCAGTCCTCACCCAGAACCCCAGCCCTGCCCAGAACCCCAGTCCTGCCCAGGACCCCAGCCCTGCCCAGGACCCCAGCCCTGCCCAGAACCCCAGCCCTGCCCAGAACCCCAGTCCTGCCCAGGACCCCAGCCCTGCCCAGAACCCCAGCCCTGCCCAGGACCCCAGCCCTGCCCAGGACCCCAGCCCTGCCCAGGACCCCAGCCCTCGTCCAGAACCCCAGCCCTGCCCAGGACCCCAGCCCTGCCCAGAGGAGGAGGTCCACAGGGAGTGCAGGAATGCAAAGGGGCGAGAGGGGCAGCCCACAGAGCCCGCCGCTGCCCCATCTCCCTTCCTGCCCGGGCAGCCTGGGGCCTGGACCTCGGCAAGGACGTCGGTCCCGGGCTCATGGTCAGTGTGGGGAACGGAAGGAAACGGACACACAAAAGCACAAAGTGCAGGGGCTGTGGGAGCCTCCGCCTGCCCCGGGCCAGGGTGCCAGCCGGGGGCCTTCCTGGAGGAGGCGGTACGCGCACTGCGTGTCTACGGAGATCGTTAGGTGAAGAGGAGGTGTGCGCGAGGGGGGTGCAGCACCAGCTGTCCTCGTCACTGCAGAGGGAATATTTGGCCCAAATGAGCATCGTGTGTGTGTGTGTGTGTGTGTGTGTGTGTGTGTGTGTGTGTGTGTGTGTCTGGCGAGGCCAGCGGCCTGGAGCTTGGGGGTGGGGCCCGCTGCTCCTGCGTGGATGACACCCTGGGCATATTCAGACCTGGGACTGCAGGGCCATGGGGTGTCGGGGTCCAGGGCACAGGCCAGAAGCCGGGTCTGAGGGTCTGGGTCAAGGGCGGCACCCTGGTGGGACCCCTTTCCCAGGGGAAAGCACCCCTGGGCCTCCTCTCGGCCTCCTGCCCCCACCCACCCATGTCTCCTTCTCCTGCTCCCTCCTCACCCTCTCCATGTTCATCTTTGCGCTCCCCTCTCCTCAAAGCCCCTTCTTCCATCACTGGCCCGCCCAGGCCTGGGTGTTCGCCTGCCCTGGCCACTGCCCACTGTGCCTGCCCCTCGGCCAGGGGCTGCCCATCGGACGCCCTCTCAGGACCCCTCGCCTGGGCGCCGCCCACCCCAGGCTGCTGCGCAGGGATGCCTCCTCAGTCGTCCGTGAGGGCCAGAGACCGGGCTGGGGTGCCCACACTGGAGGCTGTGCCGGCCGGCTGGTCCCAGCTCAGCCGCCCCCTGCGTGTCCAGTTTGGCTGAACAGCTGCCCCCCTCTCTGTGCCACCTGCCCTAACCCCTTCCCTCCGTCCCATCTTCCTGTCAGCATCAAGGCCACAAGGCCCGGCCCCTCCCCCCGCCCGGGGACCCTGTGTGGCAGGACCAGGGGCCGCCCGCAGATGGAGCCGATTGGCAGCTGTTTGCAGAGCGAGGGGCCGCATCCTCGCTTGGCTGGGTCCCCCGCGCCCGAGCCTCTCCTGGGAAGTGATCACAGGATTGAAGAATGTGCCGTTTCCGTCTCCAGTGCCCTCGAGATAAGAGCGACAGCGGAGGTGGCGCCAGCCCCGCTGCCCGGAGACCACCCGGGTGGGTGCGGAGTGACCCGCTGTACCCAGGAGAGCCGGGGACTGAGCGGGGCCCTCCCCCAGCCTCGGTGCCCCCACCGCCCGGTGGTGTGGAGGTGACGGGGCTCCAGGAAAGAGCTGACTTGGGGGTTCTTTCTGGAGTAAGGGGTGCCCCCACTGTGGGAACAGATTTCAGGAATGGCCAGGTTAGGGGAATCACAGGTGGGGCACCGATGTCCAGCGGAAGAGGGGGTGAGCAGGTAGGTCTCCACACTCCGCCTGTCTGCCCCTGGCCCACAGGGGTGTGGGGGACCACGTGCCAGCCGAGGGCGGGCTGCAGAGTGGCCCCCCTCAAACACACACCCACTAGGACCTCAGATCGTGATCTTATTTGAAAACTGGGACTACGCAGATCGGTGAGACCAGAGACCATTCTGGACCAGGGTCGGCCCTACGTCTGAGGACACGTCCTAACAAGAGACAGAAGAGGAGACACGGGGGGCGGGGGGAGTGGGGCACGTGCAGACGAGGCAGAGCCTGGATGCTGGGGCCACAAGCCAGGAGCACCTGGCGTCCCCAGGGCAGGAAGGGGCGGGAAGGGGCGGGAAGGGGCGGGAAGGGGCGGGAAGGGGCAGGAAGGGGCAGGAAGGGGCAGGAAGGGACGGGAAGGGGCGGGAAGGGGCGGGAAGGGGCCGGAAGGGGCAGGAAGGGGCAGGAAGGGGCAGGAAGGGGCAGGAAGGGACGGGAAGGGGCGGGAAGGGGCAGGAAGGGGCCGGAAGGGGCAGGAAGGGGCCGGAAGGGGCAGGAAGGGGCAGGAAGGGGCAGGAAGGGGCAGGAAGGACCCTCCCCTGGAGCCCTCCGCGGGACCACGCCCCGCCCACTCCCAGCTCCAGCCTGGGAGAGAACGGGTTTCTGTCGCTTTAAGCCCCCCCAAGGGCTCAGAGCAGCTTTGGGGGGGCAGCGGGCAGGGGGACATGGTGCACTATGCCCACCATGCAGATGAGGAGACAGGCTCGGAAGAGGGACGGGTGAGCCAGGGACAGCGCAGGCACCGAGTCCTGACCTGACCGCTAACCACTGACAGCCCTTTCCTGCGGCCGCTCTGTCCCCGACGCTCGAACTGCTGACCCCTCCCCTGACAATCTTTTCTCCTCAGTTCACAGCTTCACCCCAGCGCACCCCCACATGCTGGCCCTCCTCCATCCGCATGCCCCTTGCCGGGACCCTGCCCCAGCCTCCTGGCTCTCCTACCCCATCGCACCCCACCCCCCACCCCGGGCCCAATCCTGCCTGCCTCCTGCCCAAGGCCGTCCACCCCTGTCCGTCTCCGAGCACCCCAAGTGCCGTGCCATGGGTTCACACGGGCCTCGGAGCCCAACCAGACACGACCCTGGCCCTCGAGCTGCTCGGCCCCACTCTCCCTCAAGGGTCTGCAGTGGCACCTGTGCCCAGGGGGCCAGCATCCGGCCTGGCTGTCAGCCCTCCACCAGGCCTGCTCAGCCTGCCAGGCTCCTGGGCCGCCCAAAGCCCTCGGCTGGGCTGGAGGCCAGGCTGCACTGCACGCGTGACCGTCTCCTGCGCTGGTCCCTCCGCGGGCTCCCTTCCCCACGTCTCCGCCGCTCGCTCAGCCACCTCCCCACGGAGCAGTGGCCGGGGCGCGGGCCTCGGGGCCACGGTCAGCTCTGCGGCTCCCTTGGGCCCCACTGCTCTCCCGTGTAAAGGGGTAAAGGAGGGACAGTGAGACCTTCTTCCCAGGAGTGTGGGAAGCCCCCACTCCGGGCCCAGCCGCTGCAGAGGCTCAGGGGAGGTGGTCCACTGCGGGCCCAGCTATGCCTCCTGCCCCTCCCTCCCTCCCCCCCCCGGCCCCCCGCCGGCTCCCAATGCCTCCGGGTAAGCGAATCGCCTCCCTCGGCCCCCCAGGCACCGATCTCCATCTGCCTGTGCACAGAGCAGCGATTTTCAAGCAGCGCATCGCAAGAATGTGTAAAACGTGCAGTCACTGACTGGTCAGCGGCTCTGACCTCTCTTCCCTTAGGTTGTCAAGTGAAAAACTGACAACAGCCAACACAATAGCCATCCGGTGTGAACGAATGAAAACTATACCTATTTGGTATGTTAGATCAGCAAAACAGTAATGCATGTTTTTGGCGTGCCGAGGAATTTCTGTAATGAGCTTATGCGCCGTGAGATGATAAAGGCCGACAATCTCTGGCCTAGAGAATGTGCTTACACACGGTCTGTGAGCTCCCTGGAGGCAACCCGTGTCACTCACTCCTTCCTTTACGTGTTCGTTTGACCAGAATTTAATAACCTCAACAGAAAAAGCCAAACCCTTGGCCTGGCGTTCAAGGCCTGTTCTGGGCTGGCCCTGCTTGCCCGCCCTTCCTGCTCCCGCAAGCATGAGTCCTTTGCAGCTTCACCCCCTTTCCGGCCCCACCCCCACCCCCCGGTGCCACCTCCTTCTGCCTCTGCATCTCAACTCTGGTGTGTCCTTCAGGCTCTGGTCGCCGCCTCCAGGAAGCTTCTGCTCGCCTCCCGCTGGTCCCCAGGGCTCCCGGGGACCCTGAGTGTGCCTTCTGCTCCGCTCAGGTGCACCCTGTTGGTGCGGGGGCACTTCCCTGGCTAGGGTCACATCTTACTCCTCCCTGTCCCCGTGTCCAACCCAGCCCTGGCACAGAGGAACGGCAAGGAGCGTTGGTTGAGTGAATGAGTGAGCGGCCAGTGGCCTCCAGGGTGGTCCCTGGGGGGTAATTTCAACTCCTTGCCTGGAAAGGCAAGTCTGCCCGTGCCTGCAGCGCCCCTCAGGCCTGGCGCCCTGGGTGCAGCCGGGGCTGGGAATCAGACCCACAGAGGCGTTCTGCTCCGCTGCCTGCCCTATCTCTGGCCATCTTGCCGCCACGGTGGCCGCTCCTCCCGGCCCAGTATCTGGGGCCCGCATCTCCCCGAGGCAGGACTGGGCCCGTGCTGACCTCTTCCCCAGTGTGTCCCTCCTGAATGTCCTCCATTATCCGCCTCACACTGCGTCCACCCTGTGCACAAGTGCCTCCCCCCCCCACCACCCCCCCCCCCGCCCCTGCTTGGGCCCACCCTCCCCAGGCTGCTCCTCCCTGAGGGAACACCCCTTCCTTAGGTCTCTCAGGGCAAACTGAGCCAAAGACTGCCTCCTCTGAGAAGCCTTTCCTGGTATCCGGTATGCCGGCATGACCCCCCTGGGACCAGCGCAGGGTCATGGGACTGTCGCCTGGGGGCCTGCCCCACCCCGGGGTCCCCAGGCAGGCCCCGCTCCCATTCTGCGTGGACACAGGGTCCCTGTCTCACCCTCCTCCCAGGGCTCCCTGCGGGGAGGAGGTGCAGGCACATCCCTTCATCACGCCCAGCCTCAGTTTTCACACCTCGGGAATGGGAACAGCGGGGTGCGTCTCTCAGAGGTGCTGGGAGGATCGCGGGTGACTGTTCTGCCCCGCACCGCCCACACCGCACCGTCAGGGTCCAGGCTTCCAGCTCCCGTCTCCAGGAGGGGCGCCCAACGCTGGGGAGGTCAAGGCCCGGTGACCTAGCGGCCCCGCCTGCTGCCAGCCCCGCCCCCGCCACGCCCCTCGCGTCTCCCTGCCCCGCCCCCGGCCCCGCCCCGCCTGCCGCCAGCCCCGCCCCTCGCCCCGCCCCGCCCCTGGCCCCGCCCCTCGCGCCCTACCTTCCTGCCCGCCTCGTTGTTGTGCAGGTTCATGAGGCGCCGTGCGTTCTTCTTGATCTCGCGCGCGTCCACGAAGCGCCGGGAGAAGTCGATGCCGTAGCGCACGTCGGCCGAGCAGCCGCCCCACTTCCAGCCCTCCGCCTGGTTGTAGTAGCCCTGCTTCTCGCGGTCGCAGCCGCAGTTGCTCAGGTTCCCCTGGCTGCAGGCGGCCGTGACCGCGTGCGCCACGCCGGCCGCGGTGATGGCGTAGGTGAAGGCGGCCTCACGGCTCCCTGCGGAGGGGGGGAGGAGGGGGACGGGCAGACACGTGAGGCCCGCGGGGCTCCCCCGCCCGCCGGTGCGCTCCGGGGACCCAGGCGCCCAGCGCGCCCTCTCGGAGCCCCTGACTCAGCGGGCGGAGGGCACGGCCCGGGCTGCCGCTGCACTGGAGCCCTCCGCCCGCCGCGCCACCAGCTCCACCTGCTCGGGAGACACTGCGCGGCCTGTCCTGTCCCGAGAGCCCGGGGCGCAGTTCCCCCAACGTGGGCGGCGCCTGTCACAGGTGTGGGGCCCGGCCTCTGCACCCCCCCCCGGCCCCCACTGCTGGCGCTGCTCCTCAGGGACCAGTCACAGCTGCAGACCCCGTGGGCTCCCCAGCAGGACCCACGCAGCCCAGAGCCACGCGGCCTCTGTCCCCGCCTCTCTCTCTGTGACCACCAGTCACCAGGCCTCCTGTGTCCCCTTCTGCACCCCGGCCTGCCGCGGGGCCTGAACTGACCGGACGTGGGTGCCGGGCCTCCCTCACCCCAGCCACCGTCCGGGTGGGCCCAGGGGGCAGGCCCGGGCACCTCCGCCCACACCTCCGCAGCTCTCCCCTGCCTGAGCTGGGCAGGGAAGGCCACAGCCCAAACCCGAAGTCTGTGCCCATCCTCCAAGCCCAGTGCCCACCCCCACGGCCTCCGTCCATCAGAACGACGCCCTTTCCAGTGCTGCTCACATACCCTGGGGGTTACCTGGTCTTTTGGGGGGAATTCCCCCTCCTTCCTGCCCAAATCCTACCCCTTCCAAAACCCGTTCCCATGCCTCCTCCTGGCAGCCCTCCCAGGGCACCGTGGCAGATCTGACCCGCTCGGCTCTCCACACTGTCCGCCTCGTTAGCCCCACCGCACCGCGGGGACTTCCTGGCTACAACGGGGTCCGAGGCCCCTGAGAGGAACCGGTCCAGCTCTAGTTCTTTATTTTCCACGGCCCCTGGGCAAGCCCTGTGCACCCCACCATCCTGGCCCGTCTCTTGGCCCCCTGTCCCCGTGCCCATGCCCAGAGGCCCATGTGGGCCCCAGCCCGGCGCTGCGGGCACAGGGCTCAGTGGTGCTGCCGGGACCAAAGGCCCACGCCGATGGATGAGCCGGAACCCCAATGCCTGGTGAAGCGGTAACGGGGCAGGGCCGGCTTCCATCTCTGGAGGAACAGCCAGGGAACCCGCGACCCCGGCCGTCCACAAGCCGGTACCTGTGTCCCTGACTGCCACCGGGCCCTCTGCTCACCTGGCTGCTGTCCCTGCTGCTGGGGGACCCTCCAGACGGAAGGAGGTTAAGGGTCCAGTCAGGTCCATCCCATAAACGCCCATGAGCACTGACTGTATGCCCAGCCCGTGCTTGGCGCTCGCTGTGCGCTCTGGGGTCTACCTCCTCACCCACTACCCGCCCGGGGGCTCACTTAGATGGGGTCCCCGTTCTCCTGGGGGGGCTCAACCTTGGTGAAGTCCTTGTTCCCTGGGGGCGCTTCCCTCCCAGCCAGGTCAGAGCATGGCCACCCAGGGACCAGCTAACCACAGGGGCTCTGCTCCCCGCTCCTTCACCAACCATCCTTCAGCACAGGGCATGGCTCCGAGGTGCCCAGTCCCTGTGCCATCAAGGCTGGCTGACCAGGGACTCCCAGACAGACACAGGGACAAGGGAACACGGGAATCGGCCTCCCCGGCTCCAAATTAGGCCACTACGCCCGAAGGGAAGTCCGCTGGGTGTGGCGTGGCTATTAAACTCCTTGCCTATGTTGCCCACGCCCAGCAGAGCCTGCCGACAAGCGGTCACGGGACACACAGGCAGGAGTGATCAGCCAGGTGGGGGGCCCGGGAAGGAGGTGACTATGGGACTGTGCAAGGAGGGGCCACGGGGAGGCATGGAACCTCCAAGGATGCCTGACCTGCCTCGGTGGAGGTGGAGTCTGGGGAGGCTTCCTGGAGGAGGTGACTCCTTAAAGTTTAACAAGAAGCACGTGTGAACTCCCTGTGAGCGCGTGTGGTATCCGAGTGCGTGTATACATGTATAGTGTGTGCACGCGTGGTGTGTCGGTGTGTGCGCACATTCCTGGCCCCGGCAGGAGCCAAGGCGCAGAGGTGTGACAGTTTGGTGCTGAGGCTGCAGAGGTATGAGATCAAGAGTAACAAGGAAAGAGGTGGTTGAGGTCCGGGGAGCCTGCCTGCGGTAGGCCAGAGACACCCTGTGAAGCAGGCGGCACTGTGCGGGGCTGGGTTGGACGCGGTGCACTCAGAATCGAGAGCTCACGGCCACACGAGGGGTGGGCGTTCCGGAACTGGTTAGAGAGGTCAGCAGAGCTGTGCGGGCCGGGTGGCCATTGCTGTCACTCAGCAGCTGCCCCGCATCCCAGCATCCCTCTGACCCTTCACACACGGGCAGCTTCCCTACCGTCCCCATCTCACAGGTGCGCGCTGCGCAGAGGTACAGGCTGTGGAACGGTTAGGGGCTGAAGCAGGATCCGAATGTAGGCCGTGGCATCAAAGCCCAGAGAAGCAGCGGGAGGGGCTGGGGGCTGGGGCGCGGGTCCCTGGAGGCCCTCCTGTCCCCGGCGTGCAGCCGCGAGCGGAGGGGACGCTACGTTTGGACAGCCTGGATCTTGGGGGGCAGAGGGGAAGGGGGGGAGGGAATAGCAGCTAGCCAGCAGGTGCACGCTGGGTTGGGGTTTGGGGGAGCTCAGGGAGACCCAGTCGGCTTCAGAGGGGGCATGACACAAGCTAGGCACCCAGTGAGGGGGGGGGAGGGCGGGCAGAGAAATCGCAGACGGTTGCGCAATCCTGCCAAGAGGCCAGCCAGGCGGGGGGAGTGGAAGTCCTGCCAGAGGGAGGAGGTGGACCTGGACCCTGCCTGACCCTCTTCTTCCCTCCCCCGCCCCCGCCCCTGCCCCCAGGAGCCCATGGGGCCTCCTCCTAAGCCCCGGGCAGGCCTGCTGACTGTGCCTGCGGAGGGCGTGCCGGGATCTCCCCCATCCTTCGCTGAGCGCCTGCTCCCACCTGGCCAAGCCCAGACCCGGCTCAGACTCGGTTACTCATCGGTTACTCACCGGGCCGCCACTCCCGCTAATTCCTTTTTTATTTGGTTTTAATGAGCCAAGCCCTCTTGTCTCACCATGGAGACAAGGGGAGGGGGCGTGGAGGGAGTCCTCGTTAGGGGAGAGCCCAGGAGGCTGGCCCTAGGTCCCGGACCCGTGCGCCCGCACGCTGTACACTCACCCTGTTTAATTCTCACCGCAGCCCCGGGGCAGACCTGGACACAGGCTCGGGGCCCTCGGAGCTTGCCCGGGTCAGTGTGCCCGGCGTGGAGCTAGGAGGGTCCCTCCCCCAATCACACGGGGGGGGAGGTACCCAGGCTGCTGCCCCGGGGGGAGCGGGCACGAGGGCCTAGGAAGCCCCTCAAACCCTGGGCCTTGCTCAGCAGCTGTCTGGCCCCCTGGCCTCTGAGATGACCTCGAGCCCCGACGGCCGGACCCCGCCGGACCCCGCCCACCGCTGCCTGCAGCCCAGCTTGGCCACATGGACAGCTGGCCCACCTGTGGCAGGTTGGCGGCCACCAGGGTGCACCCCTCTCGTCCAACAGACCACCCGGCTGGGCCCTGCCACCGGCCCTGGGGGACGCTGGCCCCCTCCCTGCCGGGGTGCCTGCCACTGCCCACCGGCTCGCCAGGCTCTGCACACGGCTGGGCCGGCCCCTGCTCCTGGCAGCCCCGTTGGAATGAGGTGCCCAGGGGCTCAGGTGGTGGGCAGGGTCCACCTCTGACCCTTTAGTGCACCCCCAACTCAATGTTTCCCGTACCCCAAACACAAGCAGGGCTGGGCTGGGGGCTACACTCACCACCTCCTTCTATCCCCACGACGGCCCAGGGGACGGACCCTCCTGACGAGCCCACGTCACAGGGGGGAGGGGGGACACTGAGGCTGGGGGCCGCAATGGTTTGCTCCAGGCGGCAGTGGCGACAGGTGCCACAGGTGTGTCTGCTGACGGGGTGGGGAGTTGGCGGAAGGCAGCATGGTGGTCTGTTTGGGGCCAGAGCTGTCCTGGGGGTGCACGTTGGTCTCAGGAGGCCTCAGAGCACATGTGCGTGTGGCCCCGTGGAGGCCGCACACCCTCCCTGAGCCTGTGACCCATCGGCCAAGTAGGGCTGGAGATCCTCACCCCAGCCCACAGCCCCGGGGCAGCGCTGAGGACAAACATGGGCACCCCTCACCCTCACCAAGTGGGAAGCAGGGCAGGGCGGACCGGGGACGGGCAGGGCGGACCGGGGACGGCCAGGCACCACGCTGGGCCCCCGGGGCAGGCCTGGCACCCTCTGTGCTCACCCGAGCCCCGGCCGCCCCTCCACACATCGGGACATCAGAACAGCAGAGCCCTCAGCCTTACCACGGCCTTGGGGTAAACCGAGGCTACCTGGCCACTCGGACCATCCAGCCCGCCCTCTCTTTCCTGTGGGCCATTCAGAATCAGCCCTCGCTGCCCCGATGGGCTCCAGGCCCAGAGGGAGCAGACCTGGCCCGCCCTGCCCCAGCCCTCGGTGATGCCAGCCGGACCCGCTCCCGGGGAGAGGGGCCTATCCTTCCCGTCACCCCCTCACCCTGAGGACGCCGGGGACCAGGCCGACCTCTCTGAGCGGGTGCCGGTGGGGACAGCGGGGGCCTGGGCAGAACAGAGCCCATTGCCCTCCCCGGGCAGAGCTGTGCCCACCCCCATGCCAGGGGCTCCCGCACTGTCCACTCAGAGCTCCTTCCACTTCCTAGCCCCTACGCCCAGAGGGGCACACGCTGCCCGAGGTCACACAGCAGCTCAGGAAGTGGGGGGAGCCTAGGCCTGATACTCCAGAATGACTCAGGTTTGGGGTCACACATGTTCCCAGAGAGGGGGCTCAGAGGCCGGAACCTCAAATTCAAGTCCAGAACCTACAACTGGCCAGTTGGGTGACCTCGGACCGACAAAGAGGCCTTTCCGTGCCTCCGTTTCCCCACCTGCAAAACGAGGGTGCCGGCCCTGATCCGGCCAAGTCACGTGGCAGGCGGGCCCAGCACAGAGGGTGGCTGAACGGAACATCATGCCCGCACGGGACACACACCACACGGGCTCTCCGCGAGTGTGCACACGTTTGGGCATTCGTGTGTGTAAACCGCTACACGAGTCCCCATGCTCATGTCCCGGGCATGTAGCTGGGCTCACCCACGAATGTGGCTCCCGAGAGTGTGCGCTGGCGTGCGCCCCATGGGCCTGCCCGTGCTGTGGCCACAGTTCCGTTCACCCTGCGTCCCTGTCGAGCTGTCTTGCCCTTAGTTTTAAAAAAGAAAAGAAAGTTGGCCTCTTCCATAATTCAGCCACAAAAAAGCACATAACCCAGTTAAAACTAGGAAAAGGATCCGAACAGACCTTTCTCCAAAGAGAGGTACCAACAGCAGTGAGCACGTGAGGAGATGCTCAGCATCATCAGCCCTCGGGGAAATACAAATGAAAACCCCCACCGGCCGGCGGGGCTCAGCGGCTGAGCATCGACCTATGAACCAGGAGGTCAGGGTTTGATTCCCGGTCAGGGCGCGTGCCCGGGTTGCAGGCTCCATCCCCAGAGTGGGGTGTGCAGGAGGCGGCCGATCCAGGAGTCTCCCGTCGTGGATGTTTCTCTCTCTCTTCCTCTCCCTTCCCCTCTGAAGTCAATATAAATACGTATTTTTTAAAAACCACCGTGAGAGAGCATGCACCCCTGCTGCGTGGCTGAAACGGACAGGCAGCGAGCCGCGGTGGCGAGGCGGTGGCGGGGGGATTGGGACCTCCGCTCACTGCCGGGGCAGCCACACGCTGCAGCCACTGCGGAGCCGCTCAGCAGGTCCTCAGACGCTAAGCATCGTTCCCGAATGACCCAGCAACCCCTCCTCGGTACATTCCCCAGAGAAATGACACACGTGTCCACACAACACGCTCCCAGCAGCATCAGCCACCACAGCCCAGGGTGGAAACATCCCCAACGTCCATCAACAGAAGAATGGACAAAGGAGCTGTGGCCCGTCCACACCGCGGAACGCTGCTCGGCCACGAAGAGGAAGGGACCTGCGCCAGGCTGTGCCAGGTGGGCCTGGCACACACACCCGGCGAGAGCTGCCGGGCAAAGACCACGTGTGCGTGATCCCATTCCCACGGAAGGTCGGGGCGGGCAGGCCCCCGGGGACAGACAGCAGGTGGGTGTGGCCACGGGCTGGGGGTGCAGAGCTGCTTTGGAACGAGATGAAAAGGTTCCAATGTGGACTGTGGTGCCGGCTGCACCCTGAATGCACGCCACGCCACGCCACTGGGTGCACACGGGAAATGGGTGACGTGTGTGATATCTCCACAGAGCTGTGATAAGACAGAGCACCTGATGTCTTAGGGGACTGCATATAGCTTGTCCTACTCGCTTTAAACCCTCACGGGCCCCCCCACCCCTCGCAGTTAGGGTGCTCGGCTCAGAGGAGGCAGGCGACTAGCCCGAGGTCACGTGGCAAGCCAACCACACAGCAGGGATCTGACCCGGGACCCCAACGTCTGTGCACAGACGCCTCACCACGCGCCAGGACAGGGAAACCTCGCGGCCCCGCCACCCACCTCCTGCCCAGGCCTGGGCTCAGCCTGCCGGGGGAGCCCTGGAGCCGTGCGCCCTCGCCCCTTCCTTTCCTCGCTCCCTCTGCGACCGTCCGATGTCTCCGCAGCACCAGTACCGCCCTCCCTCCCAACCAAGCCCCAGAGTCTGGGGGTGAGGCCCTCAGCCCCACCCATCCCCGAGCCTAAGACCAAGCACGCAGCAGGCAAGACCCACTGCAGCCCGGGGGTGGGCCGGGAGGCGTTCGCAGAGGCCCGGGGCACGCTCAGCCCACGGAGGGGTCACGGGCAGGGTGGCTGGAGGGACTGGGGCAGAGGACGGCCAGGAGGAGGGCCCCTCCCAGGAAGGGATGCTGAAGCGGGTCCTGAACGCTGAGAGAAGCGCAGGTGCGGGGAACAGTGTTCATTCAGGCAGAGGGAACAGCAGTGCTAAGGCCCTGCAGAGAGAATGAGCTAGGTACCCACTCACGGCTGCCCAAACATGTGCGCAGTACGGAGAGCCCGTGTGTGGTATGTGTCTCGCGTGTGGGCATGAAGCTCAGTTCACCATCTGTGCAGGGAGCAGTGGGAGCGGAGCCCCAGGAGGATCTTAGACGTTACCCCACGAAGGTGAGGAGCCCTGGAGGGGCTGCTGTGACTGACACTGAAATGGACCCTCGGGCTGAGGGTGGGCCTGGTGGAAGCAGAGACCCCTGGGAGGCTGGGACAAGGGTCAAGGGAAGAAGTGCTGGCAGCCTGCCTGGAGGAGGAGGCCAGGCGTGAGACAGTGGACGGCTGAGAGGGGAGGGGAAGGCGGGCCCAGGTGGGCTCCTGGTGACACTGGCCCAGTCCTTTGCTCCCCAGGCCTGTTTCCCAGGAAGTGGGGGGCCAGCCTAGAAGTGGGGTGCAGTACCCTCCCCCGTCCACACGCAGCGCACAGGTGGCGAGGGGGCCCGGAGGCCAGGAGACAGCCCAGGCAGCTGCTGGTGTTACCGGGCCAAGCAAGTACGGTGGCCAAGTCCAGGTGTGGGCCCAGGAGCTGGCAGAGAAGCCCAGGGACCCGGGGCGGGGCCAGCAAGCCCTTTGGCTGCCCACACCCCCACCCGGCCCCATGGCCTCAGCCTTGCACTGCCTCCCAGCACACACGGGGCTCAGGCTGGGGGCTCCGGGGTGAAGCTGGGGGGTGGGGGCAGGGTCAGTGGGGGGCAGGTGAGTCCAGAGATGCCTCAGGCCTAGCGAGGCCCCAAGTCCCCATTTGTGCCCTTGAAGCACCGCTGCCTGGAGCCCTGGGCCACTCTGCCCAGCGACGGCCGAGCCGGCTGTTTCTCCGCCCGCTAAGGGGCATCGCAGCGAGCCAGTGAGCCGCGCAGGGCTCCGGCCTCGGGTGTGCAGGGGAGGAGCGATGGCTGCTGTGACTCCGCCGAGCAGGCCTAACCCGGGCCAGGGCAGCGAGGGCAGGGGAGGCCACGCTAGTGCTGTGCATGCTCGTGTGTGTGCGTGTGTCTGTGTGTGTGTGCATGCGTGCATGTCTCTGGGCGTGTCTCTGTGTGCGTGTGCGTGCGTGCATGTCTCTGGGCGTGTCTCTGTGTGTGTGTCTGTGCATGTGTCTCTGTGTGTATGTGTCTCTGTGTGCATGTGTGTGTCTGTGTGTGTGTCTCTGTGTGTGTGTCTGTGCATGTGTCTCTGTGTGTGTGTCTGTGTGTGCATGTGTGTGTGTCTCTGTGTCTGTGTGTGCGTGTCTATGTGTGTGCGTCTGGGTGTGTGCATGTGTCTGTGTGTGTCTGTATGTGTCTGTGTGTGCGCGTGTGTCTGTGTGTGTGCGTCTGTGTGTTTGCATGTGTCTGTGTGTGTGCGTGTCTGTGTGTGCCTGTGTGTGCGCGTGTGTCTGTGTGTGTGCGTGTGTCTCTGTGTGTGTCTGTGTGTGTCTGTGTGTGTGTGTCTATGTGTGTGTGTGTGTCTGTGCATGTGTCTATGTGTGTCTATGTGTGTGTGTGTGCGTGCGTGCATGTCTCTGTGCGTGTCTCTGTGTGTGTGTGTGCGTGCGTGCATGTCTCTGTGCGTGTCTCTGTGTGTGTGTGTGCGTGCGTGCATGTCTCTGTGCGTGTCTCTGTGTGTGTGTGTCTCTCTCTGTGTGTGTCTGTGTGTGCGTCTCTGTGCATCTGTGTGTGTGCATGTGTCTGTGTGTGTGCATGTCTGTGTGTGCGTGTCTGTGTGTGTCTGTGCATGTGTCTCTGAGTGTATGTGTCTCTGTGTTCATGTGTGTGTCTGTGTGTGTCTCTGTGTGTGTGTCTGTGCATGTGTCTCTGTGTGTGTGTCTGTGTGTGTGTCTGTGTGTGCGTGTGTGTGTGTCTCTGTGTCTGTGTGTGTGTGTCTATGTGTGTGCGTCTGGGTGGGTGTGTGTGTCTCTGTGTGTGTCTGTATGTGTCTGTGTGTGCGCGTGTCTCTGTGTGTGCGTCTGTGTGTTTGCATGTGTATGTGTGTGTGCGTCTCTGTGTGTGTGTGTGCGTGTCTATGTGTGTCTATGTGTGTGTGTGTCTGTGCATGTGTCTATGTGTGTCTATGTGTGTGTGTGTGTGTGTCTGTGCATGTGTCTATGTGTGTCTATGTGTGTGTGTGTGTGTGTGTGTGTGTGTGCTGCCAGCCTCTGTCCTTCCCTCTCGGTGTCTGACTTTCCCTACGTCCCTCTGACCCCCTGTCCCTGTCTGCATCCCCGCCCCGGCCCCACCCGCCCAGCGGGGCTGAGTCAGTGTCTCCACGCTGAGCCCAGCCCAGCCCGTTGTCATAAACAGAGCAGGCAGAGCTCCCGCCAGGCCCCAACACGCCGGCCGCCCGCGCCCCGGGCCTTTGTTCTGACCCAGCGAGGCCCTCACACGCGCAGCCCTGCAGGTGGGTCGCGCTCCAGCCGGGCATGGGGAGCGCCCGCCCCGGAGTGGGCAGAGCTGGCCCCAGGCCACATGGCGAGGGGTGACCTGGACCGGAACCCCGGGGCCAGGGCCTGAGCTGGGCCACGTCCAGGAGCCCCACCCTGCCCCGGTTCCTGTTCGGGGGTCAGCCTCGGGCAGCCTGCCCTCCTGACCGCCCGCATCTGGTCTCTCAGCAGAAGCTGCCACCGCCTGTGGGGGGACAGGCCCCGGCCCGGCAGGCCAGGGCCAGAGCTGGACCTCGGGGGTCACACCTCAGCTCTCCCCGATATGCCCGGGGCGGGCACTGGGCCCTCGTGCGCCTCCGTGCCCCCGCCTGTGATGTGTGCACGGTGGGGCCGGAGCGAGCGACGCTGCTGGAAGTGGGCGGTGGCTGCAGGCACAGAAATGACCCTCCCGAAAGCGGTGGCCGCAGGCGTGGGGCTCGGAGATGGCTGTGGCCAGGGCTGGGCCAGGCCAAGGGGACCTCAGCCCAGGTCTTCAGACCCCCATCGTGGAACCCCTCGCGGAACCCTGGGGTGGGCACTGGAGCGGTGAGGGCCTTCCCGCCTCCATTCTGGGGAGAGGGCCCCAGTCCTGGCGGAGACTGGGCCCAGCCTCGGCCCCTGGCCCGGATGGGGAGACCGAGGCCCAGAGAGAGCCAGGCCGTGCGTTGGGAGTGGGCAGCTGGCCAGGCGGGCTGCCTCCCTGGCAGGGCCCTCTCCCCTCCTGGGCCACCCCCGCCACAGCCTATCCTGCCTGCTGGGGCCCGGCCAGCGAGGGTGGAAATTCCCTCCCTGGACCAGGTCCAGGTGGCCTCCGAGGGCCACGTGAGCGGGGCAGCCACGCCCCGCCCGGCACCCAGCTGGCCAGAGGCTCGCTGACCTTCGGGCTCCTGCACCCCCGTGGGAAGGCCATGGGCACCTCAGAGCCGCCCCCTCCAGTGCAGGATGGCCCCAGGCCGCACGGCGAGGGGCGACGTGGACTGGAACCCAGGGCTGTGTCCTGAGTTGGGCTCTGTCCTGTCCGGGAGCCTCCACCCTGCCCCGGGCCCCTGGGAGGGGACAGCACCCGGCCTCCCCGACCTCACCGCGCCCTGAGGCAGGAGTGGGCTCGAACTGCTCGTGCCCGCCCGGGACGTCCCCCTGACGGACATTTGAGCCCAGCTGTCCCTGGTGTCCTGGCTGCTGGACCCCGAGCCTCACAGACGTCTCTGTGCTGCCTCAGGCCGCGACCCCAGGCCGGGGTGGGGTCAGGAGTGACCGGGCAGACAGGACAAAGACCTGCTTCCCTCAGACCCCGGGCCTGAGCCCCGTCTGCCCCCCTGGGGACCCCGAGCCCTGGCGACACCTCTCGCCTCTCCCAGGCCTGGCACAGAGCGGGCACCCCTGCACAGGCTGCCCAGGGACAGGGCTGCCCAGGAAGCAGCTGGCCAGCGACCTCCGCCCACAGCGGAGCTGGAGGAAGTCTGGGGGAGAGTCAGGTCAGGGTTCAAACCTCCGCCCCCATGGCCAGGTGGCAGCTCCTGACCCCGCCGGCAGCGGGCGGCCCTGGCAGGCCCCTGCAGAGCCCGTGGCGGCCACGCCAGGTGGAAACGCCAGGGGAACGTCACTCAGCAGCACATGTTTAGCCATCTAGCCAACAGCACCGTGCCCCCGGTCAGCAATGAGGTTATTAAAGAGCTATTTCACTTGCCTTTTCTCTTTCAAAGTCTCCGAATCTTAGCCTCGTGCATGGTCCAGTTTGCACGTGCCACGTCGCAGTGCGCCTGGAGCCCTGGCCCTCCTGGGGACCCGGGCAGGACCCCTGGCACAGGAGGCGCCCGGGACCTGGGTCGCCCCTCTTTCCCAGGGCCCCTGCCCCCAGCCCTGCCTCTCGGAGCCACTCTGCGACCTCGGGCTGTCCAGGAACCCCGTGCCTCAGGGGTGGGGGGCTCGGTACCCCGGAGGGTCTAGATCTCTTGTGATGCGCTGCGCCGGCTTTGAGGAGCTTTGCTGCGCCCCTACAGTGTGTGGCTGCGGGGCTCAGGGCTGGCTCCCAACGCAAACTCGGCCACGGAGCCAACGGGACGGAGACGGCGGCGGGGCGGCCACGTGAGCCGGGATTAGGGTGGCCCCTATGCCTGGTCATGTCTGAGTGCCACATGACGGGCGGGACGCAGTGTCCCATGGCCGCTGGGGTGGGCTCGGAGCCCGCACAGGTGGGTCCCCAGGGCTCCGGCGGGGGCGGGCAGTCCTCCCACGCCTGCCAGGCCGGCCAGCACTCACACCCGCCACAGCGCTCCTGCCCTGCCCCCTCCTCCGGCCTCGGGTCTCCGCACCCTCCCGCTCCCCCTCCTGCTTCGGGTTCCTGGGTAATACCAGCGGCTCTCTGGCCCCTGGGCCTTGGCGCATCCTGTCCCCCCCTCCACCTGGAGCCCCCTTCCCTGTGCTCACCCAGGCCCCTCCGGTCCGCCCTCGGGTCTCCCCTAACTTGCCGCCCTGTCCAGGAAGCCCTGGCCACAGTCCTGAATGGAAGACGAGGCCCGTTAGCAATGTCCCGCCCTGCTCGGGGGCCCTGGAATACGAGCTTCACCCCCAGTTCTTGTCCATTCTTCCCCTCCCCTACTTCACGAAGACAGTTGAGTTGGGGACACATTCACCCCAGTGTGCACGCACACACACACGCACACACACATGCACACACGCGCGTGCACACGCACACACACACTCGTTTTCAGAAGAGACAGGTCAGGCGGGGCCTGGGCCACTGCCCCTTCAGTAGGTGAGGAGGGGCCTGTGGGCACAGGGCGGCCCAGGCAGGAGGGACCGTGGGCAGCGGCTGGAGGGGGCGAGTGGGGCCTCACTCCGCGAAGGGCCAGACCACGGGCAGCCGGGAGCCCAGGCGAAGCCAGCGCAGGCGCCACCAGGAAGCTGAGCTCCTAGGGAGCAGTGAGGCCCACCCCCCCGCCCCCTGGAGGCACAGGTGCTGGAAAAGGGGCTGGACCTCCGCACAGGGACTGGCGTGCCGCTCGCTCTCAGGGGTTCCTTCCGTTCTCAGGCATGGCCCAAGGTCACAGGCAAGGCCCGAGGGGGCCGTCCCCCCACCCAGGCCGTTCCCCCTCTTGGGGCCAATCATTAATTGTCGCCGCTTGAGTGGTTGCTCCCACAGTGCCCGCGGCTGCCTGCCAGCTCATGGCCCGGCTCCCGTCTCGTGCCCGGACGCCCGCATGCCTCTGACAAGGACTGGCCTGGCCCCTCGGCCCCTCTCCCTGCTCGGGACGCCCAGCCGGGGCCCCGGAGGAGAGAGGCGCTGCCCAGGCCGTCACAGCACCCAGCCCGCCGCCTGCAGAGCTCAGCCCAGCTCCGGCGCCAGGCCCTCTGGGGAGGATGCCGGCGGAGGCCTGGCCTGGGCAGGAGAGCCCCCAGCCCGGGCAGAGTGCAGGGCGGGCTCGGGGCAGGTGCTGGGCTGACCTGGGGCTGAGAGCAGGCAGATGGGCAGGCGGATGGGCAGGTGGAAGTGACTACGGCCTGGCTGTGGGCATGGAAGGGTCAGGCGGGGGTGGAAAAGCGGAGCCCCTGGGGGAGTCAGCAGAGCAGGGGGGAAGGGTGGCCCAAGAGGAGGGGAGCGGCTGGTACGCTGGGGAGAGGGGAGGGAGCAGGGGTGACACAGGCAGGGCTACTCAGACGCCAAGCGGAGGAGCTGCCTGTGTCCTGGGCAATAGGGAGCCACTGCAGGTTGTGGAGGAGGGGAGTCACATGGCATGGCTGGGGCTAGGGAAGGCAGGAGGAGGTCCTGACAGCTGCCCGGGGAGGCCCAGAGAGGCAGGCCCTGTGGTGGCCAGGGGGCAGGGGGCAGAGGTGGACAGAGGGGTAACCAGGTTACCGCGGAGACGACTGGGTGGGCTGGCCAGGGGGGCAGGGTGGGGGGAGGCTGGGCGTGGGGACGTACGCGGCAGGATGCTGAGCGTGCCGAGCCAGAGGTCCCGTGGTCGGCTTGCTGCGCCGTCCACAGGCTGCGGCCATGGGGTGTCCCCGGGGAGCGCAGACTGGAGCAGGGCCCAGAAGGAGCGGAGACACAGAGGAAGCGGCGAGGGGACCCAGCCAAGGAGGAGGGGTCACTCAGCCACACAGAGGTCCCACGGCCTGGCCTCGAGCGGTGGGAGCAAGAGGAGGTGAGGCATGGGGGCGGGGTGGGCAGCTCGGCCGAAAGGTTTGCCTCTGGAGGCTCATCGAAGGGGGGCTCTTAGGGGGCTCCCCAGAAGCAGAGCCCGAGACGCGGACACTGCAGGAGCTCAGGGCAGGAGGACACCGAGCAGCCCCCCCTGGAGGCAGCCGGACCCTATTACCCCCTCACCCCTGCTTCAGCCCGTCCTTGGCTGCGGCTGCCCCTCCTGCGGCCAGAGCTGCGGACCCTCCCAGACCCCCGCTGGGCCAAGGCCTGGGCTCCAAGAAGGACAGGGGAGCCGAGAGCCGCGTCCTCACACAGGTGCCTGGCCGGGGACGGGTCACTGGTGCAGGCCAACGCCACTCGGGCTCGGCGGCCACTCGGGCTCAGGCGGCCACTCGGGCTCGGCGGCCACTCGGGCTCGGCGGCCACAGGCACCGGCGTTGACCAAGGCACCGAATGTGAACCCCCCGCCTGGGCCCGGCCCCAAGAACAGGCTCAGCGGGGCCAGGGCTCTGTCACCCCAGCGGGTGACCCCAGCCCTCGGCCAGGCCACGAGACCACGCCCACTGCCCGCCGGCACAGCGAGGCACCGAGGGTTCCAGAAAGGAGGCTGGATCTGAACCCAGCTCCGCGAGGCAAACCTGCAGCCGTGGCGGCGACCTCGCGCTGCTGGGGCCCCGGCGTCCTCGGCTGGGCCGTGGGGGTGCTCGCAGCTGCCTCCCAGCCCCGAGCCCCCGGGCCAGGGCCAGGCAGGCAGTGGGCACCTGCACCGCGCTGGATGGGCGGGCAGCCCCCCCTCCCCAGCTGGCACCTGGAGGGCGGAGCTGCACTTGGGTGGTGGGGCCCCAGGGAGGGGCGGGGCCCCCTTCCCGGCTATGCCAGGTGCCACCCACAGGCTGCTCACCGCAAAGGGGCCCCTGGGGGCTCTTCCCTGCGCCACCCCAGCCCGTGCCCGGCGTTCCAAGCCCTGCGGAGCTCTGGCCTGGCCCGGGTCCCAGCAGCTGTGGCGCTTGGCTCTCTGGGACCGGAAAGACATGCTGTGCCCACACGTTCCCAGGCCCACCTGTGCCCTCAGGCTGGGGTCTGGGAGAAAAAGGTGCCCTGCATGCCCAGCGCTGCACCCCAAGGTACCCCTTTCCCTCCCCCCGACCCTCACGATGGCGGGGGGTGCTGTGGGACGGTGCCCACCTCCCTCTGTCAGCAGCGGTGTCTGGGGCACCGACTGCGCAGACACGAGGAGAGGCCCGGGGCCCGGCAGAGGACATTTCACAGATGAGGACACGGACACCCTGAGCAGCCTGAGAGGCAGCAGGTCACACGGCGGTTCTGATCCAGGTCAGACACTGGAAGTCGCACTCTCCCTCTCAGCCCCTGGCTGGGCCTCAGTCTCGTTGCCGGTAAAATGGGCACGATGGGGCTCCCAGGGCTGGGAGGACACGGAGACGCAGCGGCACCGCCGGCAGAGATCATGCCGCCCCTGCTCCTGAGCTGCCCCGCCCAGGGAATCGGAGGAGCACCCCTCCCCCCGCCCCCCCGAAGTCCTGACTCCACCTGCACACCCCCCACCCTGCCTCCCGCCCTCGGATGCCTCCCAGGCACGTGTGATCACATGTGACCACGTTTCCCTCTGCCTGAAATCCCTTCCACGCTCGGGGCCGTGGCACGTTCACACCACGGCTCCTGTGGGCTGGGCCCCTTTCACACCAAGCCCCGCAGCCCCACGTGGGATCCACAACTGTCACCCCATCTCCGGAAACAGCGCTGCAGACCAGGGCGGGGGGGGGGGGAGATGGAGGTCCTGGGCACACACAGCCGCCCAGCAGCAGGGCGCACCTCCAACCACTGCCCCACACTGCCCGCCACCAGCCTGCCCGGCTCATGTCCATGCCAGGATGACGTCCCCCAGCCCCCAGCCCAGCGCGAGGACCCTCATCCACTCCCACAGGCTGGCTCCCGGCAACGCCTCCCTCGTCCCAGATGTGGCAGAGTCCCTGGGGGGCAGGCCCGGTCTGGGTCTCCCTGGGGTCCCGGTCCCCCCCAGGCCAGGCATGGAGAAAGGAGATGCTGTGGCAGAGTCACTGGTCAGGGGGCGGGGCCTGGCCTGGCCTTCAGTGGGGGGCACCCGAAGCCGGGATGTCGGTGTCCCGTGAGCCTGGAGGCGCCCTTACCTACTCGGAGCTCTTGCCCGAAGACCGTCTTCTCCCCGAGGGCGGAGCAGTTCCAGCGCCCGAAGCGGAACTGGTACTGGCACTCATTGATGCCCATCTGCGCCCCCTCCCCGATCACAATGATGGCATCGGGCCGGCTCTGGCAGATGGCGCGCTGCCGCGGGGCCAAACCGGGGATCTTGTTGCAGATGATGTTGGCTCCGAGGGCCACGACGGACGACAGCGCTCTGCGGGCGGGGAGAGGACAGGGCGAGTGAGCTGGCGGCAGGGCCGTCCCCAGGGGCCACGTTCCACTGACACGCACCCCTGCCCGCTCAACCGCCCAACCGCAGGGACCAGGACATGGCAGAACACGCCATCCCGAGCCCCAGGAACCCAGAGGCGCACGGACAGGGAGCCCCGTGGCTCGCCGTGCCCCTGAACACTTGGGCTCTGCACCCATCCCCTCGGGTCTGCACACCGCTGCCCAGCAGCGCGCCCCCACTCCCGGCCTGGTCCCCGCGTTCCTGGGCCAGGCCGGCTGCTGAGGGAGCCCCGGCTGGGAGCCCAGCCGCCGCCTCCTGGCTCCAGCCGCAGCCCGTGCGTGACCTTGGTAAGGCACTCTGCCTCTCTGAGCCTCAGTTTTCAGGTCCAGGAAATGGGGGTATAACACACCTGTTCCCTGGTCACCACCTCCACCACCCCGGCTCGGGCAGGAGAAGGGTGGAAGGCTGCACAGGGGGGGGACAGCTGCGGCCATTACTCCCTCGTTTCCGGGTGGCGGGGTGCCCTCAGAGAAGGAAACAGGCGCCGACACGAATTGAGCGCCTACTAGGTGCTGGGCGGGGGCAGCGTATGCTCAGAACTCAGAGTAGTCCCCTGAGGGCGCCCTGGCAAATTCTCCCGGCGTCCTCCGGGAGCTGGGCCGAGACAGGAGGGCACCTGTCAGGCGCAGGCCCCTGACTCGAGCTGTTACCCGCGTGACTGTTTGTTTGACGAAGTGAAAGTCCCATAATATAAAGTTAAACATTTTAACGTTCAGCACGTTCACCGTGTTGTGCAACCACCACCGTTCCCCGACGTGGCCACCCAGCCCTGAGCCGGCACGCCCGCCCCTCCTCCCAGCCCCGACGCGCCCCGTTCCCTCGGCTCTGCCCGTGCGGTCGGACGCCTGGAGGGACGGACGCACATGACCTGTGGCCTGAGGCTGGCTCCTGTGACGGAGCGCTATGTTCTCAAGGGTCGTGACGTGGTAGCCGGTGTGAGTGTTTCGGTCCTTTCTAAGGCACAAGAACACCCCACCGTCTGGAGAGACCACCTCTGTCCCTCCGTTTAGCACCTCTGGGCGTCCCCGCCTTCCACCGCCGGGGTAGGGCTGCTGCGGACGGACGTGAGGGCCGGCTGTTTGTGCGAGCCCCCGTTTTCTGTTCTTTGGGGCTCACGCCCAGGAGTGGAATTGCTGGGTCATCCGGGAGCGTTTTGGGGAACCACCCAGCTGTTGTCCAAAGCTGCGCCCGGAGGAGAAGGGACAGCCGCTGTGGGGGGGGGGGGAGGGGCGTGGCTTCCGCAGAGGCGACAGCTGGTTTCAGATGGCTGCTTAGCGAGGCTGAAGGGTGGGGGTGGGAGTGGGGGCGCCCCGGGGGCCCCCAAAGCGGATGCCCACGGCCCTGTCCTCTGCCACTGCCTGTGGCCCTTTCCTGAGAGACAGCCAGTGTTCTTCCAGGGCGGCCGGGCACCCACAGCTGCCTGGGAAAGTCCCCGTGTGGCCCGAGCCCACAGCACGTGCTGGGACCCGGAGCCAGACCGACACCCAATCCCCACAGCCCGCCCGGCCCACCCGCTAATCTGGCCCAGACCCCCCCGGGTCTCCCACGGGCACAATGGGCAGAGAGCGGGCGGCTGGCGTGGAGGAAGCGCCGCTGGGCGGCGAGGCTGGGAGGCGGCTGGAATCCGGGGAATTCTCCCAGAGTAATTGTAGAGCCTCCGAAAACCGACCCTGGGAACTGAGATGGATGGGAACCCTGCCGGACAGCAGCCTCCAGGCCACAGGTCGGCCGCCGCGGGTCCGGACGTAGCCCGCTGCCCTGCCCGCTCCCGCCGCCCCCAGCATGCCAGGCTGCGGGGCCCAGCGCGGAGAAGAACGCCCGCAGAGGCAGGCGCTGGGGCAGCCGGTCTGCCTGGGGGACTCCCGTGGGACCCGGTGGGTGCTCGGGGGTGAGACGGATCGCGGCAGCCCTGGTCTTCCGCCTCCAGGCAGCCCACCCCGGCCTGCTGCCACCAACGCCCACACCAACCACGCACTCCGGGCGCACAGCCCAGCCACAGCGCCGGGCTCCGCTGCCTGGGATCGGGGTCTGCTGGGACCTGGCCCCGGGGACCCACCCCCGACGCCGGTGCTGGTGCTGGCCCGCGGCCGGTGCCACGCTCGCTGCCTTTCTCTCTGGCAGAGACTACTTCCCTTCCAGGCCCACGTGCAAGGCCCACGGGGTGCACCCCCTCCGGCCCGGGCACAGGACTCACACAGGGGCGCGTGTCTCACCCCAGCTTCCCCACCACGAGGGCGGGTCCGGTCCCAGCTGCACCCGGGGCCTCAGGCTGCCCTGAGTCGCTGCCCACGAGTGTTTGTGAAACGGGTGGGTGGGTGGGTAAATACTCAAAGATTCCGTCTAAAAGCGCTGCCACACCTCAGCAACACAGGGACCGTCCAGTTTGGAAACGGGCGAAGGTCGGGAAGGGAATGTCCCCACAACGGTGGCCCAGTGGCCAGCAAGCAGGTGGGAGGCCGCCAGCACGGCGCCCATTAGCAACACGCACGTCAGCCCTGACCGGTGTGGCTCAGTGGACAGAGCGTCGGCCTGCGGACTGAAGGGTCCCGGGTTCGATTCCGGTCAAGGGCATGTACCTTGGTTGCGGGCACATCCCCAGTAGGAGGTGTGCAGGAGGCAGCTGATCAATGTTTCTCTCTCATCGATGTTTCTGACTCTCTATCCCTCTCCCAAAAAAATCAATAAAATATATCTTTTAAAAAAAAGAAAACGTACGTCAGAGCCGCAGCCAGCGCCACAGGGCACCTGCCGGCGTGGCCTTGCTCAACACGACGGGAAACCGGTGCTGGCGCGGGCGTGGCGACCCCGGGACCCTCACGCATCGCTAGTGGGAGCGTGAGACGGTGAGACCCAGGCCCTCGACTCCACGCCGCGGGGCGCAGCCACAGAGCGGAGGGCCGGTGTTCCAGCGGAACCGTGAGCCCGTTCACAGCGGCGACTCCCAACAGCCCAGAGGCGGGACCGACCCCCGTGTCCGTCGTCATACGAATGAATAAACAGAATGTGGCCCTGGCCGGTATGGCTCAGTGGATAGAGCATCGGCCTGCAGACCGAAGGATCCGGGTTCGGTTCCAGTCAAGGGCACGTCCCTCAGTTGCAGACTCCTCCCCGGCCCGGGACCCTGGTCAGGACGCGTGCAGGAGGCAACCCGTCGCTGTGTCTCTCTCACGTCGATGTTCCTCTCTGTCTCTCCCTCTCTCGCCCACTCTCCCTAAAATCGGTGGAAACATAGCCTCGGGGGAGAATGAAACGCACAAACAGAACGTGGCCTGCCGAGCCGTGGGACGGGATGCTACTCGGCCACGAAAAGGAAGGGGTGCCGACACACGCCATGTGGACACGCCACGGAAACGTCATGCTCCGTGGGCGGAGCTGGGCCCGGAAGGCCACGTTCTGTAGGTTCCGTCTGCGTGAGACGCCGGGCGAGGTAAACCCACAGGCACAGCGGAGGACCCGTGGCTGCCAGGGGTGTGGCTCCCACCTGGTGTCACGAGAGACGTTCCGGAACGAGACGGAGACATGGCTGCACAACACGGAGGACACGCCGGGCGCGCCTGGACTGTTCCCTCTCAGACTGCGAAAGAGGCCCATTTTATGTAACATGTCTGTGACCACACCTTTAAAAACTCCATCTGTACATGGATTTCCACACCCGGCCGCCGTGGGACTGGGGGGCGGAGACTAGAGGGGCCTTGCCCATGTGGCGCCCCACTTGTACCCACTGCATGCCTCCCCGGGGCATGGAGGGCTGGTGGGGAGGGGATGGGAGCCCCCAGGCACCCCCCAGCCAGTGCTAGGTTACGGGTGAAATATAGGCACCGCACCCAGCCGGCCTGGCTCCGTGGTTGAGCATCCACCTAGGAACCAGGAGGTCACGGTTCCATTCCCGGTCAGGGCACAGGCCTGGGTTGTGGGCTCCATCCCCGGTGTGGGGTGTGCAGGAGGCAGCCGATCGATGATTTTCTCTCATCGTTGATGATTCTCTCTCTCTCCCTTTCCCTTCCTCTCTGAAATCAATACAAATAGATTTAAATATGTATATATACTGGTGTATATATACACATATAGGTACCGCTCAAGAGTCACAGGAGCATGAATAATCAGATATGACTGGTACCTCAAAAATAACTTCAAAACAGTCTTCCTTAGACTGTGGGGTTTCGTCGCCAACCATCTTAGATTCTCCTGCTCTGAGCCTCGGGCCGCTCCTGGCAGGGGGAGCCCTGCCATCCCCACATCACGGGGTGCGGCCTGGAGCTGAGAGAGGCCAGGGGACCCGCCGAGGCCACACAGCCAGGCCGAGAGCCGCCTCCGCTGCCAGAAGCCAGGTGGCCACAGTGCTGTGGCACCAAGCACCGCACGTAGTAGGTGCCTTAGAAACATGAGAGGTCGGTCAGGAGTGGAAGCCCCGCCCCCTTTCCAGCTCAGGACAGCTGACCTCCTCCCCGGCTGGAGTCCTCCGGTCACTCCTGAGTTCGTCCAGGGCTGTGGACACTGTCGTTGCTGGCGTTTGAGATCGGAGCCGCTGCTGGCCGCCCCGTCACCCTCTCCCCCACAGCCCCGTGTGCCCGTGGGCCGGCCACTGCCCTCGCAGGCAGGCCTGGCCCTGCCACACCCAGGACTTGCCCACACTCTTCCTTCCGCCTGGAAGGGAGGGACTGCTGATAAGGGCCCGGCTTGGCTGTCCTTAGGGAGCCATTGGCGTGGGATGGGGATAAAAATACATCATCACCAGATAACTGGTTCCCGGGAGGAGGCGGGCGGACGCAGGCGCCTCCTGGGGTAACTGGCCTCTGGGTGAGGCCTGCTATGGCACGCTCATCACGCCGCCCGCAAGGGGACTGGCTCTCGCCCCAAAGTGGGGAGAACCTCTGGGCACCTCCGGCCTGCAGCTGCCCGCTCAGGTGCCGGGAGAGGCTGGCAAGGACATCCCGAGCGGCCGGGCACCTGGAGAGGCCAGGCAGGGGCTCCTGTTTCCGTCGCTGATGTTTCCATGGAAAATTCTGCTCTGGGCTCATCCCCTGCACGGCTCCGGGGCCTCGGGACACGGGAGGGGACGCGGCTGAACGTCGGGAAACGTCCCTCGCCCCTGGCCAGGGCCAGTCGGAGAAGGGGTTTGGGGACTGGGGACAGGACTCCAGTCTCAGGCCGGAGGCGGTGAGGCCAGCAGAGGGCATGGCCCGGCTTCATGCGAGGAGGGGACAACAAGAAGGAAGAAAGATCAGCCAGAGCGTCCCCAGGGGATGAGGCGGGCCCAGTGGGGGAGGGGGGCCACGCCAGGTGACAGGTCGGTGCAGAGGTGGCCGGCAGGGGCGTCTCCGCCACGGCATTGGCAGGCCCCGCCTCCCCACCTGGCAGCCGGGGGCCAGCGTGGCTGGAGACCTGGCTCTGCCTCTTCTGAGCTGTGAGGCCCCAGGCAAGTTCCTTAACCTCTGTGCCTCAGCTTCCACACCCGTGAGACGGAGTAAACGCGGGCCTGCTACCTCACATGGCTGTTGCTGGACACGATTCGAAGGACCCAGCACTTTGTAGCTGGCCTGTGGCCAGAGGGCACCAGTGAGGCCTGCATTCGCCCTCGGGGCCTGAGCCAGGGCCCTGTTGCTGACGGTCATTCCTTGAGCCACTGTGGGGACCGGAGAGCGTCCATCGGGGGCACTGACGCCTCCCCCGGCAGCTCTGGAGCCAGCGGGGCCCACGTCACGTTGCGCCCACCAGGCGGGACCAGCTCCTGACCCGCATCTCGCTCCGGATGGAGTCCACACCCCAGGAGCTGCGCTCTACGTCACCACAGCCACGCATGCCTGTCCAGCACAAGCCGGGAGCCGCCCTGCAGGGTCACCCAGGAGAAGGACAGACACCCTGTGACAGGTTCACACCGCACTGACACATCCACGTGAGTGACACGTGTCCACGTGGGAGACCCTCCCAGACACGCTGAGCCGAAGGAGCCAGGCGGGACAGGCTGCAGAGCGGGGCCCAGCTCCCCTCCAGACAGCAGTCAGACTGGGGTCCCCGTGGGTGGGAGGCACCCCTGGGAGGGGCCGGAGCCTGCTGAGTTCCGGAACGTTCTCCGTCCCCACTGGTCATGGTCACACAGGTGCCCACGGAAGGAAGCACGCGCCCCACTGTCCTCTCGCGACCTCTGCACCCACCTCAGGTAGGCTGCACCTCAACCAGGTCAAGGCTGCAGCACGCAGGCACAGGCCGGCGAACGCGGGAAGATGGGGCGCCAGGGTTTCTTACAAACACGCGTTCGAAAGACGACATGACCGCTAAAGACCATCGCCCCGTGCCTCCTCTGTGTGTGCTGGCCTTGGGGTTCCCCGCAGGAGTGCAACCCGAACCCAGGCTCTCAGACACCCCAGATTGAAAGGCCTCCCCAGCCCAGTCTGCTGGGGCTGCCCACCTGCCCCCCTCACCCCCGCCTGGACATCCACAGAGGTGGCCGCCCACCCCCCAGGCTCTCGGCTCTGTGAACCCCAAGTGAAGGGAACAGGCCACTTTCAGCGGCTCGGGGCCAGGAGGAGGACGGACAGCAGAGCCTGGGGTGGGGGCCCTTCACCGGTGGGGTGACAGGCTGCGCCTTGCCCAGCCCTCAGGGCCCGTGGCTGAGCTGCCCACCTGCTGGCGTCCCCTCCCCCGAGGCCGTGGCAGCGGCTGGGAGGCGACGGCTCTGGGCTCTGGCTAAGACCACCCCTGCCAAGGCCCAGCTGGGGGCTCCTCGGGCAGCGCCCCGCTCCCCCATCCTTGGCAAGAACATCCGTGCCACATCGCCGTCAGGGACCCTGAGGCCCAGAGAGGGGTCGGGTCGGGGAGCCGGCGTCTCAGCTGCCTCCAGGATCGAGCCATTCTGTGCCCCATCTCTGCAGGGGGTACCCTGACCTTATTCGGAGGTAACCACCCTCCAAGCCAGTCCCGGCAGCCGGGAGTCTAACCTGAATCCCTGGTGCTGCTCGGCACTCAGCAGCTCAAGGCAGAGTGAGCAGCCACGGAGCGCTGGAGTCTGGGCTAAGAGGAGAGGCAAGCAGCCCTGGCCAGTGTGGCTCAGTGGGTAGAGCGTCAGCCCAGGCACTGGAGGGTCGAGGGTCAAGGGCATGTAACTGGGGTGCAGGCTCGTTCCCCAGCCCAGTTGGGGTGGGTGCGGGAAGCAACCAATCGATGTCTCTTTCACACTGATGTTTCTCTCTCTCCATCCCTCCCACCCACTCACTGTCTCTAAAAATCAGTGGAAGAAATACCCTCCGGTGAGGACTGACAACAACAATAAACAGTAATAATAACAATAACAAGAGTCGTCACGAGCCCCGCACAATAGGAACCGGAGGTCCCGAGAGGCCCAGCCACCTGCCAAGTAGCTGAGAAAGGGAGCGGAGAGTGGGGGCTGGGACCACCCCTCCTGCCCAGGCTGGTCAGTGCCTCGTCACCCCGTCTCTGACCTCGAAGATAGTCCGGGGGGGCTGGGGGTCACGGGTCCATCTGGAGAGCCATGTCCCCCGCTGGTGCCTGGAAGCAGCTGGTGCCTCGGGGCCTAGCTGCATCGGGGGCCCGTCCCGGGGGTTCCTGAAGGGGGCCCCGCCTTGCACCCGGCTGGAGGAGTCCCTCAGGTCCGGGGCTGAGGAGTGGACGCTTCCTAGGCCGGCCCTGTCTCACCCCACAGTGTGCGGTGTGGGGCCCGGGGCCCTGTCTCACCCCACAGTGTGCGGTGCGGGGCACGGGGCCCTGTCTCACCCCACAGTGTGCGGTGTGGGGCCCGGGGCCCTGTCTCACCCCCATGGTGTGCGGTGTGGGGCACGGGGCCCTGTCTCACCCCACAGTGTGTGGTGTGGGGTACGGGGCCCTGTCTCACCCCACAGTGTGTGGTGTGGGGTACGGGGCCCTGTCTCACCCCCATGGTGTGCGGTGTGGGGTATGGGGCCCTGTCTCACCCCCATGGTGTGCGGTGCGGGGCACGGGGCCCTGTCTCACCCCCATGGTGTGCGGTGTGGGGCCCGGGGCCCTGTCTCACCCCACAGTGTGTGGTGTGGGGTATGGGGCCCTGTCTCACCCCACAGTGTGCGGTGTGGGGCACGGGGCCCTGTCTCACCCCACAGTGTGCGGTGTGGGGCACGGGGCCCTGTCTCACCCCACAGTGTGCGGTGTGGGGTACGGGGCCCTGTCTCACCCCACAGTGTGCGGTGCGGGGTACGGGGCCCTGTCTCACCCCACAGTGTGCGGTGTGGGGCCCGGGGCCCTGTCTCACCCCACAGTGTGCGGTGTGGGGCATGGGGCCCTGTCTCACCCCACAGTGTGCGGTGTGGGGCCCGGGGCCCTGTCTCACCCCACAGTGTGCGGTGCGGGGCCCGGGGCCCTGTCTCACCCCACAGTGTGCGGTGCGGGGCACGGGGCCCTGTCTCACCCCACAGTGTGCGGTGCGGGGCACGGGGCCCTGTCTCACCCCACAGTGTGCGGTGTGGGGCCCGGGGCCCTGTCTCACCCCACAGTGTGCGGTGCGGGGCACGGGGCCCTGTCTCACCCCACAGTGTGCGGTGCGGGGCACGGGGCCCTGTCTCACCCCACAGTGTGCGGTGCGGGGCACGGGGCCCTGTCTCACCCCACAGTGTGCGGTGCGGGGCACGGGGCCCTGTCTCACCCCACAGTGTGCGGTGCGGGGCACGGGGCCCTGTCTCACCCCACAGTGTGCGGTGCGGGGCACGGGGCCCTGTCTCACCCCACAGTGTGCGGTGTGGGGCCCGGGGCCCTGTCTCACCCCACAGTGTGCGGTGCGGGGCCCGGGGCCCTGTCTCACCCCACAGTGTGCGGTGTGGGGTATGGGGCCCTGTCTCACCCCACAGTGTGCGGTGTGGGGCCCGGGGCCCTGTCTCACCCCACAGTGTGCGGTGTGGGGTATGGGGCCCTGTCTCACCCCACAGTGTGCGGTGTGGGGCCCGGGGCCCTGTCTCACCCCACAGTGTGCGGTGCGGGGCATGGGGCCCTGTCTCACCCCCATGGTGTGCAGTGCGGGGCACGGGGCCCTGTCTCACCCCCATGGTGTGCGGTGTGGGGTACGGGGCCCTGTCTCACCCCCATGGTGTGCGGTGCGGGGCACGGGGCCCTGTCTCACCCCCATGGTGTGCGGTGTGGGGCCCGGGTCCTCCTGGAAAAACGGAATGCATGGCGGACAGACGGGCCCAGGAGCAGAACGAGGCGACACCTCAGCCCCATCTGCTGGGGAGCCGCTGGGGACGCTCCGGGGTCGCTCGGGGAGCAGGACGGCCAGCGAGGCCACCTCAGGGGGACGCGCCGGGCGGGCAGGTGGCTGCGGTGGCCCTCGGCCGCCCCACCCTCACTGCGGTCACTAAAAAGCCGCTTTTAGCCCCGCTTCCAGCTGCGGGCGGTGAGCAGGTGACCGGGCCCCGGGGAAAGGCCGCCCAGGTGGCCTTGGGGGCACTGACCGTTGAGCACTGGTCCCAGCACCGCCAGGGCGGGGACAGGCTGTGCCGTTCTGTACAAAGCCAGAGGGGGGAGGTGCCCCTGCCAGCGGGACCCGTGACAGGAGCCTCCCGGGCCCGGAGCTACGGGCCCCTCTGCAGAGCCTTAAACCCACGGCCCCAGACGGGCCGCCGTGCCGCCAGGAGGCCGCAGAGCCGGCACCTCCGCCACAGACAGCCCGGGACAGAGCTGACACGGGCGGCCCTCCTGCCCGCGCCCTCTGCCCTCTCTCTGGACTGAGCACCAGCTCCTGTGGCCCCCAGTGCCCCCTCCCCTGAACCAACCACAGGACGGCGGTGGGGGGGGGGGGGGGCGGTCCTGAGGCCAGGGCCAGGCAGCACCCCGAGGGGTCGGAGGTTCCCATTCTTCCTGGAGCCTGACCTCGAGGCACCCTCTGGGCCTCAACACCCCACCAGGGGTGGGCAAACTTTTTGACTCGGGGCCACAATGGGTTCTTAAGCTGGACCGGAGGGCCGGAACAAAAGCATGGATGGAGTGTTTGTGTGAACTAATATAAATTCAAAGTAAAGGAGCAGAGGGGAGAGCAAGAGAACCGGATAGAACAGCCGGATCCGGCCCGCGGGCCGTAGTTTTTTCAAGGCTGCCCCAGACCCTTCCCCTGGACTGGGAGGGGCCCCTGGGCACCTGCCCCGTCCCTCCTCCCCATCCCCAGGGGCAGCCCCCCAGCCCCCCTGCCCTCTGGGGCCGCCCCGCCCACGCCCAGCCCGCCCTCCCCACCCCAGCAGGACAGTGGCCTGGGGCCATGGGCGTCAGCCAGGCTGGCCGCAGCACACGCCTTATCGCTCCCTCCTGCCCACAGCGCTGGCGGCAGATCTGCGGGGTTCCCAGGCTGACTGATGGCTGACTCTCCCCCAGGGACCCTCCTTGGAGGCTCTGCGGCGAAGGGCCCCGTGCTGGACCCCCTCGCGCTTCTCCGCACACCCCTTGGGGCAGGGCTGCCACCCACTTGCCGTGGGCTCCCCAGGTCAGGGATCCCCCCATGGCCCAGCACCCAGCTGGGCTCCGAGCCGGCCTTGGACGTGAGCCCCACCCCAGCCCCAGCTGCTTGAGAGAGGGGGGCACGCTGGCCAAGCTGGGCCCCAGCCCCAGCCTCCTTCCGGCCCCCACCCCTGGCGCCGGCCGCTGCCCGCTGCCCCCGCTCCTCCAGCCCACGCTCTGCCCCGGGAGCCGTGCAATCCTTCCTTCTGGGCATCCTCGGGCGAAATATTTGAGGAATGTTCTAATTATCTGCCATCAGCCAGGGAGGCGAGCGGTCCACTCGTCCAGGAAGTGCTCGCAATACCTGAGGCGCACCCCCCACCCCGCGGCCACTTCCTGCCGCGCCCGCAGGTGCAGGGCTGCCAGTGCTTCCAGCCGCGGGGGGCCCGCCAGGGCCTCGGGGTCCCGCCTGCCACGTGGGGAGAGCATGTCTCCCAGGTCTGGGTCATGCAGCAGACCCCCAGCCCCCGTCACAGAGTCAGAGCCAGAGAGGGCACGGTTTTGGGGGGGGGCGGTCCCCGCAGCCTCCTCTGCGGAATGAGTGGGAGAGAAGGGTACAGAAGGGGTCGGAGCCGAGGGCCCGGGGCGCTCACACCCGTCCTGTGTCTGGACCTCTGCGTGCTCTCCTGGCCGCTCAAGGCCCAGCTCTGTGGGGCGCGGGCGCAGGGACACCCCAGAGGTTGGGAAGGCCCCACGAGGCTGTTCCGAGCAAGCCTCCGTTTCCTCATCTGATAACAGGGACCCATCAGCCCTCTTTCGGCAAAGGGCGTCTCCCTTCACCGGCCTGGGCCCTGCAGGGGGTCAGGGGGACGTGAGTATGGACAGCAGGCCTGGCCGCAGCCCACCCCGGCCATCGGCCTGTCCCCTCACCTGCCCAGGCCCAGGCCTCACTTTTGGGGGAGGAACCGGCCAGAAGGCCCACCGTGCTGAGTGGCATCCCCACCGGTCTCCCCTCCTCCCCCCGCCCGCCTCCAGGTGAGGAAACTGAGGCTTAGGGCAACCCAGCCACGGGCATCGGGGTGCTGGGCAGGGACGAGGGTGTCCCTGGAGGAGGCACAGAGAGGCCTGGAGGCGGGAAGAGGTGCCGCTGGGCAAGGCGGCCACCCCTCTGCCCCTGCCGGCCCCTCCGGGCCTCAGTTTCCCACCTGCATGGTGAGCGGCTGAGGCCACCATCTGCGTACCGAGCCGTATTCTACCGTCTGGCCTAGGATCCTGCGTTCCTTCTGCTCTGCCGCCGACTCTCGCTGGCCCCTCCGGGCCTCAGTTTGCCCCTCTGTCCATGGGGAGAGCAGCCGCTGCCACAGGCGGGGTCTCCTGCCCGCAGGCTCCCTGGTGGCTCCGCCCGCACCACAGCCTTTCCAGGCCACTGCTCTCGCTCAGCTCAGCTCAGCTCGCTGGCTGCCCGCAGTGTTCCCGGAGAAGAGAGCGGAGCGTCCGCCCGCTCCCTCCCGCGCCCGGCGGGCAGCCGCCAGCCCGCCCTCCCCTCAGAGCTGGCATGCCTGGCCTGGCACCCTGGGACTCCGTCCTGGAGAGAACCAGGCAGGCCGGGCAAAAGCAGGGAGTGAGCAGGGGGCGTGGGCGGGGCTGAGGCGGGAGGTGGGCGAGGACAGCCAGGGGGTCCTCCACTCCCTGACAGCCCCACGGTGCTAAACCTGTGGAATCAGAACCTCACCCATCACTGCTACCCCGAGACGTTGACCCTGACCTCAGAAACTTCCGGGCCTCTGCTGGGCATCCAGGGTCCATCGTGAATGCCTGGGTTCGGGCCACGTGGACCTACCAGTCCCCCGGGACCTACCAGTCCCCCCGCGGAGGTTCCCTGCCCCCCCTCCCCCACAGCCGGGCAAAGCTCCAGGCCCGGCTTCGTGCCTCCTCCAAAAAGCCCACCTGCTCCTCTCTCCTGCCCCCCCTCCCAGCCCGGATGCTGCTGAGGACTGGGCGTCAGCAGCACCTGCCCGCAGGCCTGGCCACTCTGCCTGACCCGGGGCCGGGCCCCAGACCTTCCCCAGGCCTATCCCAGCCTTTCTCCTCGTCCCCGGGGCACAGAAGGGACTGAGGCTGCACGCTAAGCCTGAGCAGGAGTGACCCCAGCCCTGGCCCTGGCGCCCGGACCTGTGGGACGCGGGGCGCCTTGCAGGCCTGGGTGACCAGGATGCCAACCTGCAACCTCAGGACAGACTCTGGACGACACGAGGGCGGGGCAGGAGGGAAGTCCCTGGCTGCTCAGGCCGTGGTGTGAGGCGGTTTGGGGGCCAGGCCCCGCGGGCAGCAGAGCGAGGAGTCACCTCAGGAACAGAGGAAGGCGGGGCCTGCATGGCCACGAAGTGCTCAGAGCAGAGGGTGAGCCCAGCCCCCCACCACAGGCCCGGACTCCCCAACCCCCCCTCAGCTCTAGGGCCCTGCACTCTGCTCTCATCAAAGCTGGGAGCCCCCCATCCCGCCCCCCAGAACCTCCTGGCTCGGCCCCTCCCCACCGGGCTCACTTTTCAAGCAGCCACTGCCCTGGGCTCTTCCTTCTGAGGATTTCTGGGCCCCCAGGGCCCCCCCCCAGCCAACCATGTTCTCTTGGATGCCTCGAGGGGCAGGGCGCTCACTACCCCGGGAGCAGCCTGCTCCGCCCTGGGCACCGGGTGTGACCACCTGAACCACGTGGTGAGCGCTTAATGAGGCAGCACCTTGAACACCGCCCCCCCAGCCATCGCCTCCCCCCACCCCCGCCCCCGCCCCGGCGCCCCGTTGGAGGAGAGGCGCAGTATCTGGCCAAGGCCACGCAACCACCTGGCAGGGGCTCGGCCTCACAGCCAAGGGCAGGACAGCCCTGGGCCCTTCCCCGCTTCCTGCTTCCTCAGCGTTCATTCTTCCAGCGCTGGCCGCCCTCCTGCCCGCTCCCCCTGCAGGAATCTCCACCCTGGAAGGCAGGCGGGGAGGGCGAGCCGGGGTCGCTCTGGGCTCGCACTCAGCCTTGGCTGCAAACCCTGGCTCTCAGCACCTCCCTGGGAAGGGCTGGGAACCACCCCGTGGGGGCCGCACCCTGGGGGCAGGGAGCCCCCTGCAAGGCCCTCTCCTGGGGCAGAAGCTAGACAATGCAGAGGACATCCCAGCAGCCACCACACCTCGCGCCCTGCCTGGCACAGGGGCTGCTAGGGAGGAAGTAGGGAGCGAGGCCCGGTGTCCAGCCCTGTACGCCTCAGGGCTGTCGCCTGGAGTGAGGCTGTGAGAACGCTGGCATGGCAAGTTGGCAGGTTGGCAGGTCGGCAGGTCGGCAGGTCAGCAGATCGGAGAGAGGCCAGGCGGAGAGAGGCCAGGCGGAGCCCTCAGCCCAGCCCCAGCCCCAGATCCAGAGGGCAGGGTCAGCTCCTGCTTGGGGGCAACGGCCCCTCCCTGCAGCCCCCCTCCCTCTGAGCCCCGCCCAGGAGCAGCCCCTCCCCCGTCCCAGGATAAAGCTGTCCACCCTGCCCTGCTTAAAGCCTCCCCTCCCTCAGCCCCCAGGCCCAGGGCACCTGCCCCCACCACCCCGCCCTCACCTGCCCCCGCCCACCCCACTCTAACTGGCTGCTACCCAGCCCCGTCACCCAGCCCTCTGCCAGGACTTTCTCTCCAGCACTTTCTCTTTTTTTTAATTTTTTTTTTTTTATTGATGTCAGAGAGGAAGGGAGAAGGAGAGAGAGAGAAACATCAATGATGAGAGAGAATCGCGGATCGGCTGCCTCCTGCACGCCCCACACCGGGGATGGAGCCCACAACCCCGGCATGTGCCCTGACCAGGAATCGAACCGTGGCCTCCTGGTTCATAGGTGGATGCTCAACCACTGAGCCACGCCGGCGGGGCGAGCTCCTTCTTTAGGACCAGGTCAGAGGTCACCTTCCAGGAGAAGGCCTCCCTGGTCCGCCCTCAGCAGCGGGGTTAGGGGGCCTGCTGTGGGAAGGAAGGCGGCGCTGCCCAGTCCCACCTGCGCGCTCTGCCATGGCGCTCACCTGGCACGGGGGCTGCAGCGTGGCCGTTCCAGGGCCGAGCCTCCGGCAGTGGAATGCAAAGCCAGTCCCCAGTCGGGCCCGGGGGCAGGGGCAGGTAGTGGCTCTGGAGGACCCCCACACAGAGGGGTCTTTAATGCTTTACCATCGGGACAGCATGGGCCCCAGTCTCAGTTCCGACCTCGGCGCCCAGCGGTACAGCGTCTGCTCCTGGGGGGTGAGCTGAGCCGCTACCACCCTTCCAGGCCCTTCCCTCCCGGCCGGAGCAGGACCCTCAGTGCAAGGAGCACCTCTGACCCGGAGGCAGAGCGGGTGGGCAGCAGGGACAGCAGTGCATTGTGGGGGGCGGATCCGGAAAGTGAGGGGCCCATGGGGGTCATGGGGATGGGAGCCAGGGAAGGCTAAGGCTCTTCCAGACCATGGATGCCCGGGAGCTGCTTGCTGGGCGGGCGGCGGGCGGGCCCAGGTCACGGCCCAGTGACAGTGTCTGCCCCGCACAGTCCCAGACAGAGCCCTCCCGGCACCCCGAGGCCTCAGAGGCCACCTGCTGTGCCGGGCTCTGCCGCTGAGGCTATGGGGCCACCTCGGGGCTCAGCAGCCTTATCCGTGGATCGGGCCCAGCACACCGCGTGGCTACCGGCACAGAGGTCGCAGTGAGGAAGGCTGTCTTCCAGGCTCGGCCCCGCCCCAGCATCCCGCATCCCGCATCCCTCCTGCACCCACTTGCCTGCCTCCAGGGCCAGAGAGCTCACTACCTCTGTCCCAGCAGCGGGGCTGGCTGGAGCCTCAGGGTGAGGACGCCCTGGGTGGGGGCAGGACTGGGAGGGGCCTACGCCAGGGCAGCAGTTCTGTGACGGAGACGGGGAGATAGAGAAAGGGAAGAGGGAACGCACCTGTGCCCACCCCCACCCCGCCGGCCAGCCCAAGGGGAGGCCCCAGCCCGCGCCGGGGAAGGAGGACAAACGGTGGTTTTGTCCTTGGCCAGCGGGCGGCCTGCGCCACACAATGACCCTTTCATCAGGCTGAGGGAGCCTGGGCCGGGGTTTCATCTGACAAGGGAGGGCGCCCAGCCTGTCCCCTTGCTGGGGGAGTGGGGGGGAGCCCTATCCAAGCTGGACCCAGGGCCGTGAAGAATGGAGGACTCAGGGAGCCAGCCGAAGCCCCTCCACCCCCCCCCCCCCCCGGGGAGAGAGGCGGAGAGCTGAGGGGATGGGCCACAGGCTGCACCCAGAGGGCTTGCTCCCCCCCCCCACCTCCCCATCCGGCCAAGACCTCCATCTCCTCCCCTCCCCTTCGCTGCCACACCCTCTACCCAGAGCATCGGCCCAGATCCCCAGCTGGGGCTCTGGGCTCCCCACAGGCTGCTTGAGGCTCTGGGACAGGGTGGGGTGGAGGGGGTGGGGTGGGACTGGCTAGGCCTATGTCCCCATGCCCCCAGGGGAGCTCAAGGCAGAAACAATGTGTCCACCGCCTCCTCCAGCACCTCCACCGGCTGCCAGACTGCCCCTGAGGCCCCAAACCCGGGCTCCTCTCTCTGTTGGACCCCATAGGGGACACTTCCTCAAAGGCTGCTCCCCTGGGCTCTGGGTGACCTCGGAAGCAGGCCTCTCTGCTGGACTCCCGCACATGGTCTGACTCCCTCCCCTCGGCCAGGAGCTGCGACCGCCCGGGAGACAATTAGTATTGTTGTCCCTTCTAAGGTTCCCTCTCACGGTCCTGTTTAGTCTGGCAGCCCCTACCCGTCCTTCCCAACCCAGTCTTGGTGTCACCTCCTCCAGGAAGCCCTCGGAGATACCCTTGAGAGTTCATCCCTCTCCTCTGAACAAACACACTCCTAAGAGCTGGGAATAAGCCTACCTCCTGAGCGCCTACTGTGTACACAGGATGCCGCTGAGCCCATCCCCGCACTGGCTTGCTGGATTCTCACACCCATCCCGGGAGGTTTGAGTCCCCGTGGTCCCCTCTGCACAGAGGACACAGCCGAGGCTCCAGGACACCCAGGCAGGACATGGAGGAATGGGGATAGGATCCGGGTTGCCACCTGGCCCCTCGGCCTCGTAAGGACTCACGGGAAACCTGACTACAAAAGGGGCCGCCCTCCTGCGGCCTCAGCACAGCTCAGAGCCCACCGCGCCCCCAGGAAGCCTCGGGGAGCCCTCCCACGCCCGTGCGCCCTCCCCACACACAGAGGTCAAAGGGAGGCCTCTCCAGAACACACTGCGCCCCCCTAACTAGCGCTTGATGGGTCTCACATGTGACTTCTTGGGGTTCTCTCTGATTTGTACACCTGAGCTGGGGTCCCTGGGGTGCTAGGATTTTGCCAGTTCCCTGGCTCTAACCCCCTGCGTGCACACCCACCCGCTCCAGCTGCTCACGCTGTCAGAGCCTCGGGCACGTGGGCCTGACCGGAGTGTGGGAAGGAAGGTCCTCCCTCCCGAGTGGTGGACAAGGGGCCTGAGGCCCACAGCACAGCTCCTCCCGTTCGCTCCCGACAGACCAGCCAACGCCGGGGGCTGCTCCCCCCAGGGCGACCTGTCCACGCCTCCGCGGTGGCCCCGTTCTGCCCCCACACGGGCCGTGATGACACGGTGGGGGGGACCTGATTCACCCCCCCCCCCCCCGCCCCGGGTCATGCCCACAGGGCTTCTGGGCTGCGGTGGGCACCACCAAGCCACGGCGGCGGAGCCAGGAAGAGGCCAGCCCGGGCTGGGCAGTGGTGAGTGCCTCCCCCCCCCCGCATAGCCAGGTGGTCGGTGAGTAACCGCCCTGTCACTCATGACTCACTCAGCTCCCCAGAGCAGGCGGTCACCACGAGGCTGCTACCGGAAGACCTGGGGGGATCACTGCAGCCAACCCCCACATCTGGGAGAGGGCGGCCAGGGCCCAGCACAGAAAGTCAGCTTGGCCCTGGCATCAGGCCTCCACCAGGCCCCCAGAACAGCTGACCTGGCACCGCAGCATCCTCTTGGCCTGCGGCCCCCCACCTGCCCTCCCCTGGCCCTCGCTGACCCGCCAGCCCTGGGAGCTTCTCTGCCCGCAGAGAGGAGGGCGTGGCTGGCCAGAGCCGCCTCGCACAAGCTCATCTGGCCCAGCTCAGCACCAGGCATGGGGGCGGGGGGAGGGGGGGGTCAGGGCCCTTCCAGGCCAGCACACCCGTCGGACCCAATCAGCGCAGGGCCCAGGCATGCATCTGGGATTCGCTGTGCACCGACCACAGCTCAGGACAGGGAGCTGGGAGAAGAGCCAGATGAAGGGCAGGATCAGCTGTCCGCCAGTGTGCGACCCCAGCAACGGGATGCCTTCTGGAAAGTTCTCTGGAGAAGAAAGAAGCTTCTGCCCAAGGCCCTTCCTGCCCTGGGCACCCTCAGATCCCGCAGGGCCCAGCTTCCTAAGCGGTCCCTTGAGCCCAGTTCTCCCAGGACGTTGGCACTGGAGGCTCACCTGCCCGCAGGCATCAGCTCAGCCTCGTCTCTCACCACCCACACTGCCCTGCTCCCACCCATGGCATCATCGCATAAACCAGGCTGTGCCCACCCAAACGGGGCAGAGATGCCCCAGAGATGTTCCAGCCTCCTGCATCCCCCCTCCTCTCCCCCCCCCCCCCCCGCCTCCTAGGAACATCTGAACTCCTCTGCCCAGGAAAGGCGGGCTCAGCACTTTCTCCCTGGGGACTGGGACTTCAGCTCTGGCTGGGCAGGCTGCCGGGCCGGGCTGCTGAAGGCAGGGCAGGGGGCAGTGCCCACTCCAGACCCCAGTGTCGGCCCAGGAACACTCGGGAAAGCTGTTGCTGTGGGAGAATTCTGCCAACCAGGCCGGCAGCACACACCGTGGACAGAGCCCGGGTGGGCACAGATGGTGGCCACTGCAGGCCGGGATCTGGGGGCCAAACCCCAAGGAAAGCCTGGGGTCTGCGGGGGTAGACTGGCCGTCACCTGCCCCACCGCCACCAGCTCTGAGCCCCTGGCCCACCTCCTTCTGTCAGACCTCACTGCAAACCACCCCAGGAGTCAGGTCCCCACCCTGCACACCTCCCCATCACCCAGCCCCAGCCAGCTGGCTCCACAGCGGGTTCTCAGGCAGCACAGCTGCGGGTTCTCTCGATTTAAGACTGAGGTGCCGGGTACCGGGGGGCGGGAGGGGGGGTGCTGCTGACCGCCACCCCGACCTCTGAGAACCCGAGGCTGGGATCCACGGCCCGCTGGGCTGGTCCATTTCCTGGGAGTCCCGCCAGCAGGACCCTCTTCCCGAGCCTGAGTCCCCACCGCTCAGGCGGTCCCCGCCCGCCCCGCGCCCTGCCCGGGGCCGCCCGCTCCCCCCGCCCCAGGCGATGCCTCCGCAGCGGCTGCTCGCCGGGCCTGGAGCGCTCTCCGCGCCCGGACCTTGTAATTATGTCCCACAGCCCGGCAAACCGCGGCCTCGCAGCATCTGGCTGTGGTTGCGAACTTTTGTTTCAAGATGCGCGACTATTTATAGAAGGAAAACTGGTAGGATAGTAATTTCCTAGGAGCTGGAGGAGGAATTGGCTGCGTCGCTATTAAAAGGGGGTGGGGGCGCGGCCATTTATTAGAACTGCGGCCGCGTGGGGGGAGGGGTGGCGCAGGAGCGGGAAGGCGGCGGCGGCGGCCTCCTCGGGCCGCGGTAGGCGACCCCGGACGTGGCCCGCGTGTAAAGGAGGGGGAGGGGGAGGGGAGGGAGGCAGGGGCGGGAGGGAGCGCTGGCTCTGAGGTTTAATCAGTAGCATCCAGCTTAAATTCCCCCAAACGGCGGTTCCATAAATCAAACTTCTTTTTAAATCGGAGGCCAGAGCATATGCGTCCCATTAGGAACCCAGCGAAGCCACCGCTGCGCCAACGTGCCCCTCGGCTCCCTGGGCCTGGCCGGGCCCTGCCTGGAGCTGCCCGGAGCCGGAGCCGGAGCCGGGAGACCGCTGGCCCGCCCGCCCGATGCACACGCGCCCACGCTCCGCGCAGCTGCCCGCGCCGCAACACCGGGGCACACCTCGGGGAGAGCCGCACACGCACACCCTGCCCCCCCTCACCCCCAGGTGAGGAGTGGGCCAGGGATGGGCCAGGCCGCCGGCGCGGCGGAAGGCGCGAGAAGCCGCAGACTCGCAGGGCAACTTGGGTGCTCTCTGCCTGGTGGGGAGCGGCGTGCACGTGTGCGCCCATGGTCCGCGGGGGAGCGGGTGCGTGCGTGGGACTCTCTCAAATGTGGCACCACAGTGTGGGCCGCGTGGGCTGATATGGGGAGGGGGACAGCGCTGGTCCAGGACTCGGCTGGGGCGCGCAGGGCATCTCCGCCCCGCCCCAGAGCCCTCGGGCCTTCGCACCGGTGCCTGCAGCCCGGCCTTGGGAGTGAATCTGGCCTCTGGGAAGCCACCTTTTCCCTAACCCAAAGCCACAGCGTCTCCCTGGCAAAGAGCCCCTCCCCGCCCCGTCCTCCACCTCGGGGCTCAGGCCGGCCAGGCGACCCAAAGCCCCCCTACTTTTGCGCGCGCTGGGCACCGGTGCCCCGCCCAGGACCTCCCTGCCTCGTTCCCTCCCTCGGGCTCCCGCACTTCAGGCTGAGGAGGGAGTCCCCGCCCGCCCGCCCGCCCCGCGCGCCGGCACTCACAGGTAGCTGCCGCTGGACAGGAGGAGGAAGATCTGCGGGCAATAGACGGAGAGCAGCGCGCTGCGCGGCGACAGCAGCAGCATGGTGGGCCGGCGCTCCCGGCGGGCTGGGCAGGCCCCGCGGGCAGGGCGCCTGGGCCAGGGGAGGCCGGGGTCTCCGCGGCCCTCCCCGAGGTAGGGCGGCGGCGGCGGCGGCGGGCGCTAGGGACCCTGGCGTGCGGGTCCCGGCGCAGTGGTCGCCGGTGCCCCGCCGCCAGGGCTGCGCATCGCCCTGGGGCTGGAGCGCGGGGAGGGGGTGGGGCCGGCAGGGGACACCAGGAGCCTCAGCCGCCGACTGGACCTCCGTCCGTGGATCGGTCGGAACCGGCTCTGTCACTCGCTCTGCCTCACGTCTCCAAGTCTCCCGAGGCACGCAGCTGCCATTGGCCGGGCTGCCCCTACATCCGCCTCCCCGCGGGCGGGTGTTTTAAAGGGGAGGCTGACCCGAGCGCGCGGCGGGAGCCGCCCCCAGGGCTTGCCCAAACCGCCTTGGCTGGGACCCCTTCCCCGCAACTTCGGGAGCCACACAGCTCTGGCTGCGCTGGACGGTGCACCTGGGGGGAGCGCCGGGGGTGGCCGCGCGGGGGCGTTCGCTCCCCCGGGGCTGTGCTGGGCAGTGTGTGCCCGTGTGCATGTGCCTGCATGTGCCTGTGCGCCTGCAGGAGCGTGGGCGCGCCCGTGAGGCGCAGGTGTGTGCACACAGATGCACGGTGTGTGCCGCGCGCCCTTCAGGTCGGTGAGCCTGGCCGTGGGTCGCAGGCCCTCACGCTATGGCCAACCAGGCCCGGCCGGGCAGGGCTCACCTGTGCACATGCGCACTGCTGTCTGCAGGGTCGGCCTCTGAGTCTCTTCGGAGAGGCTGACCGTGGGAACGCACCCCCAACAGGTGCACAGAGCCCCCAGCTCTGGCTCCCCTCTCACTCCTTATGCTGTCTCTCGAGGGGGTGGTTGCAGAAAGAGTGGGACACACTTTCCTGAACAGTCCTTCTTCCAGTGATTTTCTTTTAAGCCCAGAAACCCAGGCTGAGTTCCACCTGCTATTGTCTGCCTCGCCTGGCTACACCTCAGTGTGTCTCTAGATGCGGTGTAGCCCCTTTAAGCACAAAGTAGGCAAAGTGATAAGAAAACAGGCCTCAGCAACATGGCGGGGGGGGGGGGGATTTGGGGAGTCCAGTCCTGCCCTCGGTCTCTCCCTCTGCGGAGACCCACCCCAGCATCAGGAGGGAGGGCTGCCTCTCCTCTTCATTCTTTGGGGTCCAGGGCTCCCAGGCCCAAGGCCAGGAAGCAGGCCTGGAGCAGGGCTGGGCTTGGGACTTCTTGACCCTGGTTCCCGGGACAGAGGGGACCCAGACTACAGTGGACCCCCCCGGCCCTGGCTTGGCCTCTTTGGGGCTGGAGCTCGGTCCCCACCTGAGAAATGGTGACTCCCCAAAGCCGACTGCTTTAGAATCGTGCAAATCCAAGGCACATCCGGCCTTGGGACCCCAATCCCAAGGGATTGAGGGCCTAGTTCTCCATCCCTGCTGGTCTGGGACCCCTCCCAGGGGCTGAGACCTGCACTGGCTGAGGGCCATGAGGGGGGGGCGGTGTACTGTGTGTGCACAGTTGTGGGCAGGCAGGCTGTGATCATGGAATAGCCCAACACATACCACCTCTCACACTCCGATTCTGAGGCCCCAGGTGCGCTATGGGAGTGAATCTGGCCCCAGGGGCCTGCAGCGGCTGTGAGGTCTCGGGCATTAACAATAAGAAATGCTGGGCCAGTGTGAGGGGACACCGCCCCCCCAATCCTACACAAAGGCCCCCAGGACTACCCTTCACAGCACCCAGGAAAGGAGGCGCTACTGTTACCCCATTTTTAAGATGAGGGCAGGTGGGCTGGGCGGTTAAAGAGCTCAGGCAAGGCCCCTGGATGAGGGGTGTGGGCACTGCCCACCCAACCTCAACCTCAATGCACAGAGCTCCCAGGTCATTTAACCCCTGAGGTGACAGGGGGGGGGCTTCTCCTCCCTCCTCCCCCCTCCGCCCCCCCCAAGATCAAGGACGGGAGGGGGAGCTGGTGGCAGGGGCTGAGCCCCCCTTGGGCCCTTAGTGGACCCCACAGTGTCTCTCTGGGTCTCCCTGCTCTCCAGGAAGGAGAGAGTGTGTGCTTTGGGGGCGCCCGGGAGGACGGTCCACTCCAGGTTCCTTGATGGGAGCGGAGGGCAGGGCCTGGGTGCACAGGCTGGGTCTCACAGGCCCCCTCTCCCCCCCCCCCCCGCCCCGCACTGGCCACCACCCAGGTCAGATGGCCAGAGCACAGTCCTATTTGCAGAGGGGCCAGGAGGCTCACAGCATGGGGGGGGGCCGGAGGCTCATGGGGGGGGGCAGCCCTGAGAGCCCAGGCTGGGCACTGGGGAGGGGGGGGTGCGGAGTGTCGCACAGAGCCCTTCCTGGGAGCGGTTCTCAGGGCTCTGGTGGGGGAAGGGGTGCTGGGAAGGTGCTCCCGTCCCAGCTCTGCCCCTTCCTCTCCTGGCCTTCCTTGCTGGGTGTCCAAACCCTTAAACACGGAGAGAGCCAGGGAGGGCGCGGCCTGGGTGCTGAGCAGCGGGCTGCGGGGGGGCCTCATTAGGGGTGCCCATTACTTTGGGGGGCACAGAAAGAGTAACTGCAGGGGCTGCTGGAGAGTCCAGAAAGCGGTCTCCCTCCCCACCCCACCCCCACCCGCACCCCTCCAGGCGCGAACTTGCACCTCCGTAAACACACAGCCCAGGAAGGAGCCCGCACGCACACCCAGGACAACACGGCGGCCAGCTTTGCGGGACCGAGGCCGGGACAGAGGGCTTCCGTCCTGCTCGCTCACCGGCCTCAGTTTCCCCAGCTGTGACGCGCCGGAGGGGCCATGGGCGAGAGGGCTCTCCGCCCGCGGCACCTGGTGGGCCCTCCCTGCGGGCTGGTCGTGGGCTTTGCCCCCGCCGGGACCCGCCTGCCTCCGGCTGCTGGCGGCGCACAGTAGGCGCGCTGGGAGCGGCGGGGCGCGGGGCCGTGGGCGCCCCCGGCGAGTGCACCGCTCCCCCCACCCCCCCCCCCCTTCGAGCGAGGCCGAGACAGATTCTGTCTAAAGGAGATCGCAGCTCAACAGGTAAGGACTCGGCTGGGTTCAGGAATGTGGAAATACGACTCGGAGCAGCTACTGCTGCGAGCGCGGCCCGCCGGGCGCCCGCCCGCCCGCCCGCCGGGCCGCTCCAGGGGGAGCGCGGCGAGAGGGGGCCGGGCCCAGGGCCCCGGGAGGGCGGGGGCGCGGAGCCCGGACCGAGCCCGAGGCGGCCCGGGCAGCCGCGCGGCCCATCCCGAGCCAGCCGGACGAGTTGTCAAGGTAATTTCAACACGTCCGGGTGATGGATAGGGACGAAGGGCCGTGGCGGGTGCACCGGCCTGCGCGCTCGCGGGCGGGGTGCGCGCCCCCCGCGCGCTGGGGCCTCCCGAACCGCCCGACGCACCCCCCGCCCCCCGCCCCGGCGCGCCCTCCGGGCGGCGAGCGCTCGGCCCGGGCTCAGCGCCCAGCGCAGCCCGGGGGAGGGAAGGCGCGTCCCACCCCCGGGGCCTGGAGCCCAAACAGGTGAAAGTACGCGCCGGGCACGCTCGCCGCTACCCGCCAGCCTGCCCGCGGCCGCCGAGCGCCTCTCTCCTCCCTCCAGCCCCGGGCTGGGCGCCCCTCGCCAGGACCCGCCGCTCAGGGGTTCGGCTGCGTCCTGGCTCGGCTTGGGCGAGGAGCCAGCACCCAGGCCAGCCCCGGATCCTGGAGAGCCGCCCGTGGCCCACGCCGGTCCCGACGTTCCCGCGAGGAGACCCTGGAGGCGGCTCCTGCGGCGGCCCGTCCCCGGCCGCGGCCCGTCCCCGGCGTTACTCACCCGAGCTTCACGTAGAGGACGCCAAAGCAGAGAAACACGTAAAAAATCCACTTGCGAAAGTTTCTGTGCATGATCCAGGGCGGGGGGCTGCGCCATAAACAGCGGCGGCGGAGGGGACGCGCGGGCGGGCGGGGATGGCAGGGGCGGGGGCCTGGCGGACCGCGCTCAGCCGGCGCTGCGGCTCCGGCGGCGGGCGAGGCGCGGGCACTGGGCGCGCGCTGCCACCATGGTGAGCCGGGGCGCCGCCGCCGCCGCCTGTGCCGGGGGAGTGACCTAGGCTCGGGGCGCAACCTCGCAGCCCGACTGAGCGACCGCGGAGCCCCACGAGCGCCGGCGGGGACCCGGGCCCGGGCCCGAGAGCGGCGGCTGGGCTGGCGCTGCCTGTCCTGGGCGCAGCCGCCTGGGGCCGTGCGCGCCTCGCCGAGCGCCTTGGCGGCCAATGTGTCCGCACTTGTCGGCCTCCCCAGGTGACTCGCGGCCCCGGCAAACGAGCTGCGAGGGAGCGAGCGCGCCCCAGGTAGGAGGATCCGCCTCCCGCCCGCCCTCCTCGCTCGCTGCGCGCTCTCTCTCCCTCGCTCCCCGTCTCTCCCCTCCCTTTTCTCCTCCCTCCCCCGTGACACACAGACGCATCCACCCCCCCACCCCCTCCCCAGGCCGGCTCCCTTCCGACTGTCCTACTGGGACTGGGCTGGGGGAGGGAGATTGGGTGCGGGGCGAGGGGGGGGGTGCACCGGGGAGGGCGCGGCTCGGAAGAGACACCTGCGCAGGGGCTGGCCGGCCTACATGGGATGGGGGTGGGGGTGGGGGCCGGAATGGACAGTACAGATCGTGGCGGCCACTCAGCCTCCAGTTTCTGGTGGAGGAGGGAGCGACCACCCAGCCATACCTTGGTTCTGGCGCTCCCCCTCCCCCAGCACCGGGGTCCTCCGGGGCCACACCCTTGGCCCGCAGCAAGGCCTCCCCGCAGACCTGGATCGGAGCTCCCCCTCCAGCACCTGTCAGCACTGCTACCTCCCCGCGGGGCCGGGAAGGGACAGACAGGCGCGGCCAGACGCAGGGGGTGGCTCGGATGACCTGCCGGAGCCCTTCTACTGAGTATTCCATGATCGAGAGGATTGGAGGACATTGGGGCACTTCCCAGACTTTGAGGGGAACTCCAGCCTCCAGGGGTCCCGGCCTCCCCTCCCCAGCACCTGACCCCTCTCGTCTTGGGACCCCCTGTGCTGGGCTGGAGAGCGGGAGGTCAGACCGGTGGGGGCCTCACACACCTGGAGCGGCCTGGCTGGGCCCGTCGGCCCTGCTTAGCTGAAACCCTCGCTGTTGGGGGTGTGGGGGTGTGGGGGTGTGGGGGTGGCAGGGACAGCGACCAGGAGCCCAACCTGGGGCCTGGCTAGGCCCCGCTCCTGCTCCCCGGGCGAGTGGATGGAGCTGGGGAGAGCTTAGTCCCCTAGGACCCACTGGGACCCAGACTCGCCAGGGTGGGAGTATTGGGGGGCGGGGGAAGCATTGCTGCAGGCACCCTTGGTCCCACCCAGTCAAGCTCAGGCAGGGACCTGGAGCTCAGAGCCGCCCTCCCCCGCCCCCTGCAGTCCCAGTCGACCCCGGCCCCTGACCCCCTCTTAATCCTTCAAATCCCCCGAACCTTTGCCATGACCCAGCGGGCGCGGGCCATTCCGGCCCCTGGATCAGAGGGGGGCCTGCAGCTGTGCAGAGCCCAGAGGACGCTGTGTTCCCAGAGGCATGGGGTTGGAGACAATCACAGGCAGGGAAACTGAGGCACAGAAATACGTGACATGACCATAGCAGCCTCACCTCCGTGTCCCCTGCGGAACAGAAGGCTGAACTCTGGAGACCGGAGGGTCTGGGCCGAGCCCTCGGGGTCCGCAGCCGGAGAGGGTCGGCGGGGGGTAGCGAGCGTCGGAGGAGCTCGGACCCGCGGGCCGATGCTGCCACCTGGCGGCCACTGCGGGCTCAGACGCGGGGCCGCGGGTGCGCCCAGGCCTGGGGTCGCGGGCCACCCAGCCTCCCGGGGACTTGCAGACGGGCAGTGTCCCCACCCTGGCACCGCGTCCGCGGGCCACCCCGCCCCCCCCCCCCCCCCCGCCGCCATCGTCCTCCGTCTCCCTGCTCGTTAATAGGGCGAATCCTCGGGAGCCGTGGGTCTGCGGCGCGGCTTGGAGAACCACGCAGTGGGGCCTCCTCCCACCTCCGGCCTCGGCCAGCCCCAGGCCCGGGATGCAGGGACCCCCACATCGCCCACCCTTGTCCCCTCCAGATCGACTCTGGAGGGTTGGGGCCGGGAGATGAGAGGGTTAGCGTCCGCGGGCGGGACACCTGGGTTGGTTCACTAACTCAGCTACGCAGCGTCCTGCTGCCCCCTGCCGGCGGCGGGAGGGAACGGCGCCGGGGCCCGGTTCAAGGACCACTCAGGGGACCTGCTCCCCTCACCGGGTTGTTTACCTCTGGCGTATGTGCATGCATACATGCACGCGTGCACGCATACATGCATACATGCAGGGAGCAGACGCAACTGCCTACGTTCCCAGGGCTGAATCCAGGGCTGCGTGACCCCACCTGTCCTTCCTTCCAAATGGGACTGCAGCTCTCCCCACCCTGAGCAGGAGGGGCCGGTGTCGGCCCGCGGTTACACATCTGTTTAAGGTGAAAGGATCCGGCGAGAGGGGTCCCTTCCGCCAGGGACGGGGCTCCAGTTCCCACTCAATGAGGAGACAAGCCAGTGCCCCAAAGGCGGAAGTCTCCAGAGTAAGGGCACCCTGGGGACCCCGGATGGGTCTTAGGCACCTTTGGGCCCAGCAGGGCAAAGCTCTCCACGACGGCAGCTCTTGTTCCCTCGTCTCCACGCGGGGGGACCATAACCCTGCAGCCCCGGGGCTCTGGCAGAGGGATGAGCTGACCATGCAAAAGCGACCGGCGGAGGGCGGGCGCTCGGTCCGCGCGGGTTCAGCCTGGCACCGCCTGGCCCCTGCCTGTCCCTCCTCAGCCTCATCGCATGCCCTTGACCTCTCCTCTCTGTCGCCCTTGTCTTTCCTTCTGTCACTTGAACGCATTAAGCTAGCTCCTGCCCCAGGGCCTTTGCACACCTTGTCCCCTCAAGTGCACTGCTCTGTCCCCGGTTCTGTGTGGCCCCCGCTTACATGTCCCACGTCAGGGGGGCCCTCACCTTCCTCCCTCAGAGCGCTCACTGGTATTCTGTATCGTAACACAACACTTTGCTGTCCCCCTGGTGACACGAGAGGCAAAATCTGTCACTGTCTGTGTCCTGTCCATCGCCAGTCGGTAAGCTCCATAGGGACCACCCACCTCCATGTCCACTTTGGTTCCTGCTCTGCCCCCAGGGGGTAAGATCGAACCTGGCATATATCAAATGCTCAGTAAACCATTGTTGGGCGAACGAATGGTTTTCCAGGAGGCCGCTGGCATCCAGGGCCTGCCACGTTGCAAACGATGGAGACCAGGAACCTGCCAGGGACTCCTTTGAACCTTGAGTTTGACCTCAGCCACCACCCCCAGCATCCAGCACCCCTATGCTGGCTACCTTTCTCCTGCCTGCCTCTTGCTTCCTGCCTCTGGCTTCATTGACAAGCATTTCCTGTGCCCTCCCCCCCAAATTTCAACTCGGGTTACACTGGGGGTGTATTGAGCCCCTTCTAGATAAGGAGCACGTGCTTGCCTGGTGGGCCTCAGGCAGCCTTGTGAAATGATGCTGCTGAACCCATTTCACAGATGAGGAAACTGAGGCAGAGGAGGAAGGGCTTGGCCGAGGTCACACAGTTGGCGGAGCTGGGATGGGAGCCCAGGCCCATCGGGCCCAGAGCTGGGCTTCTTTCACTTCACCCTCAGCCTCTGGGGAGGCGGGGCCGGTGCCTCAGGAAGTGGAGCCCCCAGTTCAGGGGGGGACGCTGAGTGGGGTGCGAGCAGAGGACAAGAGGCCACGAGGACCCGCTGGGTGAACCCCAGGGGGAGTGAGGTCCCTGAGGGGGGCCTGAAGAGGAATGGCAGCGCAGGGGTCAGAATTCTAAATGGCCCCCAAGATGCCCTGCCCTAATCCCAGGGACGGGAATGTGGTGATGCGATGCCCGTGAACATGTCACGTGGCAAAAGGAGTGATAACGTGACGGATCAGCTGACTTGGAGTTCAACAAGGGGGTTAACCAGTGGGCCTGGCCCAATCACATGAGCCCTTTATTTTTTTTAAATATGTTTTTATTGATTTTAGGGAGAGAGGATGGGAGAGGGAGGGAGAGATAGAAACATTGGTATGCCCAGCCGGTTTGGCTCAGTGGTTGTTCATCAACCGATGAACCAGGAAGTCACGGTTAGATTTCCCCATCGGGGCACAGGCCCGGGTCGCGGGGTCGATCCCCAATGTGGGGCGTGCAGGAAGCAGCTGATCAATGATCCTCTCTCATCATTGATGTTTCTATCTCTGTCTCCCTCTCCCTTTTTCTCCGAAATCAATAAAAATATGTTTTAAAAAGAAAAGAAACACTGATGAGAGAGAATCATCTGTCAGCTGCCTCCTGCACGGCCCCACACTGGGGATGGAGCCCACAACCCGGGCCTGTGCCCTGACCGGGAATCGAACTGTGACCTCCTGGTTCATGGGTTGATGCTCAACCACTGAGCCATGCCGGCCGGGCACGTGAGCCCTTTAAAAGCAGAGTTGTCGCCCTGACCAGTTTGGCTCAGTGGATAGAGTGTCGGCCTGCAGACTGAAGGGTCCCAGGTTCGATTCCGGTCAAGGGCATGTACCTTGGTTGCGGGCACATCCCCAGTAGGAGGTGTGGCAGGAGGCAGCTGATCGATGTTTCTCTCCCATCGATGTTTCTAACTCTCTATCCCTCTTCCTTCCTCTCTGTAAAAAATCAATAAAATATATTAAAAATAAATAAGTAAATTAAATAAAAGCAGAGTTGTCTTTGGCTCACGGCAGAGGGGCAGTCAGAGAGATCCAGAGTGTGAGATGGACGTGCCAGTGCCAGCTTCGAAGGGGGCGGGGACCTCGCGGTGAGGAGTCCAGGTGGCACCCGGGAGCTGAGAGCCATCCGGCTGACAGCCAACAAGGACATGGGGACCTCAGTTCTGTAGCCACAGGCCCTGCCCCTGCCCCAAGGAGCCTGGATCCTTCCCAGCCCAGGTGAGGTGTGCCGGGTCTCAGGGGACCCTGAGCAGGGCCCCCCGCAGGACATGCTGCCTCTGACCCGCGGGCCGAGGCGTGTGCAAGCGGAGCCCCTGGCGATATAAGACAAACACGGTCCGATTTGGCCGCGCAGACTTCGGGGGCAGAAATCCAGGTGACGGACCAGCTGCTGGCGCTGAGGGGCGTGGAGCCCAGGGCGAGAGGAGACCGAGAGAGGCGGGCTCAGACTCCGGGAGCAGACCCGGTTTTAGGGGCGCTGGGGAGCCATGGAGGACTGGAGAGGCGGCTTGGAGTGTCTCCTGCTTGTCCCGCCGGCTGACTCCTAGGACCCTTCGGAGCGCCCTGGGGAGGGGCCTGCGAGTGTGCGCTTGGCCGGCACGCGGCTCTGCAGACCGAGCGCCCTGCCACCGGCCCCTTGGACATGCGCACACGCGGCTGAAGGTTCTGGGTCCATCCCAGACCCTCTTCGTGCGCGAGGTTTTCCGAGTCCCCTTGGGCTTCCCAGCCCCCTCAAGGGGACAGGGCCCTCGTGCGGAGGGGTGGTCCTATGGGAGGCGCAGGGCACCCTCCGGTGAGACAGGCCTGGAGCCCACCCAGGATAAGAGGTCATGGGAGATGGAGGAGTTCCCGGGGGAGCCCTCGCACCGCCCTCGGGGGCCGAGGCCTCCCCCAGGAAGGGACTGGCCTGCTGGACCACCCCCAGAGCTGGGCGCGACTCCACAGGGCATCCGGGCGCCCGAGGACCCAGCGTGGGTGCACCCAGAATACGCTGCGCAGGCCACCCTCTGACCTCTGACCTCGGGCCTGTTGGAAGCTGCCCATTGTCCTCACTAGCAGAAAGCGGGGGACAAGGAGTCCGGAAGGCTGGAGACCTTGAGGCTCTGGCAAGGGTGGGAGTCAAGCACCCACTGTCTAGCTGGGACAAAGGGAGCTGAAGCAACTTCCACCTTTGGGTCTCATGTAAACCCTTACTGAGGGGCTGTCACCGAGCTGTTACTGGAATGGCCGGCCTGGGGGCTCTGGGTGTACCCCAGGGGTGGGCAAACTTTTTGACTCGAGGGCCACAATGGGTTCTTAAACTGGACCGGAGGGCCGGAACAAAAGCATGGAGGGAGTGTTTGTGTGAACTAATATAAATTCAAAGTAAACATCATTACATAAAAGGGTACCGTCTTTTTTATTATTATTATTTCAATAGTTTTATTCATTTCAAACATTTTAACAAGAAGAATGTAAACACTAATTATTATAATTTGAAACTTCAATAAATGGAGGAATCATAGCACAGTAACATACCTTATATTGAAGATGGCAAAGGCAAAATAAAATTGCCTAACAAAGGAAAGGTACAAAAGCCTTTCAAATTAAACTTAAATATAATAAAATAATTTAAAACTAAAACAAATAGAAAAGAACAAAATGTGTAAACAGTAAATTAAACATTTTCTTTAGTGCAACTTCCAAATTATGCCCGGGACGTCGATGTAGATGGCAATGTAGACCGGGTTGAAAGGTTTTTGGTCTTGAAAACATCCACTTCAGTGGGAACAGTGTTGTTGGTCTCCTTTTAGCTAATGCTCTGATCCTGTGCTCTCCAGGGGCGTGTCTCCCTCCATCACCACGATAACGTGTCTCCGCATTCCCAGGGTGATGTCGGGGACGCGTCCGCGGGCATTCCAAGGAGCCTCTGGAAGATGGAGAGGTTGTTCCTTCTACTGAATGGGGATATAAATCCGCCCACTCAGAAGGAGGAGCTGCGGCCGTGTTTCCCGACGTTGCCATGTTAACACTGCTGCTGGTGAAGGAGCGGAGGGGAGAGCAAGAGAACCCTCCGCTCTCTCGGCTCCGCGGGCCGGATAGAACAGCCGAACGGGCCGGATCCAGCCCGCAGGCCGTAGTTTGCCCACGGCTGGTGTACCCCAAACCTGAATAAAAGGGATGGCAAGGCCAGAGCAAAGAGAGTCCTCCTTGGCTTCCGCCTGGCCCCCAATTCCCACATTAGAATTTATTGTCTTGTCTTTTTCATTGCACGTGGCCTCCTCCAGAGCCCGAACCCGAACCCTGAACCCGAACCCTGAACCCGAACCCTGAACCACGCGGGACGTGGGGGGTCCACTCGCACTGGCCTCCGTGGGGGTTAAGCCTCCAGGAGCGGAAGCGTCGGGTGGAGGCTCAGGGCCGCCTCGTGAATGAACTTGCTGTTTGGCTCTAAGGTGCCAGGGGCTGCGGCGGGAAGGATCGTCACCTTGGTGACTGGGCTTCCCCGCTGCCTTGTCTCCGGCTCTCGGTGGGCGCCATCGCCGCCAGGTGCCAGGAGACAGCGGGGCAGAGCAGCCTGCCAGCCACGGGAGAGACGCCACCTTCGCTGCGTCCACCCACCGGGGTGAGGGTGGCTGTTCTGGCCGCCAGGGGCACCTGCCCTGACCACGGGCCCTCACCGTGTGGCAGGCGGGCTCGCTCTGGCCCTGAAGCCAGAGAGCCGGCAGCGCAGGCTCCGGGGGCGGGAAGGGGGCGCAGGCCGGCCGGGCACCTGCTCAGGCGTCTGGTCACAGGGTGAGCTGCTCCCGCTGCAAACCTGCCCGCTCCCCTGGGATAAAGCAGAGTCTCTCTCAGAGCAAGGCACGCAGTGACACGTGCCCCTGGCCCCCCTCGGCCTGTAGCGGAGTTTCCTCCGACAGCTCAGCGCCACCACCCTGCCCCGAAGAGCCACAAGATGGTCATGGCCGGCAGTCGGTCCCCGAGTCAGTCCTGCCGCTGCGCCTCTTCCCTGCTGTTCCCCATCTGGACGCTTCCCTCCCCTCCCCTCTCCCGTGCACAGCGGACTCTGACACTGGCCGTCGGAGCCTGGAGGCTGGGCCCAGCCAGGAAGGGTGCTGAGAGCCAGGCCGAGGCCCTGGACGTGTCCCCGGCGAGGGCTCGAGGCTCCGCACCCTCAGCACCAGGGGCTCCTCACCCGCAGCACCAGGGGCTCCTCACCCGCAGCACCAGGGGCTCCTCACCCGCAGCACCAGGGGCTCCTCACCCGCAGCACCAGGGGCTCCTCACCCGCAGCACCAGGGGTTCCTCACCCGCAGCACCAGGGGCTCCTCACCCGCAGCACCAGGGGCGCCCGGGCTGCATTCTCTCCGTGGTGGGCGCTGTGCTGGGCGCTGAGGGGGCGTGGTCTCCACCCACTAAATGCCTGTAACACACCACTCGCCCAGGTGTGGCCACCCACCGTGTTTCGGGCATTGAGAACCGGCTCTGGCTGTGAGGCTGGATTCTGTGTGTGGAGGGGATGCGTCTGTCTGTCTTCTTGCGTGGACATCCCCAGGACGTGGCCTGGTCTCCTGGCTCTGCCCGGCTCTAGTGGGGTCACAGGCACGCCTGAGCTTCCGCGTGGGGGAGCAGAGAAGTCCAGACAAGAAATTTCCTTTTGCCCTGACACCGGTGTGGCTCAGTGGATGGAGCGTCGGCCTGCGGACTGAAGGGTCCCGGGTTCGATTCCGGTCAAGGGCATGTACCTTGGTTGCGGGCACATCCCCAGTAGGAGGTGTGCAGGAGGCAGCTGATCGATGTTTCTCTCTCATCGATGTTTCTAACTCTCTTTTCCTCTCCCTTCCTCTCTGTAAAAAATCAATAAAATATTTTTTTTTGAAAAAAGAAATTTCCTTTTAAGCTAGTGATACGGCATCCACATCCCTCTGTCCGCACCCCACTGATACCACCCCTGCCTGCACCCCACTGATATCACCCCTGCCCGCACCCCACTGATGCCACCCCTGCCCGCACCCCACTGATATCACCCCTGCCCGCACCCCACTGACGCCACCCCTGCCCGCACCCCACTGACGCCACCTCTGCCCGCACCCCACTGATACGGCCCAGTCTATGGCCCCGCACAGCTGCTCTGGGGCTGGGAACCCTGGTCACAGCTGGGTGCCGGCCAGGGCCAGCTTCCACTCAACAGAACAGGTGGGCACACAGACACCAAGCAGGGAGAAGGGGACGATGGATTGTGGAGGAAAACTGGCAGCTCCTCACATCCCTGTAGATGCCAGTCCCCTCTCTGGTCCTCCCCACACGCCTGACACCCACCCCCCTGACACACACACACTACTCACTATTCTTATGGGCCCCCCAGGCCTTCGCTTCCACCGCTCCTGGTCTAGAGGGGGCAGACGGAGCTCCGTGGCTTAGTCCAGGAGACCCTGCCCCCAGGGCCAGCTCCTGCTGACCTGCCCAGCCAGCCCGCGGCGCCATGTGATCCACACGAACTGTGTGTGGGCCCCACACTGGCCGTGCCCCTGGCTTTCGCACATGTCGCTGAATTCTTTACGTGTTCTTCCCAATGCATCAATCAGCTCCCATTAGGTCTGACGTCATAGTACAGCAAAACTCAAAAAAGCAGTTCTTAAATACGATTAATGTGTGTGTTTCTTTTTATATATATATATATATATTTTATTGATTTTTTACAGAGAGGAAGGGAGAGGGATAGAGAGCCAGAAACATCGATCAGCTGCCTCCTGCACACCCCCCACTGGGGATGTGCCTGCAACCAAGGTACATGCCCTTGACCGGAATCGAACCTGGGACCCCTCAGTCAGCAGGCCGACGCTCTATCCACTGAGCCAAACCGGTTAGGGCTAACGTGTGTGTTTCTTTCCCATAATAGATGTCTGCCGGGGGTCTTGATCCGGCATCTAGAAGGGTTCAGGAATCTGGAGAAGGGCTGTGTGTAAATTAAATAAGAGTCCAGAGACGAAACATAATTTTGGAAGGCATTTGGGGGGCCAGAGGAGCTTGGCTGAAGAAACCAAGTTCTTCTATCTCTCTGGACCCCTTGCTTTTTATTAACACAAATTATCTCAAGGCAAAGTAGATATACACTTCAAAGGCCAGGGTTTGGTATACAGAATCCATTGTCAGATTGGAAGAATTACCTCCAGCTGTTCAGGTATTTGGCCAGCAGGAGGCAGTAACATGTAGATTAAGATGCCCTCCGCTGTCTGGCAGCAAGCAATCATTCTATGCATCCTTTTCAGGTTTGGGGAAATGCCCTCAGCCATCTCCAGATGATTCAGCCCTGCTGACCTGCTGGAATTGGCTCCGGCAGATGTCCAGAGGTAGATACGAAACCAGGGCTTGTATAAAGGCCACACGGGTCATCAGGGACCCAGGCTCCTGCCAGCTTGCTGCTCTGCCTTCCAGAGCACGTGTCCCTTCACCTCAGAGTCCTACTGCCATCACCGTTGCTCTACAGGCCGCTGGGTAGAAGGACGAATAAGGGCCTGCCTCGCCCCATTCCTGGACACGCCCACTTAATTCTCATTGGCCAGAACTGGGTCACATAGGCATAGCTCGCTGCAAGGAAGGCTGGGAAACGGAATCCCGTAGCTCAGCAGCACTATACCCAGCTAGAATTGGAGCTCAGATGGGGAAATGGATATTGGGGCGCACAATCACCGGCTTCTCCCCATCCCGTGGTCTGCTCAGGTGTCCCTGTCCTGGATCCACCCAGCCTGTGGACAACGGATTGTTCAGCCTCTTCGCTAGGGACTCAGCGGGGCCCCAGCCTGAAGCCAGGCCCCAAAGGCTGTGCTGAAGGAATACAGGGCCAGGTGGACAGCCCCGCCTTCCCACCTTCAGCCAGCCCTGTTCACAGAGTATTGACCCGTAGCCAGTTTGGCTCAGTGGATAGAGCGTTGGCCTGCAGACTCAAGGGTCCCGGGTTTGATTCCCGGTCGGGGCACATGCCTGGGTTGTCAGCTTGGTCCCCAGTGTGGGGCGTGCAGGAGGCAGCCAGTTAATGATTCTCTCTCAACATTGATGTTTCTATCTCTCTCTCCCTTCCTGTCTGAAATCAATAAAAAAAAAATTTTTTTTTAAGAGTGTTGAGTAAAGCCAGCTGCTGGCTGATCTGACTGGGCCCGGCCTGGGAGGTGCGGGGAGAGGGCCATTGAGTAAGGCAAGCACGTTCATTTCCTCTCCTGGTCACTCCGCCTCATGCATTCTTCATGCCTCTTAAGCCAAGTGTCTGCTGGCTCCGGCCTCAGGGAAGGCTGGCCGGTCAGCTGGGGAGGGAAGCTCATTTCTGAGCCGGGGAAGAAGGGGGTTAACTGTCTGAAATGTGATTAATCTGCAGCCGTAATCCCATTTGCCAGATTGATCTCCTGGAAGCAATGGGTGTCTGCCCTTTGTCTCAGAGCCACGACTCCAGGGCTGACGGTGACTGCAGGAGGCTGGACCCCCACCCAGGTGACTCAGGGCAGCAAACACTGACTCAGGGTCAGGGCACCCGGGAGCCGCTGGCTTTGAGGGCGGGAGGATTGCGGCTCCGGCTCCGGGGGCCAGAACAGCAGGGTCACCCAGGGGCCAAGCAAGGACCAGAAGCCAGCGTGCTGGCCCCAGCATCCAAGGGGGTCCCCTGGGTTCTTGACCTGCACCCCTCCCATGGCTACAGCAACCACTCCAGCGTGGGATGCATGGCCTGGGGTCCCCCCTCTGGCCACACGGCCTTCCTTCCTGCACCCGTTCGTCCCAGGGAGATGCAGAGCCGCAGGGAGGTGGCTCACAGACCAGGACTCCTCAGGACCCCTGCCCTGGGGGCTCCTCATCTAGATGCACAGGCCCCAGAGGGCGGCGCCGTGCCAGGCAGGTGGCAGCAGTCCTGGCCCAGGACAGGCCTTTGTGTGGCACAAGCTCTGGGCCTCGGTTTGCTCAGCTGTGAAATGGGAGGTTGCCACCCACGCCGAGGCCTTGGCCAGCACTGGCGCCCTGTTAGCCTTGGCTGCACAGCCCCACGACGGCAGTGAATGAACCAAGAGGTGATGGACCGGCCGTGGCCCCTGGGACGCTCCCTGCCGCCCCCCCTCCACTCCGGGTTCGACAGAGGAATGGTGCCCGAGGAGGCTCCAGCCTTCAGAGGTGGTTGGCCCGGCCTCTCCTCACGCTCCTGGTGGGACTCGGGGGAGCCTTTCCTCCCAGGAGCCTCCACGGGGAGGCTTAAGCAGGTAGGGTCTGCCCTGGCTGGGTGGCTCAGTGGTCGGGGCACCAGCCCAAGCACCGAAGGGTCAGGGCACATACCCAGGTTGCGGTTCCATCCCTGGCCAGGTTGCATGTGGGAGGCAACTGATCCATGTTTCTCTCTCTCTCTGCCTCTCCCTGCCTCTCTCTCCACTAGTGAAAGGAAAACAAACCACATCCTCTGGTGAGTGCTAAACAGAAGCCGGTCTGCCCTGGACGGTGTGGCTCAGTGGATAGAGCATCGGCCTGCAGACTGAACGGTCTCGGGTTCGATCCCAGCCAAGGGCACAGGCCCGGGTTGTGGGCTCGATCCCCAGTGGGGGCGTGCAGGAGGCAGCCGGTCCGTGATTCCCTGTCATCATGGATGTCTCTCTCTCCCCCTCCCTGCCTCTCTGAGGTCAATAAAAACACAAAAAGAAGCAGGTCTGTAGCACCACGTGGGGACGCAGCGCCCCAGGCCCCACAGCTGGCTCCCTGGCTCACACTGACCCAGCGGAAAGGGGGACGCAGGGCCTGGGGGCAGGGACTGTGACTCTGAGCCTCAGTGTCTCCATTGGGGACCCTGACCCTCCTGAGCTGTGGGAAGCATGACCCCAGCTGGGGCCTGGCACGTACTGAGCGCCCAGTAAGCCAGGGATCCGGCCTGGGAGGGACGAGAACTGCAAACACGAGGGCACTGCCAGCGAGGCGCCCTCCTCCTCGGGGAGCCCCTTCCTCCTCGGGGAGCCCCCTCCTCCTCGGGGAGCCCCCTCCTCCTCGGGGAGCCAATTCCTCCTCGGGGAGCCGTGTCTGAGGGAGGGAGCAGGCGACCAGGCCTCAGCCCTCTCCTCCAGGGGGTCCCTGTGGAAGGGCAAGGGGGATGCTGAGGGCAGAGCCCAGCCTCTGGGAGAGTGGGCCCAGCTGACACACCCTGTCCCCTAACCCCCTTACCCCCCACAGAGCACACTGCAGCTTCCCACCCCCCCATACCCCCCTGACCCCCCACAGAGCACACTGTAGCTCCCCACCCCCCTACACCCCCTGACCCCCCACGGAGCACACTGCAGCTCCCCACCCCCCCTACATCCCCCTGACCCCCCACGGAGCACACTGCAGCTTCCCACCCCCCCATACCCCCCTGACCCCCCACAGAGCACACTGTAGCTCCCCACCCCCCTACACCCCCCTGACCCCCCACGAGCACACTGCAGCTCCCCACCCCGCCTTTACCCCCCTGACCCCCCACAGAGCACACTGCAGCTCCCCACCCCCCTACACCCCCCTGACCCCCCACGGAGCACACTGCAGCTCCCCACCCCCCTACACCCCCCTGACCCCCCACGGAGCACACTGCAGCTCCCCACCCCCCTACACCCCCCTGACCCCCCACAGAGCACACTGCAGCTCCCCACCTCCCCTACACCCCCTGACCCCCCACGGAGCACACTGCAGCTTCCCACCCCCCCTATACCCCCCTGACCCCCCACGGAGCACACTGCAGCTCCCCACCTCCCCTATACCCCCCTGACCCCCCACGGAGCACACTGCAGCTCCCCACCCCCCCATACTCCCTGACCCCCCACAGAGCACACTGCAGCTTCCCACCCCCCCTATACCCCCCTGACCCCCCACAGAGCACACTGCAGCTCCCCACCCCCCCTACATCCCCCTGACCCCCCACAGAGCACACTGCAGCTTCCCACCCCCCCTATGCCCCCCTGACCCCCCACAGAGCACACTGCAGCTTCCCACCCCCCCTATACCCCCCTGACCCCCCACGAGCACACTGCAGCTCCCCACCCCGCCTTTACCCCCCTGACCCCCCACAGAGCACACTGCAGCTTCCCACCCCCCCTACACCCCCCTGACCCCCCACGGAGCACACTGTAGCTCCCCACCCCCCCTACATCCCCCTGACCCCCCACGAGCACACTGCAGACCCCCCCCCCCTGCATTTCCCTTTGTGGGTTCTGGAGCCTCTGCAGCCACCCTGGGTGCTCCAGGCGCCCCCAGCCCTCTCCTTTGTGATGCAAAAGTGCCCACTGGGAGCCAAGTTCAACCTCCCCCTCCTCCCTCCGTGTGGGGAAGCCCTGTCGCCTCCCTCGCCGGGCCGGACGCGGAGCCGGACCCAGGAGACCGAAGAGCAGGTGGGACCGACGCCCGACGCGGTGGGCACGTCCTCCATTTCCGGGGTCTCTCCCATCCTGCCCGCAGTCCTGGGCCTCGGCGGCTCCCGGGGACAGAGAGCACCCACCCCGATCACGAGGCCACTTCCTCCCGTGACCACCCCCACCCCGGGCTACCGAGTCCCCCGTTAACATAACAAAGGACGGCGCTGTCAGCCCCAGGAATGCCCAGCTTTCAGAGCCACGCCGTGCCGGAAGCCGGCCGAGCCTGTGAGTTTCTTCGGAAAAACCACCGAATCACGCCTCCCGCCCGCCCTCAGGCCCGGCTCCCGGGTCCGCCGTGGGGGGCGGTGCGGGGGAGAGCGCAGGGCCCGGGTTGGGCCGAGCAGGAGGGTGAGGGGACCTGGCACCCCGTGTCCTGAGGGCTGCCCAAGCCTGCGTGCACGCCACGAGGTGCCCCGGCCATGGCTGCAAGCCCCCCGCCCCCCCCTCCGCCGTGCCCCTACAAAGGACGGCCCGGCCTGGGGGGCAGAGCGAGGGGGAGGAAGTGGGCCCCTGTGGGATGAACACAGAGGCGGTTCTGGGGTGAGAGGCCTGGTGACACCCCCTTTGTGGCCTCCCGGCCCCAGCTGCACCATGGGATGGTAACACCACTCACTTCTGAGAAATCAGAGGTCTGATGCCCGCCCCCCCCCCCCCGCACCCCGCTCCGTGTACTTCCTGCTCCCGTCCTCCCAGGTCTCGTGTGGGCAGGTCTCAGTCCCTGGGCAGCCCCTGCCTCAGGCCTTGACCTTGGGACCCACCACATTCCGTTTGTCCCCGAGTCCCCGAAAACTCCCAATGGGACCACCAGAGGGCGCTCTGCGGCCAGGAACGACATGGCCATGGCCACAGGGAGGGCCGGCTGGCTGGGCGCCCCTGGTCCCCTCGCCTCTCCCTAGCGATGCCAGTCTGGGGCCTGCAAGGAGGGCATGGCGAGGACGGGGATGTGCCGGCTGCGCCCCACCCCGTGCGGAGAGACGAGGGCCACATGGGCAGGAGTGTGGGGGGGGTGGGGGGGTATTTATTTGAATGCAGGGTCCCTCTGGGGCTGAGGAGGGTTGCATGGAGGGACCACATTCTGTCCATCCATCCATCCCCGGTGGACACGGGTGTCCTGCCTCCGGCCTTGGGGGGGGGGCGCTGCTGTGGACACGGGTGTGAGCTCTGCGGGAGGCCCAGGGTATGGGACATGCAAGGTGAGGGGTGTGAGCTGGGGCAGAACAGAGGCCACGTGGCTGGGCTGTGGGCTGAGGGGCCCAGGAGGGGGCTGGGGGCTGGGGGCACAGGAGGGGGCTGGGGCCTGGGAGGGAGTGGGCCCTTGGCCAGGAAGCAGGGAGGGGAAGGCCGGGGCGGCGGCACAGGCTCAGGGCTGGTGCTGGCTGTGCAGCTGTTGGGGGGGGCCCACTGTGGGCCTGGGCTCCCCGCACCACTTGTCAGCCTGGCTCCTCCCGGGAGCTCAGCGGGGCACCTCCTCTTCCCCAGGCCACCCTGGGGTCCAGGGGGAGGGCTGTGGGCACCTTAACCCCAACCATCACTGGCGTGCCCGGCTCGACAGAGAGCTTGGCCACTCTTGCCTGGCTGGACATGGACGGCCCCCGCCCCCCTTCCCTGCCTCAGCCCTGCCCTTCCTGGCTTCCCAGGGTGGCAGACTGAGCCTGGGGCAGCGTGGGGTGCAGTGGGGGGGGGGGTTGCGCTCACCCAGGCGGCCAGGGGCTAGGGCAGGGAGGCCCAGGGCTGGATCCTGGGAGCTGAGCCCCAGGGCAGAGGAGGCGGGGGGGGGGGGGGGGGCACGGGGAGGGGCTGAGCAGGGAGGCGGGGTGGAGGGGAGCGCTCACATCCCACTGGATACCAGGACCCAGAGGGCAGAAGCAGGACGAGGGGGACCCAGAGGGCAGAAGCAGGACGAGGGCCCAGCGATAGGAAGGGCTCTGAAGCCGGAGGGGAGGCCGCGGGGGGGGGGGGGTGGGGGGGGAGAGTACCCTCCTGGAGGACCATGCCTCCCCGAGGGGCCTGGGGGGAGCGTGGCCGGCGCTGCCTGAGGGCCCAGAGGCCCCTCCCCACCCAGGCAGGGTCCGAGGCCCCTCGTGGCTTTAAGGCTGAAAGTACAAAATCCATCCGATGCCACTGGAGGCGAATCTGGCGCCCGAGATCACAGCGCTGGTGGCGGGTTCACCCCAGGACACGCTGCCTTCCTGTGTGGCTGGGAGGGAGTTGGGGGGTCTGGCCCAGGGCCACCCTCCCCCGCGGGCTCATTGTCTGTCCTGTGGCCGGAAGCCGGCTCCTGCCCAGGGCGGGCGGGGCATGGGGACCTTGAACCCCTGGCTCTGAGGCTGCCAGAGGCCTCCAGGGTTGCACGCCCTCCTCTGGCCTGGACTTGGGGGGCGCGGAGGGGGGTGCCGCGTGACCGCCAGACCCCTCAGGGCTGCCCAGGGTGTTAAGTGCGGAGGCTAGACGGGCAGGAGGGCCCTGCCTTCAAGCACAGCCAGGGCCTTCAGTCCACCCAAGGCTCCAGGAGCACTCGGTGGGCCTCCCTGCCAGGGTGGGGGCAGGGGGTGACACCCGCCTTCAGCAGCAGCAGCCGCCGCTCAGCCAGGACAGAGGGCCGAGGCCGGAGGAGAGAGAAGCCCAGGCCTGCTTGCCCAGGGAAATGACTCAGGACGCCGGCGCCTTCCCAAGGACCACCACCCCCGGCAGTGCCCACGGAGGCTCCGTCCCTGTCCTTGGCCCACGGGGATGCCAGCCCTGGCCTCCAGGGACAGGATCAGGGGAAGGGAGGGGGGTGCAGAGGTCACACGGAACCTGTAAGTGTCCCTGGTCCCCATGGCACCCGCCTGGGCTGGGGCTGCAGGGGCTGGGACGCCCCGCCTGGCTCCCCCTCTGCCCCCCACCGCAGGGTCACAGAGCACTTTCCCCCGAGCATCTGTGGGGAGCGATGCGCGTGCCGCTGGGGAGAGGGCTTCCCGTGGTCACCGCTCAGCCTGCACCGGGTTCCAGGCAGTGCTCTCCCTCGCCGGGGGGGACACCGTCTGTCCAGGCCGGTACCCTCTTCCAGCCTGGCCCCCCCAGGGCACCCTTGGCCCGTCATGGGGCATCCCTCTTGCGGAGCCTGGGGGGACCTGCTCTCGGGGTCACTGCCAGAGCCCGAGGGCCAGTTGGCGGGCCTGCACCGCGGCCTCTCAGCCCCTCCCCCTCCCGCCCTCAGCAGCACCAGGCCAGGGCCTCCTCCGTTCCCAGAGCCACTGTTTGGGACATGGACTCACGCTGGCCGAGGCTCTGGCTTCCAGAATCTTCTTTTGTTGTTGTTGTTGTTTTTTCAAAATGTTGCCTCAACCATGCTTTTCAAAATCTGCTTTTTTAAAAATACGTTTTTATTGATTTTTAGCGAGAGAGAAGAAGGGAGAGGGAGAGAGAGAGAATCATGGATCGGCTGCCTCCCACACACCCCGCACTGGGGATGGAGCCCACCACCCAGGCATGTGCCCTGACCGGGAATCAAACCACGACCTCCCGGTTCATGGGTTGATGCTCAACCACGGAGCCACTCTGGCCAGGGCGTTCAAGGTCTGTTTCAATGTCAAAAGCCGGCCCGCGGTCCTGTTACCATTCCCGGAAACACCGCTTCTCCCCCTGCCGCCTGGCGGGAGGGCGGTGCTGACAGCGGGGAGAAAGGCATTGCCCCCCCCCACTGGGCCGGATGGTCATGCCCACTTGTCAGAGGGGCCGTCGGGGCTGACAAACCTCAGAACTCTCTGGGCTCAGAGCGCCTGGCACTCGGTCCCCCATCACCTCCCACGGCTCCCACTGCTCCCCGAAGGCAGGCACACCTGATCTTCCGGTCGGTTCCTCCTGCCTGGTCCCTCCTCCCAGGCACGTGGGTCCCTGCCGCCTGCGCGAGGCCACAGCGGCCTTCGCCTCCTCCTGGCTGCCCCTGCTCAGCATCGCGGCTCCCCTTCGAGGCTCCCTCCTCCACGCAGCCTCTCCTGATGGCCCTCTGCCCGCCCCAGGCTCTCACGGCCCCCGAGACCTTTTCCCACCACCCCGTCTCCTTGGCACAGAGGCCTGGGGTGCCATCGGGGGCGCCATCGGATAAGAGAGGGCAGCTCAGCGGTGGGGCGGGGGGGGGGGTACTCTCATAGGGGCTTCCTGCCTCCTGCCCTCAGGAGCCCGCGGGCTTGGAGGGGGAGGGTGTGTCGCCCCCCCCCCCCCCCCCCCGCCGCAGGCTGAAGGAGGAGCCGAAGCCAGAGGTAAACAGGAGGAGGAGGAGGAATGGCTCCCACAGCTTCTCCTGGCCTAACCCTTGCAAACGCACTGACACTGCGGAAGCGTGGGGGGCGGGGGGGGGGCTTGGCTGGGGCGGGAGCATGCAGGCCCCTTAAGGCTCTAGCCCAGGGGTCCTCAACCTTCCTAATGCCGCACCCTTTCAAACAGCTCCTCACGTGGTGGGGACCCCCACCCGGAAAATTATTTTCGTTGCTACTTCCTGTCACTTTGCTGCTGTTACGAATCGTCATGTAACTACCCGTGTTCCCGATGGTCTCCGGCGGCCTGCCAGCGGTTCTCAAGCTGTAGGCCCAGCCCGGAGCTCCAGCCTCAGCTGGGCTTCGAGGACCCACCCGTGGCGTCCTCCTGGCTGCCCCGCAGCTCCTCCAGGCCCCACCAGCGTGGGCTCGGCCCCAGAGGCGCTGGGAGGAGGCCCCACTCCAGGAGGCTGGCCCCTCCCAGCCGGGGACCCCCCTCCCTCCCTCCCTCCCTCCCCCTCAGGCCACCAGGCCCCACTGCTCCCGCTCTGGGAGTTCTCCTCCGCGCTGCCCACGCCGTGTCCTTTGATAAAATGTCCCTCAGTGACCCACAGCCAGGCTGCTGCCTCTTCCTGGAGGGACGGGGCGGCCACTGCCCGGCGCGGGACAGGCTGGTGCTTCGACTCCAGAAGCCCAGACCCGGGGGGGGGGGGGGGGCGCCGGCAGCTGAATAAACAGCGGGGCCGCCCTTCCAGGCCCTGCAGCCCGCCTCCCCCGGCGGCTCACGGCCAAGCGTGGGCTCAGCCCTCTGTGGGGATGGCAGCCCCCTTCCCGCCCGACTCCCACAGCAGGGCCCTGTCTGGAGGGCGGCAGGAAGGAGGGGGAGGGTGGCTGCCCCAGATGACCCTGCAAACAGTGTCCCGGCTCAGCTCTGCCCCTGGCCCCTGACCCTCTGAGCAGGCTGGCCTCCCTGCCTCCCGTGCCCTCCGGGTGGGAGGGACGCTGCTAGTGCAGGCAGGCAGGCAGGCAGGCAGGCAGGCGGGGCGCGGGTGTCAGAGGCAATGCATTGGAGGGCAAGGGGGCGACCGGGCTGGGGCGCCTTGAGGGGTACAGTGCAGCCCTGGGCTGTCCCCAAGGGTGGGGGCCGTGGCTGAGCTGGAGCAGGGCCCACTGGAACTTCGGGGCCTCTGGTGGACCAATGGGGGAGGGAGGGAGGGAGAGGAGGGAGGGAGAGGAAGGGAGGGAGAGAGAGAGGAGGGAGGGAGGGAGAGGAGGGAGGAAGAGGAAGGGAGGAAGAGAGAGAGGAGGGAGGGGGAGAGAGTGGAGGGAAGGGGAGAGAGGGAGAGAGACAGAGAAGGGGAGGAGGGGGAGGGGAGGAGGAGGAGGAGGGAGGGTGCAGGGCTGGGGCCTGGTGCTGCCTGGGCCTGGAGGGGCCTTGGTGGGAGAGGCCTGAGCTGGGGTTGGAGGGTGGGGCCCGCAGAGCGCTGGCCGATGGCCCCACAGTCCTGTTCCAGCCGGGCAGACCTGGCGGGCTGTCCCCCTCACTGTCCTTTTCCCTCGCATCCTGGACCGCAGGGAGGGACCCCCTTCCAGCGTCCCCGGCTACGTCAGGAGAACGTGCCCTCGAGGAGACCTGGCCACCACCTGGGGGAGAATCCTTTTGCTTTAACCCCAACATGACATCTTCTCGGCTTCCTCACTGCATCCGGCTGTCTGTCGGGGCTGCAGGCCTCCTGGCTGGTCCCCGGACCCAGAAGGGAGACTCCGGACAAAGGGGTGATGGGAGCCAGGTGCCCGTGTGTAGGGGCCCCGTGGGGACCGCGCGCCCTTGGCCCAGCCCCGGCACGTCGTGGACCTGACAAGGGAACACAGGGGTGGCCTTCCCAGCATCGGCCAGGGCCACTCGCAGCGCCAGCCGACCCAGATCTGCCCGGACTCTGCCCCTCCCTGCCCTGCAGCCCTGGTGCTGGGAGCGTGGAGGGCTGCAGGCTCCCCCTCCCCCAGACAGGGCCAGCCGCGTCCCCAGGATGAGCCCCTCTGTCCTGCTCCAGGGCTGGGGGGGGAGGGGTGAGGGTTGACATCAGACTGGGAGACCCCCAAGAACAGGGCTACACCTCATCTCTCCAAACCCCCAGCGGCCACACGACCTCAGATCCGCTCGGCAGCCTCTGTGAGCACAGAGGCTGAGCCTCTGCGGGTCCCCTGGGAATCGTGCGCCCCCCACACCGCTCTGCACCAGGGCCCTGGGAGGGGGCCCCAAACACACCCCCCTGCTCCCAAGAACTGGCCCCTCTCCTCCGTTTTCTCAGTTGGGGGACCCCCCCCCCACAACAGAACAATGAGCCCCGCCTCCCAGAGCCTCCAGCTCAGGTGGCTGCTGATTGGGGCTCACTCTTCCCCTTGAGGTGTCTGACTGCGAACATGGCAGACACCTGATGAATCTCCCTGAGGGGCACCCCTCCGGCCCACCACCCCCGCCACCATCTGTGCGCGGGCAGCCATGACGTGTACCTGTGGGGGGACCGGAAACTCCATGAAGCCAGCAGGTGGCTCTCGCCGGGTCTCCTAGTGAGGGTGCCGGTGACCTTGGGGATGCCCCCGCCCCGGGGTGGGGGCCCCAGCCCGGCGGGCGCCCAGGGTTTGGGATTGGGCTGCCATGTGCCGCTGCGGCCACCAGGGGGCAGCAGAGGGGCGCGGTTCCGCGGGGGAGCCGAGTCCCTCCCCCCGCCCCCCGAGCCGGGCTTTGTGCAGGGAAGGCGGGCGGGGCTGGGCCCCGCGGTCACTCGGGGGGCCGGGGCGTCTGCGCTGGGATCCGGGCCTGAGCTCCCTCCCGCAGGCGCGGGGCCGCCCGCCCCGCCGCGCACGGGCTGCGCTGTGGTCCCTGGGCCTTTTCCAAGGCGGCCGAGGAGCTGCCGGCTTCCCCCACACAGCTGCGGCCTGGCCGGCGGCGGGCTCCTGGCGTCCGGTGGAGCCCACCCCGCCCCGCGCCTCCCGCCTGCAGATGGGGAAATTGAGACCCAGCCAGGAGCGGGGCCTGGCCCGCGGCCACAGCAAATTCAAGGCGGAGGCGGATCCGGCTGGGCCTGCAGACCCCAGGCCTGGCCTGGTCCCATGCACGCCCCCCACTCCCCCCTGTGTCCCAGATTCCATCATGAGCAGGGGGTCCTGGGCCCCATCCCGGGGAGCGGGAGGCGACCCTCCTCCAGCTCCCGGGACCCCCTGCCACCGACCCCAGCCCTCCCTCAGGCTCCTGCTCCCTGGAGGCCTAGTTCTCGGGGTGCCTCCTTCCAAGGCTGGAGCAGGAGCTGCTGGGTCCAGCTGGCTCCTGTGGCCTGGAGGGGGGGGGGGGGCTGGCCGGGAGTGGGGGAGCCTGGGGCGGGGAGGCGAGCCACCCCTGGGACACTGCCCGCTGAGCTCCCCGCTCCCCGCTTCCCTGGCAGGGCCCGGGAAGGTGAGGAGCAGGGCGTTCCCGAGAGGGGGGCCAGGAGCGGCCCCGGGGGATCAGGGTGCACAGCCCAGAGGCGGGTCCCCGCTGGGGCACAGGAGGGAGCGCCTGGAGCCCTCTGCTCCGTCCCAGGAGCAGGCCGCTGGGTGGTGGCCGCGAGCACCCCGCCAGGCTTCTGCACCACGTGGACAGGCCGCCCTCCCCCCCCCCCCCCCGGGCGCCTTCGCGCTCTGACCCGGGGCCCCTGTCTCCGGGGGGCGGTCACAGGGCGGGGTCCGCAGGGTCCCTGTGGTGAGTCCAGGTCCGGCCCCGCGGCGGCCCGGGTCCAGAGTCCTGCTCCCTGCCTGGCCCCCTGGCCCCCACGTTGGCGGGAGGCGGGCAGGGAGGAGGCCTGGCAGCCGGTTCGGCCGGGCTGGGCCGGGGCCAGCGCTTCCCGGCGGCCTCCTCCCCGCCCAGCGCATTACCTCATCGGGAAGCCATTCCGCGCCGCAGCCTGGCCCCTGGGAGCGGGAGGGCCTCCTGGCAGCCGCCGTGCCAGGCGAGGGCAGGCGTCCCGCCTCCGGTGTCTGCCTGCCGGGCGACCGCTGGGAGGGCAGCTGGCTTTGTCAGCTTTTCGGGGTGCCCGGCCGGCTGGCCACCAGGCGGGCAGGGGGGTGATCGCAGGAGCTGGAACCGGTGGCTGGACCGGAGGGGAAGCCAGGTGCAGGCTCCCAGCAGAAGCCAAGCCCTCCCCCGTTCTGGACCTCAGTTTCCCCTCCGCCCAGCTCCCCTCCCCCCCCTCAGTCCCTGCCCTCCCCCTCCTGAGGCCACAGGAGCAGCGGGGAGGCGAGCACGTGACCTCACCCCCCCTGATGGAGCCAGCGCTGGGCCGGCTCGGCTGGGCCTTCCTGGGCCAGGCGGTCAGGGCTGAGGTGGGGGCTGCGGGGCGGCTGGGTGCTGGGTGCTGGGGGGGGAGGAGCTTCCCACACGGACCGAGGTGGGCGCTGAGGGATGAGGACGGGCCACAAGGAGCTCCCAGCGGGGCTCAGCCCACCCGCCCGGCTCGGGTTCCAGAGAACCTCTGAGCCTCAGTTTCCCCATGTACAACAGGGCTGGTTGCCCGCCCCCCCCCCCCAGTGGGTGGTTGAAAGGACTCTTGAAACCACGTGAGAAAGAGACTCGGAGCCCAGCTGGTGTGACTCAACCAGGAGGTCAGGGCTGGTCTCCCGTCAGGGCACAGGCCGGGGCTGCGGGCTCCATCCCCAGCAGGGCGTGCAGGAGGCAGCGGATCCATGATTCTCTCTCATCACTGATGTTTCTCTCCCCACCACCCCCCGCCACCCCTTCCTCTCTGAAATCAATAAAAAAATATTTTTTAAAAACAGAGAGCCCTGGCCCTAACTGGTTTGGCTCAGTGGATAGAGCATCGGCCTGCGGACTGAAAGGTCCCGGGTTTGATTCCGGTCAAGGGCATGTACCTTGGTTGCGGGCACATCCCCAGTAAGGGGTGTGCAGGAGGCAGCTGATGGATGTTTCTCTCTCATCGATGTTTCTGACTCTCTGTCCCTCTCCCTTCCTCTCTGTAAAAAGTCAATAAAATATATTTTTATTTTGGATGGATGTTTCTCTCTCATCGATGTTTCTGACTCTCTGTCCCTCTCCCTTCCTCTCTGTAAAAAATCAATAAAAATATTTTTTTTTTAAAAAAAAAGAGAGAGGATGGGAGCCTGGCCAGTGTTGCTCACTGGTTAGAGTATCAGCCCACGCACCAAAGGGCCGGAGGTTGGATTCCCAGTCAAGGGCACATACCTGGGTTGCAGGTTCAATCCCCGGCCCCGGTTGGGGTGCGTGTGGGAGGCAACCAATCGATGTGTCTCTCTCACATCTATGTTTCTCTCTCTCTCTCTCTCTGTCTCCCTCCCTCCCTTCCACACTCTCTAAAAATCAACGGGAAAAATATCCTCGGGTGAGGATTAACAAAAAATAAAAGAGAGAGAACAGGAAGCACAGGCAGACAGGCTCTGGCGGGGGTGGGGGGCGCGTGCCCCAGGCACCAACCCCAGCTCCTCCTGGGCCAGCGTCAGGCTCCCACTCTCAGGGCCGCAGGGGCCCCTCCGTGACAGTCCGTTGGGTGCACTTCCCACGACAAAGCCCTGCCCGGGGTAAGTGAAATGCTTCCAGCCACACCTGACGGCACATGGGCCCCAGCTCACCACCTGCCTTCGTTCAAACTGTCTGTCTGGAGGACTCCTACTCACCCTGCAGAACTCCGGGCTCGACGCCCCTTCCTCTGAAAACTCTCACCGGGTTGCTCCGAGACCCCAAAGAGAACATAAAGGTGTAAACTCGTGGGCACGGTCCCAATGGGAGGCGTGCCATGCTCACGGCTGTCCTTATTCCCAGAAAGAGGTCACAGCCGAGGGCACGTGGGTGAGTAGGAAGGGGTGCTGGGGTGGGAGTCAGCAGGAAGGCTTTCTGGCTCAGGCCTGAAGCCCAGCCCAGGCCGATGGTAGAATTCTCAAAGAGGAGAGGAGGGAGTTGGAGGGCTTGTCAGTCGTGCATTCGTTTAAATATGGCTGCAGGTCCCTGGTCCTCCTCCCGCAGAGAGGCAGGGGGTGCGTGGAGGCCACCAGTCCATGTGTCCTCTCCTCTCGCATCTGGGCAGGTGTGTGACCCCGGCAGCCGACTGAGTGTGACCGCGGAGCGCTGGGCACCTCCCAGGCCGATCCTCAAAGGCCACACCGCCTCTGCCCCGGAGCCCTGCGTCACCGCGCGAGAAGGAAGTTCGGGTCCCCTGAGACCCCCATGTTGTGAGGAAGCCCAAGCTGTGCGGGGAGCCGCGGGGAGGCGCGCCGGCCAGCAGTCCCAGCCTTCGAGTCAGCCCGGCCCCGGCTCCAGGCAGGAGCAGAAGAAGCCGTCTCAGAAGCGGCTCCGCCAGCTCGGGCGCCAGCCCAGCCGTGGCCGTAGCCGTGGCCGTGGCCGTGGCCCCAGGTGAGGCTCAGCCACCGCGGAGCAGAGGGGGGGGGGGTGGCCGCGCCCGTGAGCGGAGTAAAGTGACAGCAGGTTTACGTCACCGTTTGGGGCGGTGTGTTCAGCACTTGCTCGTGAGAACAAGCGAGAGGCTTGGGGCGGCTCGGCTCTGCCAGCCGCGTGGCCCCGTGAAGCAAGAGGACCCTAACCTGGAATTCATCCCGAGGTCGGATTCACCCCCCGCACCCCCCTCCCCGTGCCTGCTAGGTAGCCAGTGCTCGGGAGGGCTCTGAGCAGCCTCGTTCACGGAGCCGCTCCCAGGTCACTCCTCACACTTGGAAGGGGGGTCCCCTCCCCAGAACTCCCGTGGGCTTTGCAGCGGTCTCCCATGTGGAGACAGGAAATTATCGGGGTTCTGTGATGCACGTCCCCCCCCCCCAACCCCGTGCCTCAGTGTCCCCGCCCATGGAACAGTGCACTGAACGCCTACTGTCTGTGGCCCCTCAGGGCTCCTGATCTGCCCGATGGGGGAGTCACTCACCCCTGTGTGGGGCTCCCCACCTCCTCTTGTCCGCAGGACTCTGCCGCCCAGAAAGGCAGGCCCAGGACTGTCATCTCACGGCTGTACGCTCAGCACCCCGCACCGGCCTGGCCCAGAGGTTGGACAAATGGACGCCACTGGTGTCTGCTGAACGAAGGAACGCACGAGTCCGGGAACGCTTGTGCTCATTCATTCAATCAATTAATGTCACACTCAGACAACAAGGGCTCCATACAGCACCTCTCAGGCCGGCCTGCTTCAGGGGGGGCGGCAGCCAGCAGAGGGCATTTCCCCAGCGGCCTGCTCCCTGGCGCGGTGGCGGGGGGGGGGGGGGGGGGGGCGGGGGGGGGTGTCTGGAGAAGGAGGGAGGGGCCCTCATTCCCATGGCCCTCAGGGGCTGCATCTGGTGAGGGCTGGGGCCAGGTGAGGTGCCCCCAGGGTGGGGGAGGGCGGGGAGGGCCGTCGCCCAGGCCGGGCTGGGGCAGGGCCAGCGCCAGGAGGTCTGCGGAGAGAAAGCCCCGGGCGGGCGGGGAGGAGAGTGGGCGGGGCAGTGGTCTGCGCTGTCGCCGTGGCTCCCAGGCTCTGCCCGCCCGCCCGGCCTGGGAACAAGCTGGGCTGGAGCGAGCTGACCGGGCCGCCGGCGGACAAAGGCGGCTGTTCAGGCACTCACGGCAGCCAACGGGCCGCCTGGCGGAGCATCGGTTTAGACGAGGCCAGGGGACTGCGCTGCCAGGCCCCAAGACTGTGGATGAGGCCCGGGAACTGGGGGGAGCGGGGAGGGGGCCAGGCTGGCTCCACCCTCAGCTCTGCACTCGGCCCACAGCTCCCGGGCGGCCAGGGAGAGGGGAGGCCGCGGGGGCTTCTGATAGCTGGGCTTTCTCTGGCCAGCTCGGGGGCAGCGACATGCCAGATGGGCCTCCTCGCCCAGGGCACCGGAGAGTGACCAGACACAGGCCCACGGGTCCCGCTGTTCCTGCTCCTCTGGGGACAGATGCTGAGCCGGCCCCAGAGCGGGGGCTGGAGGCTGACCCAGCGCCGGCTCAGAGCGGCCTGGGGGCCCCCGCGCTCTCCAGGGTCCAGCCCCGCGCCCTCCAGTTGACTCTCTGAGGACACGTGTCCCTCCCGCCAGCCTCTCCACCTCCTGGGATGGCCGCCCAAACCAGCCACACTCCGCAACCCATGCTTCCTGGCGGCTTCCGGGGGACCCAGAGGGGGGCTCCACGAGGGTCCCTGCAGGCAGCGCAGCCACAGGGCTCCTGCCTCCTGGAGCTCGGAGAGCGAGGAAGGGGGCACCGTGATGTCCCAGGAGCTGTGACCCTGGGCGGCCCTGAGGCCAGAGGACCAGGAAGGCGTAGACCGAGGGGCGCTGGGCTGCGCGGATAGGAAGTGGAGTTTGGGTTCCAGGAAGAGGGTAGGGGCTCAGAGCAAGGCGTCGGCCCACATAGCAGCTGGGCCTCAGAGCCCCGAACCCCTGGTCTGTGTCTCCACTGGGGCTGGGCCCCTGTCCACCCGGGTCTCGGCCCCCATAGCTGAGAAGGGGCTGTGGGCTCTGCTCCCCTGTGGGCCCGCCACCCCTTCCCTGTGGGCCCGCCGCCCCTTCCCTGTGGGCCCGCCACCCCTTCCCTGTGGCCCCGCCGCCCCCTTCCCTGTGGGCCTGAGCTCGCCGACCCCAGCCTCCCAGGCAGCCGCTGCAGGAGCAGGGCGTCCCTTAGGGTCAGGCTGGGGGCTCCGGGACTAGATGCCCAGGGTCGGCTGGGCTGGGGGCGCCTGTCTGCCTCCATCACTGGATGTGGCCGGGCCAGAGAGGCCATGACCTTGGGCCAGGCCAGTCTCTGCAGGTTCTAAGCTGAGGGGCCCAGCAGGGGGGCGGCAGTCTCCAGGAGCACAGGCAGGCTCTGCCCGGGCCTCCAGCCTGTCCAGCTGCCCCTGGGCCTCCTGCAGGCCCCGCCCCCTCAGCCTACCCCCCGAGCTCCCACCTTCCCGGCCCCTCCTGCCTGGGCCGCAGGTCTGGGTGAAGCCACACCTCCTGGGCCACCGCCCCACCCTGCCCTCCCTGTGGGCCTGACCCCACAGGCCCAGCCTCCCTGCCTCCCCCAGAGCCACCTTTCCGAGCACAGTCCCAGCCCCTGTCACACCCGCTCCCGGTGCCCACACGGCCTGGAGCCCTGGCCCGGGCACTCCACTCACCCCACCGTCGCCACCTAACCCCCTACCCGTCCTTTCCCTCCCGCAGCCCTTCGCTGGGTCTGGGAGGCTCCCCCGGCCTCGGCCAACCCAGGGCTCCCAGCCTTTGACCCTTGTTGCTGCTGCAGCATTAGTTCCCGGGCTCGGAGGCAGCTGAGTCTGTCCCCTCTGGGTGGCGGCCCTGGCCGGGCTCGGCCTGTGGCACGGCAGGCCCCCACTGAACACGTGGAAAGAATGAACAAATGTATGAAGGAACGAATGAACGAGTGATGAATAAACGGATGGATGTGTGAATGTGTAAATGAGAGAATGAGTGAATGAACCTGTGAATGAGTGAATGTGTGGGTGAAGGGATGAGTGAGTGACGGAATGTGTAAATGAATGAGTGTGTGAGGGAGGGAAGGAGAGAGTGAGCCGGTGAATGAATGTGTGAGGGAGGGAAGGAGAGAGTGAGCCGGTGAATGAGTGTGTGAGGGAGGGAAGGAGAGAGTGAGCCGGTGAATGAACGTGTGAGGGAGGGAAGGAGAGAGTGAGCCGGTGAATGAACGTGTGAGGGAGGGAAGGAGAGAGTGAGCCGGTGAATGAACGTGTGAGTGAGGGAAGGAGAGAGTGAGCCGGTGAATGAATGTGTGAGGGAGGGAAGGAGAGAGTGAGCTGGTGAGTGAATGTGTGAGGGAGGGAAGGAGAGAGTGAGCCGGTGAATGAGTGTGTGAGGGAAGGAAGGAGAGAGTGAGCCGGTGAATGAACGTGTGAGTGAGGGAGAGAGTGAGCCGGTGAATGAGTGTGTGAGGGAGGGAAGGAGAGAGTGAGCCGGTGAATGAACGTGTGAGTGAGGGAAAGAGAGAGTGAGCCGGTGAATGAGTGTGTGAGGGAGGGAAGGAGAGAGTGAGCCGGTGAGTGAATGTGTGAGGGAGGGAAGGAGAGAGTGAGCCGGTGAATGAACGTGTGAGTGAGGGAAGGAGAGAGTGAGCTGGTGAATGAACGTGTGAGTGAGGGAAGGAGAGAGTGAGCTGGTGAATGAATGTGTGATTGAGGGAGGGAAGGAGAGAGTGAGCCGGTGAATGAACGTGTGAGGGAGGGAAGGAGAGAGTGAGCCGGTGAATGAGTGTGTGAGTGAGGGAAGGAGAGAGTGAGCCGGTGAATGAGTGTGTGAGGGAGGGAAGGAGAGAGTGAGCCGGTGAATGAGTGTGTGAGGGAGGGAAGGAGAGAGTGAGCCGGTGAATGAGTGTGTGAGTGAGGGAGGGAAGGAGAGAGTGAGCCGGTGAATGAACGTGTGAGGGAGGGAAGGAGAGAGTGAGCTGGTGAATGAATGTGTGATTGAGGGAGGGAAGGAGAGAGTGAGCCGGTGAATGAACGTGTGAGGGAGGGAAGGAGAGAGTGAGCCGGTGAATGAGTGTGTGAGTGAGGGAAGGAGAGAGTGAGCCGGTGAATGAGTGTGTGAGTGAGGGAAGGAGAGAGTGAGCCGGTGAATGAGTGTGTGAGGGAGGGAAGGAGAGAGTGAGCCGGTGAATGAGTGTGTGAGGGAGGGAAGGAGAGAGTGAGCCGGTGAATGAATGTGTGAGGGAGGGAAGGAGAGAGTGAGCCAGTGAATGAACGTGTGAGGGAGGGAAGGAGAGAGTGAGCCGGTGAATGAACGTGTGAGGGAAGGAGAGAGTGAGCCGGTGAATGAACGTGTGAGGGAGGGAAGGAGAGAGTGAGCCAGTGAATGAGTGTGTGAGTGAGGGAAGGAGAGAGTGAGCCGGTGAATGAATGTGTGAGGGAGGGAAGGAGAGAGTGAGCCGGTGAATGAACGTGTGAGGGAGGGAAGGAGAGAGTGAGCCAGTGAATGAGTGTGTGAGTGAGGGAAGGAGAGAGTGAGCCGGTGAATGAATGTGTGAGTGAGGAAGGAGAGAGTGAGCCGGTGAATGAGTGTGTGAGTGAGGGAAGGAGAGAGTGAGCCGGTGAATGAACGTGTGAGGGAGGGAAGGAGAGAGTGAGCCGGTGAGTGAATGTGTGAGGGAGGGAAGGAGAGAGTGAGCTGGTGAATGAACGTGTGAGGGAGGGAAGGAGAGAGTGAGCCGGTGAATGAACGTGTGAGGGAGGGAAGGAGAGAGTGAGCCGGTGAATGAACGTGTGAGTGAGGAAGGAGAGAGTGAGCCGGTGAATGAACGTGTGAGTGAGGAAGGAGAGAGTGAGCTGGTGAATGAACGTGTGAGGGAGGGAAGGAGAGAGTGAGCCGGTGAATGAGTGTGTGAGTGAGGGAAGGAGAGAGTGAGCCGGTGAATGAATGTGTGAGGGAGGGAAGGAGAGAGTGAGCCAGTGAATGAACGTGTGAGGGAGGGAAGGAGAGAGTGAGCCGGTGAATGAACGTGTGAGGGAAGGAGAGAGTGAGCCGGTGAATGAACGTGTGAGGGAGGGAGAGAGTGAGCCGGTGAATGAATGTGTGAGGGAGGGAAGGAGAGAGTGAGCCGGTGAATGAACGTGTGAGGGAAGGAGAGAGTGAGCCGGTGAATGAGTGTGTGAGTGAGGGAAGGAGAGAGTGAGCCGGTGAATGAACGTGTGAGTGAGGGAAGGAGAGAGTGAGCCGGTGAATGAATGTGTGAGGGAGGGAAGGAGAGAGTGAGCCGGTGAGTGAATGTGTGAGGGAGGGAAGGAGAGGGTGAGCCGGTGAATGAGTGTGTGAGTGAGGGAAGGAGAGAGTGAGCCGGTGAATGAACGTGTGAGGGAAGGAGAGAGTGAGCTGGTGAATGAGTGTGTGAGTGAGGGAAGGAGAGAGTGAGCCGGTGAATGAACGTGTGAGTGAGGGAAGGAGAGAGTGAGCCGGTGAATGAATGTGTGAGGGAGGGAAGGAGAGAGTGAGCCGGTGAATGAGTGTGTGAGTGAGGGAAGGAGAGAGTGAGCCGGTGAATGAACGTGTGAGGGAAGGAGAGAGTGAGCTGGTGAATGAGTGTGTGAGTGAGGGAAGGAGAGAGTGAGCCGGTGAATGAACGTGTGAGGGAGGGAAGGAGAGAGTGAGCCGGTGAATGAACGCGTGAGGGAAGGAGAGAGTGAGCCGGTGAATGAACGTGTGAGTGAGGGAAGGAGAGAGTGAGCCGGTGAATGAGTGTGTGAGTGAGGGAAGGAGAGAGTGAGCCGGTGAATGAGTGTGTGAGGGAGGGAGGGAGAGAGTGAGCCGGTGAATGAATGTGTGAGTGAGGAAGGAGAGAGTGAGCCGGTGAATGAGTGTGTGAGTGAGGGAAGGAGAGAGTGAGCCGGTGAATGAATGTGTGAGGGAGGGAAGGAGAGAGTGAGCCGGTGAATGAATGTGTGAGTGAGGAAGGAGAGAGTGAGCCGGTGAATGAGTGTGTGAGTGAGGGAAGGAGAGAGTGAGCCGGTGAATGAACGTGTGAGGGAGGGAAGGAGAGAGTGAGCCGGTGAGTGAATGTGTGAGGGAGGGAAGGAGAGAGTGAGCTGGTGAATGAACGTGTGAGGGAGGGAAGGAGAGAGTGAGCCGGTGAATGAGTGTGTGAGTGAGGGAAGGAGAGAGTGAGCCGGTGAATGAATGTGTGAGGGAGGGAAGGAGAGAGTGAGCCAGTGAATGAACGTGTGAGGGAGGGAAGGAGAGAGTGAGCCGGTGAATGAACGTGTGAGGGAAGGAGAGAGTGAGCCGGTGAATGAACGTGTGAGGGAGGGAGAGAGTGAGCCGGTGAATGAATGTGTGAGGGAGGGAAGGAGAGAGTGAGCCGGTGAATGAATGTGTGAGGGAGGGAAGGAGAGAGTGAGCCGGTGAATGAGTGTGTGAGGGAGGGAAGGAGAGAGTGAGCCGGTGAATGAATGTGTGAGTGAGGGAAGGAGAGAGTGAGCCGGTGAATGAACGTGTGAGGGAAGGAGAGAGTGAGCCGGTGAATGAATGTGTGAGTGAGGGAGGGAAGGAGAGAGTGAGCTGGTGAATGAACGTGTGAGTGAGGGAAGGAGAGAGTGAGCCGGTGAATGAATGTGTGAGTGAGGGAAGGAGAGAGTGAGCCGGTGAATGAGTGTGTGAGGGAGGGAAGGAGAGAGTGAGCCGGTGAATGAGTGTGTGAGGGAGGGAAGGAGAGAGTGAGCCGGTGAATGAACGTGTGAGGGAGGGAAGGAGAGAGTGAGCCGGTGAATGAGTGTGTGAGTGAGGGAAGGAGAGAGTGAGCCGGTGAATGAGTGTGTGAGTGAGGGAAGGAGAGAGTGAGCCGATGAATGAGTGTGTGAGTGAGGGAAGGAGAGAGTGAGCCGGTGAATGAACGTGTGAGGGAGGGAAGGAGAGAGTGAGCCGGTGAATGAATGTGTGAGTGAGGGAAGGAGAGAGTGAGCCGGTGAATGAATGAGTGTATGAGTGAGGGAAGGAGAGAGTGAGCCGGTGAATGAGTGTGTGAGGGAGGGAAGGAGAGAGTGAGCCGGTGAATGAGTGTGTGAGGGAGGGAAGGAGAGAGTGAGCCGGTGAATGAGTGTGTGAGGGAGGGAAGGAGAGAGTGAGCTGGTGAATGAACGTGTGAGGGAGGGAAGGAGAGAGTGAGCCGGTGAATGAATGTGTGAGTGAGGGAAGGAGAGTGTGAGCCGGTGAATGAGTGTGTAAGGGAGGGAAGGAGAGAGTGAGCCGGTGAATGAATGTGTGAGGGAGGGAAGGAGAGAGTGAGCCGGTGAATGAACGTGTGAGGGAGGGAAGGAGAGAGTGAGCCGGTGAATGAACGTGTGAGGGAGGGAAGGAGAGAGTGAGCCGGTGAATGAGTGTGTGAGGGAGGGAAGGAGAGAGTGAGCCGGTGAATGAACGTGTGAGGGAGGGAAGGAGAGAGTGAGCCGGTGAATGAGTGTGTGAGGGAGGGAAGGAGAGAGTGAGCCGGTGAATGAGTGTGTGAGTGAGAGAAGGAGAGAGTGAGCCGGTGAATGAATGTGTGAGGGAGGGAAGGAGTGTGTGAATGGCGGCAGGGGGACAGCAGGGGGACGGCAGGGGGACAGCAGGGGGACGGCAGGGGGACAGCAGGGGGACGGCAGGGGGACGGCAGGGGGACGGCAGGGGGACGGCAGGGGCACAGCAGGGTGGCCGTGAGCAAGCTCTGCTGCAGTGAAGAAGGTGGGGGACTCCCTTCAGCGCCCGCCCGCCCGCGTGAGCCTTACTTGGAGGCCGGGGGAAGCTCAGGAAGTGTCTTCGAACTTGGGGAGGAGGCAAGGAGCCGCAATTCACTCAGGAGAAGTGGCATCCGGGACATTCCCGGGGCGGCAGGCCTGAGTGATGCCCCTGATCCCCCAGGAGCCCTCTGCTCCCCAGTGGCCACGCCTGCTGAGTCATTGCCTGAGTCGGCTCCCACCCCCCACCTGCCTCCTGGGGGACCTGCCCTTCCTGCCCCCACCCCATCCCGCCCCCCCGCACGCAGCCCTGCAGCCCCGGGCGCCCAGAGCTCTGTGTTGGGACGTGTAGGTTTCAGAGCTCAGATGTCCTTCCAGCTGCCTTCCCACACGCTGCCACAGCCCATCAGATCGCCTCACAGATCAATCATCTGTCCAGGTGCTGGGGGGCGGGGGGCGGGGGTAAAAGGCGGTCCCTTGACCTCAGGGCAAGTCGCTGCCTCACCCACCTGCTTCTTGGTGGCATTCCCTCACCTTCCTGCCACCAAACCTGGCCGTGCAGGAGTCCACACCCTCCCTCCACGTCCCCACCTGCTCACCCAGCCCTGCCTGCTCCCTGCCTCCCGGCCCCTCTCTCTGAGGCATCTGCCGCCGCTCCCTTCCCTCCAGCACCCACCACGTTCACCATCTCCTCTTCAGAGAAAACCCCCAGAAACCACACCCACCTCCAGCACCGCCCCTGCCCCCTCCCCCCACCTCCCCTCAAGACAGGACCAGCCCCGGTCACCCCCAGCACGCCTCTCAACCCACTTAGTGGGGTGCTGTCCCCACCCTCCACTGAAATGGCCTTCTTGGGGCCCACGATGAGCCCCATCTTGCCGAAGCCAAGGTCGCCTCTGACTCCATCCCAGTGTGTGATGTGCCGATGCGCCTCCTTCTGCAGGGAAGCTCCTGGGCCTGGGCCTGGGCCTGGGTGCTCCCAGCCTCGCTGGGTCCCCCCCTCGCCGGGCCCCCGCCTCGCTGGGTCCCCCCCTCGCTGGGTCCCCCCCTCGCTGGGCCCCCGCCTCGCTGGGCCCCCCCCTCGCTGGGTCCCCCCCTCGCCGGGCCCCCGCCTCGCTGGGCCCCCCCCCTCGCTGGGCCCCCGCCTCGCTGGGCACCCCCTCGCTGGGCCCCCCCCTCGCTGGGCCCCCGCCTCACTGGGCCCCCGCCTCACTGGGCCCCCGCCTCGCTGCCCCCCCACCTCGCTGGGCCCCCGCCTCGCTGGCCCCCCCCCCTCGCTGGGCCCCCGCCTCACTGGGCTCCCCCCTCGCTGGGCCCCCGCCTCACTGGGCGCTCCTTTGTGTGGTGGCTGCCTTCCTGCTTAACCTCAGCCACTCCCAGATTTCAAAGACCAAACCCTCTGAGGATTCCCACGTCTATCTTCAGCCCTGCCCCAGCCCTGAACCCCACGTCCCACCAGTGTTATTGCAATGCCAGCTGCAGAGGAGGAGGGGGGGCCGAGGGCTAGTGGAGGGGACAGGGCTGAGTGGACCACAGGGGGCCTGGCCAGGAGCTCCCTAATGCCTGCAACGGTGCGTCACACACGGCGGCTGGCTGGTGGTGGCCACTCGTGGGCTGGCTCCCTGCCTCCAGCCTGCCATGCTCCCACTCATCTCCACGCAGAGGAACCCTGCGACCCTACTGGGACCTCCAATGCCTCCCCAGACGTCCTAACCCAGCCACCAGGGCCCGGTCCCTCTCCCACACGCCCACTCAGCAGCCAGAGCACCTCTGGAGACATGGGGCCCATCTGCCCCCAGCCAGCCCCGCCTGCTCCCCAGCCAGCCCCTGCGTTCAGGCCAGTGGAAACCGTGGTGAGTGAAAAATGCTAAGCGGTGTTTTAATGTTACTTCCTCTGGTTACTAATGAGGTGGCTTCTCGGTTTAAAAACTTCACTTGTTTTTAATTAGGTGTTTGTCTTTTGGGTGTTTTCCTTATACATAGGAGCTCCTTTTGTACGTATATGTCATCTATTATGAATTCAAATTCTTGTAGAAAAATAACATGTTTGGAAAGATATCTCTACCTAATAAAAAAGTAACATGCTAATTGACCGTACCTTTGCGACGCCCACCAGCCAATCAGGAGCAAGTATGCAAATTAACCCAACAAAGATGGCTGGTTAATTTGCATACACAGGTGCCGAGCAGCTGGGGGCCATGGTGACGACACTGGCACTCCACACCACTCCAGCCACTCCGGGCCTCTGGGCAGCGTGGGAAGGCAGAAAGGTGGCTCCAGCCAGAGCGAAGGCGTTGCCGGCAGCCAGGGGAAGGAAGGCCCATTCTTGCACGAATCTTCGTGCATCGGGCTTCTAGTTAAATCATAATTCTCATGCACATAGGAAACGAGGCCACCTACCATGTTACTTAACTCAGTGCTAAGGGAACCAATACGATGTGAAAGCCAGGTCAAAGGAGAATCTGAAGGAAGACGTGTGTGGGCAACGGGAAGGTGGAAACGAGTCTGCTGATCGGCGCAGAACTGGCGAATCTCCTCTGGGCGGCACCGGGCCCTCTCGGGGCTAGCTGCACTCTAAGACAGAACCCAGTCTGCTGTCTGTTGTACAAAGTTCATCTGCGTTGCTATGGGCAGGAAGCCTGGCCTCACCACCAGTTTTCTGTAGCTTAACCTCTCCCCTGGCAGAGCTGTCGCTTAAGAAAACGTTCATTCGTCCTCTCTGTAATGTACACCCTCCTGTCAGCTCTTTTTTTTTTTTTTATGTTATTCTTAAAAATACAGCTAAAGAGGACAGAGCTGTGTTTTATTTGTAATAAGATTTCCAATACATGCACTTATTATTTTAGGCTAATTTTCCCAACTCTCAACTTGTGATACTGTCCTATTACCACACAGTGCCAAAAATCAAATAAACACATTAGTACAATGTTTAGAATCATTATTAGCAGGAACTGGTAGTTACACTGTACTAGGATAGAATGAACCACCTCAGTAGCTTCTGAGGCTAATACATTTCTATCACCACAATTACTTTAGCAAACCTGGTTCCCTTCACTTCTGCAACATCATGCAGAGTTAGTGACCTCCTGTCAGCTCTTTATAATGATGAGGAACTTACCATTTTAGGATGTGTTCTCTCTCCTAGATGTCCTGAAATCCCATTCTCCGGGCCTTGGTGGGGAATGTTGCCATTTTTCTTTTCTTTTCTTTTTTTTAAAATATATTTTTATTGATTTCAGAGAGGAAGGGAGAGAGAGAGAGAGAGAGAAACATCAATGATGAGAGAGAATCATTGATTGGCTGCCTCCTGCACAGCCCACACTGGGGATCGAGCCCACAACCCAGACATGTGCCCTTGACTGGAATTGAACCCAGGACCCTTACAGTCTGCAGGCTGATGCTCTCTCCACTGAACCAAACCAGGCAGGGCGCCATTTTTTAAAAAATATATATTTTATTGATTTTTTTACAGAGAGGAAGGGAGAGGGGTAGAGAGTGAGAAATATCGATGAGAGAGAAACATCGATCAGCTGCCTCCTGCACACCTCCTACTGGGGATGTGCCCGCAACCAAGGTACATGCCCTTGACCAGAATCGAACCCGGGACCCTTCAGTCCGCAGGCCGACGCTCTATCCACTGAGCCAAACCGGTTAGGGCCAGGGCGCCATTTTTCTTTTCGTTCTCCCATTTATTCTGCTTTGCACGTGGGCGTTTCCAATGGGAGCACTCACATCTTCCCTCAGGCCTAGGGGATCCCTGTTGCATAGAAGACAAATGATTAATTCTCTCTTCTCCCTAATATCTACTCCTGGGGACTCCAGGAAACCTCTGGATTTGTCTTTGGTTCTTGATGAGAAGTCAGATGTTAATCACATCGTCATTCCCCTTCACAACACAAATGGTTTCTGTTGTGTGTGTGTGTTTTTCCCTCCAAACCTTCCAAGGCGTTCCCCTTTCCTCCGGCTTCAGAAGTTGAGCTGTGACTGACCCAGAAGTGGTTGTAACCTGTGCTTACTGGCACCCTCCTTGGGGTTTGCGGAGCTTCTTGGGTCTGTAAGTGAATGGTTTCCGTGAATATGGGGAGGTTCTCAACTGTGTCCTCACATTTTTCTACCCCTGGATCCATCTCTCTCCTCTCCTTCTGGGACGCCAGCTCTATAAATTTGGACCACGTGGTATTGCCCCACACGTCTCCAAAGTTCTGTTCTCTCATCCTCAGCCTTATTTCCCCTTTTTCCCTTTGGGTTGAAACTTTCCGCTGATCTGTCTTCAGGTTTACTCATCCTTTCTTCTGTCATCCCCAGACATGGAGGCCATCTAGTGAACTTCTACATGTTGGGTTATGGTCCCTTTCAGCTCTGGGATACCCATGGATCGTTCCCACGTGTCCATAGAGATTCCCTATCTGTGTGCTCATTGATGCCATATTTTCGTTTAACTCCTTTAACATAGTTTCCTCTGAACGCAATTTTCTCTTTAGCTCTTTGAACGTATTTACGGCGGCGGCTTTGAAGTATGCAACTGCTACATCTGAAACCCGAGCGGATTCCGAGCTCCTGTCTGTTCACTTCCTTTGTGAGGCCGCATTCTTGCTCCTTTGATGGTCTAATGCTTTTTGTGTGAACACTGGCTATTGAAGAACATATGGTAGCAGCTCTGAAATCAGCAGCTGAGTCAAGGAAGGCGAGCAGGGGCCAGAACATAGCAGGAATCACAGGCATAGGAGGGGAGGGGACAGCCCCAGAATCCAGCAGAACTCTCGTATTGCCATTTGCTCTGCCCAGAACGATTTTCCTCACGATTCTCCTTCCTCATTCCTTCTCATCAAGCTAGACTTGGCTTCAGAATCACCCCCTTAGGGAAGTCTCCCCAATAATCCTGACCAGGCTAGGACCCCTCGTTAAACACGTTTATAAGAACTTTCTACAACTGCAGTAATTACACACTTGTTTGTATACTTTCTCCTTTCATGTCTATCTCCCCGACTACCCTGGCAGGGGGAGGAGAGCGAGGACGAGCCGGTGGGTTCCCACGTGTCTGGCACGCAGAGGCGCTCCGTAAATATTTGCTTAATGAGTGAACCTTGCCCACGGTGCCTCCAGGACGTTTTCCCAATCCGTCTCACCAGGAACTCCTAGGTGTTCATCCCCTGAACACCCACGGGTACTTATAATCTCTTATAAGCACTTCCTTTCATCTTTCTACACGCTTTCCCAATCTAATAGTTTAGCATTTTACCTTCGATTCCTGTGCATCCTTTAAAGCCTCTTCCACAGCCATGTTGGAAACGTGGAAGCCATATTTCTCTTCTGTAAGTAACCTTTGCAAATATTTTGTCTTGTCATTTTGGGATTTTGGCATATTGAGGTAGAACGACAGCCCTAACCAGTTTGGCTCAGTGGGTAGAGCGGCGGCCTGTGGACTGAAGGGTCCCAGGTTCGATTCTGGTCAAGGCCATGTTCCTTGGTTGTGGGCACATCCCCAGTAGGGGGCGTGCAGGAGGCAGCTGATCGTTGTTTCTCTCTCAACGATGTTTCTCTCTCATCGATGTTTCTCTCTCATCGATGTTTCTCTCTCATCAATGTTTCTAGCTCTCTATCTCTCTCCCTTCCTCTCTGTAAAAAAATCAATAAAATATATTTTTTTAAAAAAATAACTACAGTTGGCCCTTGAATAATGTGGGGATTTGGGGCGCCAATCCCACACACAATCGAAAACCCACATATCACTTTCGACTCCCCTAAAATTTAACTGTCTCTTGCCCTCCATGGGGAATTGGTCCCAGGACCCCGCACAGATGCCAAAACCCATGGGTGCTCGAGTCCTCTACGCAACGTGGCGTAGGCCAGCGCTTCCAGCCGGCCCTCGGGATCCATGCACGCCCGGCCACGGATTGAAGGCAGTAGAGGCATTTATTGAAAAAAGTCCACGTGTCAGAGGACCGTGCGGTTCAAACCCGCACTGTTCAGGGGTCATCTGTATTGTCAGTTACATATGTCCCCCCTTTTGCCACTTGCCTTCCACTCTGCTTCCGCTATTTCTCCCCATGGGGAAATTTTTATTTGTATTTAGCACAAATCTCCCTTATTTTTTTCATGGTCTCTGATGTGGTTGTCGTTGCTCAGGCGGAGTTTCATTCACCTCAGAAGTATGTAACTATCTATATTTCCTCCAGGTGCGTTTACGGTCTCAGATTTTACCTTATGATTCTTAATCCATCTCACGTGCACCCTGGTCTAAGAGGGAGCGTGGGTTCAATGCCATGTCCTCCTCAGAATGGTTGCCAGCTTCTCTACCCGATTTTAAAAAAAACAACAAAGCAAAGCTGCATGCCCCCCAGGGAACTGGCACCCCACACCTTCGTTTCTTTCTAGACTTTCTATCCTGTTTGCTGACCCACCCATCCCAGTGACTGTCTTTATAATGCACTAGAGGCCCAGTGCATGAAATTCGTGCATGGGGGGCGGGGGTGGTGTCCCTCAGCCCAGCCTGCACCCTCTCCAATCTGGGACCCCTCGAGGGATGTCCGACTGCCCCACTGGGATTGGGCCTAAATGGGCAGTCGGACATCCCACTCACAATCCAGGACTGCTGGCTCCCAAATGCTCGCCTGCCTGCCTTCCTGATTGCCCCTAACCGCTTCTGCCTGCCAGCCTGATCACCCCCTAACCACGCCCCTGCCAGCCTGATTGATGTCTAATTGCTCCCCTGCCAGCCTGTTTGCCCCCAATTTCCCTCCTCTGCCGACCTGGTCAACCCTAACTGCCCTCCCCTGCAGGCCTGGTCACGCCTAACTGCCCTCCCCTGCAGGCCTGGTCACCCCTAACTGCCCTCCCCTGAAGGCCTGGTCCCCCACAACTGCTCTCCTCTGAAGGCCTGGGTCCCTCCCAACTGCCTTTCCCTGCGGGCCTGGTCGCCCACAACTTCCCTCCTCTGCCGGCTTGGTCACCCCTCCCCTGCTGGCCTGATTGCCCACAACTGCCCTCCCTTGCAGGCCTGGTCCCTCCCAACTGCCCTCCCTTGCTGGTCATCTTGTGGTGGCCATCTTGTGTCCACATGGGGGCAGGATCTTTGACCACATGGGGGCAGCCATCTTGTGTGTTGGAGTGATGGTCAATCTGCATATTACTCTTTTATTAGATAGGATAGAGGCCTGGTGCACAGGTGGGGGCCAGCTGGTTTGCCCTGAAGGGTGTCCCGGATCAGGGTGGGGGTTCCCTTGGGGCATGGAGCCGCCTGGGCGAGGGGCCTGTGGTGGTTTGCAGGCTGGCCACGCCCCCTGGCGGCCCAAGCAGAGGCCCTGGTATCTGGGGTTTATGTATCTTCTATCATTAAACTTTGTAGCCTTGAGTGGAGGCCTAGGCCGGCAAGGGCAGGCGGAAAGCTTGGCTTCCTCCATCGCCGGGGAAACCCAAGCCTCCCTCCTGCTCCCTGTGGCCACAGCCATCTTGGTTGGGTTTATTTGCATATTCGTTCCTGATTGGCTTGTGGGCGTGGCTTGTGGGTGTAGCAGAGTGATGGTTAATTTGCATATTAATCTTTTATTAGATAGGATTTTACGGATATTAAATTCCACTTGAAATTACTTACTTTCCTCATTCTGCTCATAGGTACAGAGCTTCTGTTTTAACTTGGACACCGTCCTAGGTGCTGGAGACATAGCAATGGCCAACACAGACAAGAATCCTTTCTAGAACGTTCTTTCTGCTCAGACACCCATTGCTCATCCCTTCCAAATCCGGTGAAGTCAGGGGCTTCCAGTGCCGGAGGGTGAGAGGGAAGCATGGACCCGTGGCCCTGTGTCCCAGTGTTGGAAGGCGTGGGCCCAGGAACCCAGGGGACACAGTGGCCCCTCCGCCACTCCCACAGCCCGAGGCTTCCTTCAAGTCTAGGCCTTGGTTCCCGCAGACCGGTTCTCCCACCAGGGAATATGCTCAAGGTTCCACTGGTCTTTAGGCCTCGACTACATGTTGATTACTTAGGCCTTCTCATGCTAGGGTTTCACGAGGAAAAAACGTAGCCAGCACACTGGCAGGGCAGTTGGCCCTGACCTTCCAGAGGACCGAGTCCTGGCTGGTGTGGCTCAGTGGATAGAGCGTCACGCTGTGGACTGAAGGGTCCCGGGTTTGATTTCAGTCCAGGGCACATGCCTGGGTTGCCTGCCCCCCTCACCATCTTGTTTTGCAAACGTCCCGAGCCAGCAGCTTCCAGGGCGCTCCGGGGCAGGTGGCACTTCAGAGGCAGGAGCGGACATGAGTGGTGCAAGGGGTGGACTGTGTCAGGGACTTCTTTGGCACCATCTTGGCACCCTCCATCCCCACCTCTGACTCCAGCCGCCGCTGCGCCCATCCCAGTCGGCTTCGGCCAGCTGTGCACGGGCGCGCTGGACAGCCCCTCCTCTTGGGCCCTTGCTTCTCTGAGAATGTGCCTTGGGACACCCGGGGCGCCCACTCTGCACTCACACAGCCAGGGGTGCCAGGACGCCCGCCTCCCTGGCGCCGTCCTTGGCCAAGGTGAGCGGGAGCTCTGGACAGATGCCCCCGCCTCACCCGCTGGGCCGTCGGTCCTGAGACAGACGTCAGAAGTGCCTGGCGGTTCCCGTAGGGCCGCGTGCCCGTCCCGGTAGCAGCTTTTACTGGGTCCCCTTGGGACCTCATTCCCAACCCAACTCCCTGCGGCCAAGCCTCCGTCTAGTGCTCCGTTGTCAAGGAAACCAGACTAGACACTCGTATGTCATTGTGGAGACAGATGACCGGAACACAGCTCACGAATTTGAAGAAACAGAGTAGATGCTGGGAACATGATCACCACCGAGTGGGGGGCGGCCGGCGCTCTAACCCGGCGCTGCCCAGTGCAGCCACGGGCCCCCCGTGCCGATGGACACTGAAACGTGAACGAGTTAAAATGAAATAAAACCCAAACCCAGCTCCACAGCAGCACTAGCCCCCGTCCCGGCCACGTGCGGCCCGTGGTGGCTGCGCTGGCCCGTTCCGAGCACCTGCGGCCCCCGTGGGGCGCTCTGTCGGCCTGTGTGGCTCGCTGCCTGCTGCTTCGCGGTTTACCGTCGACATGAGACCAGCAGGCAACATTGTTGGTTTTGCTATTTGCAGCTACTAACACAGGAGCAGATACTAATAGAGTTTAGAGAGAGGGGCAGGAAGGAAGGTGGGGGTGGGGGCAGGAATAGAGGGACGGAGGGAGTCCAGCTCAGCCAGCTACAGAGGGTGAGTTCTCGCCGGCTGAAATCACCAAAGCCTCGGGGAGCAGAACCTTCTTCGCCGCCTCCCTCTCAGCCTCACGCCGCTCCTGAGGCGGTGGCTTCGGTGTCTGGGTCAGTGGGTGCCCATGGGGCAGGCAGAACAGCCCGGCCCAGCAAGTCCTACCCGAATTCCACTGCGGGGTCTTGGAGGCTCAGGCCCCTTCCCTCCAGCTCCCAGCTCACCCCCGCCCCCGCCCTTGAGCCTTGTGGGACCGGAAGAAATAGCGACGAAAGGACAAAACCGACAGGGTTCCATCATGGCATGACGGAGGGAGAGTGAGTCCAGGGTGAGCAGCAAGGAAATGCTGACATTTACCGAGCACCTACTGTGTGCCAGGCACCATGTAGGGCTGCAATCTGATTTCACAGCAGAGGCAGCAGAGGCCTGGGGAGGGGACGCAGCCTATCGAGGGGCCCAGGACCATGACGGGGAGAGCCAGGGTCAAGCCCAGGCAGGCAGCTCCATGCTTGCTTCCACCCGGGACCTGAGCAGACCCCGCCCGGGGACCAGAGCCCAGAGCCGGCTCCCTTCCTCCCCTCCTGCACCCGAGCCCCTGAGGCCTGGCCATCGCCTCCGGCCAGCCTGGCAGCCCAGCCAGTGCCCGTCCCCTCTGCCCGGGGGCCTGGGCCGCCAACAGAGGAGGGGTCGGGACCCCCGCCAGCCAGCCGGTGGCCTTCAGGGCAGATTTCATAGCGGAGCCCCACCCATAAGGCTAGCTCAGCCAAACCGTCTTCCCTAACTGTCCCCCCCGCCCCGCCCCGCCCCGGCAGATCACCCAGCTCCTCCGCATGATCTGGGGGCGGGACCCACAAGTCCCAGGTGCTCACAAAGAGCCAGGATGGAAAATATGACTCGCTCCTTCCCCAGCCTGGGCTCACGTTTCCATTGCTAATTCCTGAGGAATCCGGTGAAGTAGTGGAAAGACCAGAAGGCGGGAGACCTGCTTCTCTCCCTGGCCATGGTTGAGGCCTAAGACGAGGGCCTCTGGGGCCGCGGGATCCTCTTCGGAGGGCGGCAGCCGGGGCCGTGGTGCCCGGGGCCTGGGGGCCTGACTCACCCACAGGCGGTGCTGGCCAGGCCCAGGAGGGTAGAGGGCAGCGGCGGTGGACCGTGGGGCTCGCATCCTTTCTGAGTTGCGTCTGTTTTCGAAATGTGTCTTCGGAAGTGAAGACCAAGCAGCCGTGACTCAGCACTTCCATTTCAGAAGCTGATTTCACTCTTGGTACAAAGGACTTGAGAATTCAAACGTGGCCCTCCCCCTCCCCCAGCCACCCCCTGGACTCTGGACTCTGCACGGCCAGGTATGGTCCCTAGAGCAGCCAGATGCTGAGCGAGAGGATGGGAGAGGGGGGGCGGGCGCCTTGGGCCCGGGCTGGCCATGCTGGGCCATTTCACCCCATCCGCACAGGGAGCTTTGGCGCATTATCGTGGCCATTTGCTAACAGAACTAGATCAACCCGTCGCCGTGCCTTCCTCCAGAAAGTCTCCCCTGACCCCCAAGTCCCACCCAGGAGCCCTGCCGGCACCCCCCAGCCTCCGGGACACTGTGCTGGCGCTGAGAGTGGCGCCCTGAGTGCTGGCACCCAGCACCCTGGCTGTTCAGAGGCGCAGGGGGCACCTGGGAGGCGCCCTCCCAGCAGCTAGATGTCTGAGGGCGTGAGGGGCCCGCCCCCAGCCTCCTGCCCTGCCCTCTCCCTCAGCCAGACCAGCTCCTGCTTTCATCGTTAGCTTGGGGGGTGCTTCTGGTCCAGCACCGCCCTCCCCCCTCCGCCCCCGTGAGGCAGAGGAGCAGGGCCATGTGCCTGAGGAAGGGATTTCCCTGGAGGATGGTGCCCTGCGCCTGTTAGAAGGCTCCACGCCCGGAATGCCCTGTCCCTGAGGGCTCCCACTGCCAGGCGTGGCCCCTGTGTGTGTCCTACGAGCTCCCTCTGTCCCCAGGGGTGTCCCTCTGCCTGGACTGCCCCGCAGGCCTCCCCCGCCCCAGCCTTCTGGGCCCTGCATCGCCTCCTCCTCTGAGGCTGCACTGTGCCCCCCCCCCCCCGCAGGCTTTCTCCCCACCACACTCAGCATCTGCCTCTCCGCCTTCCTGCCACCCTCCCGCCTCCAGCCAGGCTCTGAGCACCCCAAGGATAGCGACAGGGTCTCATGCCCTTCGGGGGCTCTGTCTGTCCCCGTGTCCAGACCAGAGGAGGCCTCGGTGGGTGAGACAGCTGCTGGAGACCCGGGAGGCAGCACGTGCAGGAGCCCGCACGCCAGTCCCGCCTTTAAACAGTGGTTCTCCCGGCCGGCGGCACGGCTCAGTGGGTGAGCGTCGACCTATGAATCAGGAGGTCAAGGTCGATTCCAGGTCAGGGCACATGCCCGGGTTGTGGGCTCAATCCCTGGTGGGGGGCGTGCATCATTGATGTTTCTTTCTCTCTCCCTCTCTGAAATTAATAAAAATACATATTGTTTTAAACAGTGGGTTCTACCGATTCATTTCTATCTAAGCAGATGGGAAGAATCCTCAGCGACCCCCTCTACAACCCCCTCATGTAGCAGCTGGGGAAACTGAGGCCCAGGAGGGAGTCTCTTGCCCACGGTCACCTCCTCTGAGCCTCTTGCTCCTGCCCCGGGCCCTCTCCGTGGCAGACCTGAGCTCCCAGCGCCTCGGTAGGAATGGACGGTGTGCGCACCCCCCCCCCCCCACATGCGGGCGCACGGGCCTCCCTCGCACCGAGGCCCAAGCCCCGTGCTCACGGCCTCTGCGAGAGGGGCAAACAGGAGCCAGGCCCCTTATCCGATGAGGACACCGAGTCCCAGGAGGACAAGTGGCCGGTCACCCTCCGGCGACGTCTGACCGCGCTGGGGGCTCTGCCTCCTATTTCCAATGTGTCCAGTTCAAGTTCACGGAAGGTGCTGGAAGCCCTGTGTCACCGAGTGCGCAGAAAACCAGGGCAGGCTTCTGACCTGCACGGGAGCTTGCTGGCTGCTGCTCTGCCCCTTCGTCACACGGTAAAGGCAGGATGAAGGGGAGGCCGAGGCCCTCTGACCCGCCCATGGTGTGGCCTGCCACCCCCTTTCTGGTGCTCAACTTAGCGGCTGAGGTGGGGGACCCTCCCTGTCCTTCCTCCTCGGGAAGCGGCAAGGAGACTCTGGGACCAGCCTGGCCGAGAACAATACCCGCAGCCTGTGAAGGGGACCTGGGACCTCAGCGGCCAAAGCAGATACCCAGCGACAAAGGCAAGATGCCGCACCGAGGGCCGAGGAGGGCGAGGGAGCAGCTTCTCCGGCTGCGGCTGTTACTAGGGCGACCTTCATCTCGTTACCGGCCATTTGGAGGGTTTAATAAAATAAAGCGAATAAAGGAAAGGCAGGGAGGCAGGCGGGGGAGAGTCACCGAAGAGCCTGAGATCCTGGGGACGTGGCGGGGCCGCCCCCGCCGTGCGCCGCGCCGGGAGCCCGCATTGGCATTCGCGCCGCGCGCCCCGTGCGCGCCCGCGCCGTCCCAGCCCCCGGCGCGCGGGACAGCGGCGCATTGTTCGCGCGGACCCCGGCGGGCGGCGCGATTTGCATGCGCTCCAGTCACAAAGGGTCAAGGTCAGGAGCGCGGGCCGCCCAGCCCCGCCCGGGCCCCGGCGCTGCTCCCCGCCCGGCGGCGGGAATGCCTGGTCCCCGCGCCCGCGCCGCCCCTGCGCGTGAATGGCCGAGCGCCGCCGCCGTCTGAGGCGCTTTGTGTCTCGGCCCGGCCAGCTGGGCCCGCGAGGGACGTGCCAGCTCGGCCGGCGGCGCCCCCGCCAGCGCCCCTCGCCCATGCTAATCAGCCTGGCAGCGCGTCTGGGCGGGCGGCCCGGCCGGGAGCCCCCCACGTTCCCTGCCAGGAGCCCCTCAGGTCCTCCTGCGGCCGCGAGGCCCCAAATCCCTGCCAGCACCCCCCCACCACCACCCACTGCCCACCCCTCCCACCAGGAGCCCCCGCTCCGTGAGAAAGGCAAGGCCAGATGGGGGAGTGGTTGGCCTAGGACCCGCTCCGGCCCCCCTCCTCCCCCCGCGAGGCTGGTTTCAGACCCACCTCCTCCAGGAAGCGGCCCTTGACCCCTCCTTCCCGCCCCCACCGGCCCCGGAGGCATTGGGCTGAGCCCCAGGGCACCGCCGGCTCTCAGCGGCCCGTGCGGGCTCTCCCCGGCCCCGGGGGCGAGCGGGAAGGGGTCGCAGACATCTGGAATCCACAGACTGGTCCCATTTCAAAGGGAATGTTGCAGACCCACTGAAGATTGCCAGCTTTCTCTTTTTCCATGTCGGAGCCTTTAGAATAATTATAATTTCCTTGTTCAAAAGGGTATTTTTAAACCTACTTCTTGAGAATCTGCAGACAAAGGCCGTTCCTCCCTGCCGCACCGGCACCGGCGTGGCGTTAGACATAACCTGCGGTGAGCGCCGATTTGTCGTTTCACCCAAACAGTGGCAGGCGTGGTGGCCTCAGCCAGGCCTTCCTGGGATTGGGGTCCCCTGCGAGGCGTCCCTTCCTTTGGGCCGTGTGGGTCTCCTGCCATATCCTCTGGCTCTGGGGTCCCACACTGGCGGCTCTCACAGGCCACCCGGGGTCCCCGGCCGAGGCCCACAGTGAACCGTGAGGAGCGCCCCCGGTGTGGCCTGCGGCTGGGGCACAGGCCTCTGCGGCCACTAAGATGGGAGAAGGTTTGTGAGGACAGAGATGGGGACAAAGCACAGATGCCCTCCGTCCGTCTGTCCCCGTGTGGGAGACAGGGCCGTGCGGATGTGCGGAAGGTGGCTAAGGGCCTCGGCCCTCCTGGCACAGGTCATCAGCTCACCCCTGGAGGGGCGGGCAGGCCGGGGGCCTTTGAGTGAAGCGGCTGCACTGAACCTTGCAGAGAGTTCTAGAAGGAACTCAGCCTCATTCCCAGGGCAGGTGACCCCGTGGACACTTTGCCCATTGGACTGCAGGCACCATCGGTAATGCCCATGGAAACCCCGTCCCTGCCTCAGAGCTGGGAGGCGCTGGTGGGCACTGAGGCCCAGAGAGGGAGGACTCTTGTCCAAGGTCACCCTGGACAGACGATCGCTCTCTTAGGTAACAGAACGGCGAACGTGGTTTTTCGTTTTCGTTTGCTTTTGAATCCCTTTCCGTCAAGAAAGAACTCCCAGCGTTTCCGTTTCCGGGTGACGGCGTGTTTGGAACCCGATGTCTGCATTAACTCCGACCAGCGCTCCCCCTCCTAGGAGGGCCCTGCTGCTGCTTTCACCGGGCTGTGCAGGCTGTGCCGGACTTGCTCCCCCAAACAGGATGTGACTGGACACTGGCCACAGGCCCTGGGCTGGGCTCCGAGAACACGGAAGGCTCAGATCCTTGCTCTCCGGAAACTAGCCCAGGGCGGCTCCAAGGCAAGGCTTGTCACCCAGGCTGGAAGGGCCAGGCACTGCAGGGGCGGCTTGGCATAGCCACGGGATCAATCCAGGAGAGCTTTCTGGAGGAGGTGGCAGCTGAGCTGAATGGAGGTGGCAGCTGAGCTGAACCTGCTCAGGTGCTTGCTCAATAGCATTAGCTGCTGCTGTTGTGTACGGTAGGAGTAAGGAAGGGGAGGAGCTTTGGGGGGGGGCATTGTGGGTGGGAAGAACATCCCCTTCAGAGGAAACAGCATGTGCTTGGAGAAATGGGAGGCAGCGGTGGAGAAAGGCTGGGAGGTGGGGCTGCAGAGAGTAGCAGGGGACCCCCCTGGGGTGGTAGAGCATCAGAAGGTTTGAAGAAGGTGGGGCAGGCAGCAGTTAGGGGGCTGACTAACCAGAGGTGGGGAGGCCGTGGCCCAGGGGAAGGAGGAGAGCTGCTTATGATGAATGTGGAGAGGGTGCCCAAGCCAGCCCCAGGTTTGGGGGTGAGCCCCTGTATGACTGGGCCAAGAGCTGTGGCCACTGAGGGTCACACAAGACACCCTGTGCTGCGATGCGGGGCGGGGGGGCCTGCATGAGGGAGGCTTGCGGGGTGGGGGTCCTGGGGTGACTGCTTGATGCAGGATTCCTGCTTCATAGCAACGTGACCCCACAGTGGTGCAACGGCCCGCCCTCCAAGCCAGGTGCAGAGCCGGGGGTGCCTGGTGGGGAGCTGGGGGGCCTTTCACACCCTGCCCCTGGGCCAGCAGCCCTGACGGTGCCAGCTGATAAACAGTGGAAGGTACTGGGGCCTCCAGGGGCAGGTAGGGGTCAGCCGTCCCCAGGGGCAGGGGCCACAGGGCGGGGCCATTGCCCCAGCAAAGCTCAGAGCTGGGCCCTCCCTGCCCGCGCTCCTTGGGGGTGCTGAGCAAAGGTGAGAACAGCGGCCCACGGCGGGGGGCCCCCAGGGACAGCGGGGCCCAGGAGCAGCGGGCCCTGCCATGACAGGCCTCCTGCCAGGTAGAGCTATGACACGTCCGTGTAAAAGCCACACCACACACCCAGGCTGCTGGGGCTGCAATGATGGTGCCCCTTCCTGGAGGGGCCGGTGGGTCATCGCGTCCAGCGCCTTTAGAAGGTGAATGCTCTGCCTTGCAGCCCCCTCCCAGGGGTCCCCATGGGAATGACTTGCACAGCGGGGTGCTCACAGCCACACTTTGGTTGGCGTTCTCCTGGAAGCCAGCAAGAAGCGCTGGGAGCGGAGTCGCAGAGGGAGCAGCTGAGCCAGGGTTCTCCTGCGGTTACCAGAAAGGAGGCTATGGCCGAAACCGGTGTGGCTCAGTGGATAGAGCGTCGGCCTGCAGACTGAAGGGTCCCGGGTTTGATTCCGGTCAAGGGCACACGCCTTGGTTGGTTGCAGGTTCCCTGGTCCTGGTCAGGGTGTGTGCAGGAGGTAACCAATCGCTGTATCTCTCTCACATTGATGTTTCTCTCCCTCTCCCTCCCACTCTCTCTAAAAGTCAATGGGAAAATATCCTCAGGTGAGGATTAACCAAACAAACAAAAATGTAGGCTATAGGCAGGGGTCCTCAAACTTTTTAAACAGGGGGCCAGTTCACTGTCCCTCAGACCGTTGGAGGGCCGGACTATAGTTTAAAAAAAAACTATGAACAAATTCCTATGCGCACTGTGGGCCCGGGATGAGTCGGCTGCTAAGCAGGACAGGCAGCGGCACCCGGCGGGCTGGATACATGTCCTCGGCGGGCCGCATGTGGCCCGCGGGCCGTAGTTTGAGGACCCCTGCTAGAGCCCTAGCCGCTTTCGCTGTACCTCAGTTGCAGGCTCCTCCCTGGCCCCGGGCCCTGGTCAGGGCTCGTGCAGGAGGCAACCAATCAATGTGTTTCTCTCACGTCGATGTTTCTCTCTGTCTTTCCCTCTCTCTTCTCCTCTCACCAAAAATTAATGGGAAAATATCCTCGCGTAAGGATTGAAAAAAAAAAAAAAAGGAGGCTATAGAAACATATTCAAAGGCAGGGTGAACTGTTTGTTGCGTGTTAGTGAGAATGCAGGTTATAGGCAGGATGTAGGGCCACAGGAAGTATTACACAGAGAAGAAAGGCGGGGCGAATATATCCCCGCATGGCAACAAGGAGCTGGAATTCTCTGTATTTTCTCCTGGGTGCCTTTCTGTATTTGCAGCGTTGTTAACAATGAGCGTGTATTATGTTTGCAATTAAGAAAAAGAGAGTCAAGTGTTTGTGTGTGTGTGTGTGTGTGTGTGTGTGTGCATTTCAATGGCCCAGAAGAAAAGACCAAGTTCAGATAAAGGACCCACAGTGACTCACTGCTTCCTCAGAGCAGGTTTCTCTCTCGCAGCTTGGGAATTATGATGGAAAATACTGGATCTATAAGACCTAGCCCAGCCTCCGTTTTTCCAGAGCAGGCCCGGCCCCCCGAGGGTTGTCCCTGACCGCCTGGGCAGCGTCACCCCCCCTCCCACACACACACACACACACACACTCCCCAGCTTGCTACATGTGCAGGCCTTGTCCCACCAGGCATTTTTGGAAAAGGCATCTAAGAGATCTTTTCCCCCCACAGAGATGTCTTTTTAAAAAAATATACTTTATTGATTTTTTACAGAGAGGAAGGGAGAGGGATAGAGAGCTAGAAACATCGATGAGGGAGAAACATCGATCAGCTGCCTCCTGCACACTTCCCACTGGGGATGTGCCCGCAACCAAGGTACATGCCCCCGACCGGAATCGAACCTGGGACCCTTGAGTCCGCAGGCCGACGCTCTATCCACTGAGCCAAACCGGTCAGGGCAGAAATGTCTTTTTGTGAGAGTGGCAAAATGTACATAATATAAAATTTACCATTTCAGCAGCATTAAATACATTTAAGTACATTCTCATACTTGCCGTCATCACAAATATCCTTCCCAACTTTTCCATCATCTCAAACAGAAACTCTGTACTCATTAAACACTAGCTCCCCATTCTCCCCTCCCTCCTGCCCCTGGCAACCACCACTCTACTTTCTGTCTCTATGGATTTGAATTAAACTAATCTACGTACTTCATATAAGTGGGATCATGTGACATTCATCCTTTTGTGTCTGGCTTATTTCACTGAGCATGTTTCCAGGATTCATCCATGTTGTAGCATGTATCAGAATGTCATTCCTTTTAAAAGACTGAATAATATTCCATTTTATGTATAAACCACTTTTTGTTGATCTCCTCACCTGTTGATGGCCATTTGAGCTGTTCCCACCTTTTGTCTATTGTGAATGATTCTACTATGAACATGGATGCATAAACCATCTGTTACAGTTCCTGCCTTAGCTGGGTTGGCTCAGTGGATAGAGCGTCGGCTTGGGGACTGAAGGGTCCCGGGTTCGATTCCTGCACAAGGGCACATGCCTGGGTTGCAGGCTCCATCCCTAGTGGGGGGCGTGCAGGAGGCAGCCGATCGATGATTCTCTCTCATCATTGATGTTTCTATCTCTCTCTCCCTTTCCCTTCCTCTCTGAAATCAATAACAATATATTTAAAAGAAAAAGTTCCTGCTTCCATTTCTTTTGGATACACAGCTTGGAGTGAAATTGTTGAGTCGTATGATAATTCTATGTTTAATTTTCAAAGAACTGCCATGATGTCTCTCTCCACGCAGCTGCACCGTTTCCATGCCCACTAGCAATGCATGAGGGCCCCAGTTTCTTTACATTCTCAGCAGTGCATCTTATTTTGCTTATTAATAGTCTTCTTAATAGGGGTGAGGTGGTATTTCGTGTTGGTTTAGTTTGCATTTCCCTAATGATTAATGACGTTGAGCATCTTTTCATGTGGTTACTGGCTAGTTGTATATCATCTTTGGAGTGATGTCTATCGCCCACTTTTTAATTGGGTTTGTTATGTTGTAGGAATCCTTTATATATTTTGCATATGAGAGATACTTTTTAAAAAAATATATACAGTATTCTTGGGTCATATCCTTTGTCAAAACATTTATTACTTTTTAAATTTGGAAAACATAAAAAAGAGGGGGACAAGAAGCATTCGTGATTATATTCTTTGACTCAGCAATTCCACACCTTAGGGATGTGTAAGTTTTCATGAACATGCACCAAGATTTAGCTATCAGGTGGAAACCGGTTTGGCTCAGTGGATAGAGCGTCGGCCTGCGGACTGAAGGGTCCCGGGTTCGATTCCGGTCAAGGGCATGTACCTTGCTTGCGGGCACATCCCCAGTGGGGGGTGTGCAGGAGGCAGCTGATCGATGTTTCTCTCTCATCGATGTTTCTAGCTCTCTATTCCTCTCCCTTCCTCTCTGTAAAATATCAATAAAATATATTTTAAAAAAAATTTTAAAAAAAGATTTAGCTATCAGGACATTCGTCATAAAAGAAGGATGGATGAGATGGAAACTGTGAACCTCAATGTGCAATCATAGCAAATATGTTCAATAAAATATGGACCAACCCACACAGGGCTGTGTGGTAGCAAATGGCGTTAGGTGAGCACCCGGTGACGTGGGAGCATTTAGAATACAGCCATGCATGAAAGCAGAATGTTACCTAACAGTATGCCCAGTACCATGCCGTTTTTGTTTCAAAGATCTGTGTAACTGCGTGAAAAAGAAGGAGAAACCTATAGAGTTACTAAAAACAAAACAAAACAAAACAAAAAACTCAAGGCCAGAGCCCATGCTGAGCTGTCGGCCTGCACTTGCTCTGTGAGGTTCTGAAAGATTTCTCACTTCTGTGTGTCCATTCCTAGGTTTCCCAAACTGCCTACTGTCTGGTTATCTGGTTGGGAAGGAGGAACAAATAAAATTAGCAAACCTTAAAACACGACAGTTGAATGAAAATTTGTACTAGATTAAATTTAGCTCAAATATCTCCGGTTCGCGAGCAAAGGGCGGGAGGCCAGGAGGGCGGGGCACGGAAACTGAAATCAACCACGCGGGAGCGGGAGCACCGAGGCCCCGCCCAGGCCGCCCGCAAGACCCCGCTCCCAGCACCGCCGCAGTGGTGCCTTCCAGAGGCTTCGGAGCCACCTGCGCGGAGGCCCCGCCCATGGCCGCGTAAGGCTCCGCTCAGGCCCCGCCCCCTGCACTGCGCCACTACGTCCGCACGGCCCGCCGCGCTGGCAATTGGACACGGCCGCCAGAGGTCCAGCCCCCAGAGCGCGGAGGCCACGCCCCGAGCGAAGCCACGCCCCCTCGGGTGCGCCGGCGCGTTCGACCGGCCCACCCACGGCGCCCCCGCGCGGGCTTCCGGAACGGGCATCGCAGAGGCCCCGCCCCCGGGCACGTAAGGCCCCGCAGGCTCCGCCCCCCGTGGTCACGCAGCGTCCGCGCCGCCTGGCTTCCGGAGCGGGACGGAAGGGCGGGCGGCCTGCAAGGTCAAGGCTGCCGAGTGCTGCCGCGGAAGGGCGCGGCTCCCCGGGGAGGTCCTGCGCGCACTTCCTCAGGTCCTCCTCGTTCCCGTCCCCGCCCACCCCCCCCACCCCCGGTGCGCGGGACGCGGAGGCCGCAGTGGAGACCTTACAGCCAGGGGACAGAGATCAAAGAGGGGCGCCCTCCCCCCTCCCCCCCCCCCCCCCGGACGCGCGCTGCTGGCCCGCTCTGCCCCGCGAGCCCGGGGGCGGATCAAAGCGCGCCTGCGGGACTGGCCCTCCCCAGTGGCTGCCCGGGACGCAGCGCCCTTGGGCAGGACGCGAGGCTCCCTTTAGGCCTCATGTCTGCTGTCACCCACTCTGCAGGGAGGAAGCTGGGCCCAGCGGGGCTCATCTGCCCCAGGCTCTGCCCCCGTGTTTGCTGGCTGGGCCTGGGGCCTAAGCCGGAGAACTGAAGCTGGAGTTAGTCCTGTTTCAAAGTTTGAAGTCCCAGAAATCATAATAGCAGCTGCCGTTTATTGAAAACCAGTGCCAGGCAGGCCTGGGACGTATGCCCCGTGTCATCTCCTTACTCAGAGCAGCTCTGTGAAGTGCAGGTCATGCCGGTCACCTCATTTCACAGGTGAGGGGCTGAGATCATAGCCCGCTCGTCCCAGGCCGCCTAGGAGAAGGGGCGCAGCCTGCGCTTGGACCCACATCCCCAGTTCTGTGTCTCAGCTTTTACGCTCAGCGCTCGCCTGGCTGCGTGGTACTAGTTCCCTCTCAGTGGGCACAGCTGGCCGCCAGCTCTGTTACTGACCTTCGCTCATGCTGCTTCCTCCTCCGCAGAGCTAAACCCCTCTCCTCCCTGAAGGTGCCCAGCGCCATGAGCTCTACCCCCAGAAGCCTGGAGATCTGTGCCAGGTGAGCACCCACCTGCCTGTTGCACAGGGTCCCTTTGCTCCAGCGATGGGAAAAGATGCCCTCTGTGCAGCATCCGACAAGAGGGCATAGTGGGTCATTCCCGGATGGCGCGTGTGCTGGACCAAGTGGGCCATGCCAGTGACGCCAGGCCAAGGAAGTGTGCAAGTGAGCCCCCGGGATACACACACAGGCTCAGTGTTGAGGACCCCGAACCCCAGCCACACCGAGGCTCCCTGCCTCTCATCTCCACCCACTGCCTCCCCGGGGGGCACCGAGGGGGCATCGTGGCTCTCGAGGTTGGTATACGAAGGTCAGGTGATGCTGGATCTCGGCAGCAGGCAGGGCTTGAGGCCCCGGCCCAGGCCAGCTCAAGGCCTAGTGCACATTTTGCAGCCTCCACGTGGAGCTCAGAGGAAGCCAAGCGCTTGCTTTGTGTTCTTGGCTCCATATGAAAGAACAAAGCGCGGGGACGGGTGGGCCCCTCTGTAAACAGAAAACACATGTTTCTGGGAGAAGGGCCCTTCCTTCCCCGGTTTCTGCTCCCGCGGACAAAGGCCGCCGGGCTTCGAGCGCAGGCCGGCCTCCGACCCAGGCCTGAGAGGAGGCGATTCTCCCAGCTCAGACTCGGGGGGTGGGGGGAACACCACCTTTTTAAATGGAGGAACAAGGACTGCTAGGTCCGCTCAGCAGGGGTGGGGGCCTGGAGATGGTCCCAGGAAGGAGGCCCCTCGGGGACCTGGCAGGATTTGGGCAGGAGGGAGGGAGGGAGGGAGGGTCGGGACGGACTGCTTTTGTCTTCCAAGCACTTGAGCTCTCGCTGAACTAGCTTCCTTGGGGCCCGCTGGCCCCTCGGAGGGCAGAGACCTTGAACTTGGAAGAGCGGCTGGGCCTGATGTCTGCGAAGAGCAGGCGCACTGAGATTGAGCGAGGGCCCGCTGCTGTGTGATCCCAGGATGTTTCTTAACCTCTCTGAGCCTTCGGTGTCTCATCGGTAAAAATGGGAATGCCAATATTTGCTTGTTGAGGATTAATAAGGTGATTGATGGGCGTAGGCCTGTCAGACACACAGGAGCCGATTAGTAAGTGAATGCAATCCACCCTTGGCTCAGTTTCCACGCTGAGCTGTTTCTGCAGCCCGGAGGGACCTCTGCAAACACCCAGGCCTCCCAGACTCCAAGGAGCACCCCTGCCTCCCCGGCCTCTGGGCACTGGACATGCGCCAGGGTCAGCCACCCCCCCCCCCCCCCCCGGCTGGCTGCGACTCTTCTTTGAGAGCAGCCGTCTCGGGACGGATCATCTTGTGTGTCACCCAGCAGCCTGATCTTTGTCCTCGAGGGGAGATTTGGTTTGGGGAAATAATGTCCTTCGGGCAAGCCTGCTGAGTCTGTGTGTGGAAGCCAAGCCACCACCCCCCTTCCCCCCCTCCCCCCCCGCCCCGTGGCTCCTGGCTCAGCTCCGAGGGGGGTTTGGAGGGAGAATGTGGCCCGGATCGTTTGGACTGGCCTCCGCGGGTGGTGGTGGGTGTGCGAGCCAGGGTGCTGTGCGTGTGTATGAAAACACAGGTGTAGTCAGCACGCCCCAGCTCAGTGGATGAACCAAAGAAAGCCACACTCGTGAACACAAGGCTGCTTTTCTGCTGTCGGCCCACGGTTGGATTCTTTAATGGCAGTCTTTGTGGGAAAGCCTGCACGTTTCTGACACGGGCAGACTGGGGAGGGAGGCGGGAAGCGGACCTGGAAGAGTGGGACGGAGCGGGGGTTCCTCCTCACGGCCCCTCGCCGGCTGTGCAGCCCCTGGCTGGGCCCTCCCGCCTCGGTGTTCCCTTCTGAACAGCGGGGGTGGCAATGCCTGTCCTTAACGGGGGAGGCAAATACCGAAAAGTGGGTGCGAACCTCCCTAAAGGACGAACACGGACACTTCCGCTTCTGGGATCCCTCGGGAAGGCCGCTCGGCCACGCAGAACAGTGCAGGCCGTCGGAGCGGCGCCCTCTTTCACAGCAAAACCTCTAAGAGACTGCACGTCGGACAAGTGACCGGTGTCAACCCGTCCCCAGCATGGCCTGTTCACAGCTCTCGGCTGCTCCGGGCAGGACACACACAGGCCGTGCCCACGGGCTGGCCACCCCCAACCTACGCCAGTGACATTGCTGGTTAAACTTTTTTTTTTTTTTTTTTTTAATTAGCTTTCACAAACCTCTAATCACAAGAGCCAAACACCAGAAACCACCCAGTTGTCTGCCAACAGACGAGCAGGCACACTGATGGGCACTTGAGGTTCTATCAGAAATCCATACGAAGGAGCCTATGGGTAGACGCGGCCACGTGGGTGAATGTCGCCGCCGCCGAGCAGGAGTTCATGCTCCGGGCCCCTGTGTAGGGCACGAGACAAAGGGAGAGCCACAGAGACAGGACTCAGATGGCTGAGCCGGGCCTGGGCCTGGGCCTGGGCCTGGGCGGGCCGCCTGCAGGGCCCGGGGCCGAGGGGATGACGGATGTTTTCTATCCTGATTGGAGTGGTTACGGGAGTATCCCTTCGTCAGAACTCACCGAAAAGCAGTACAAGGGAAGGATCTTACTACATGGAAATTATTCCTCGATAAAGTTGATTATAAAAATTCGTTAGTATTTAAATTTTTATTTTTCAAACCCTACAGAGAATAATATTTAATGACATAAAATTCTCCCAGCATATTAAACAGAAAGATTCTGAAATAACGTAGAGTACGATCACACACACACACACACACACACACACACACACACACTCTACCTACACCCACGTGATTTGGAAATTATACCAGAAGGACTTTCAACAAAATGCATCCAGTCATTATCTCCCGGGTGATTTTTCTTGAGTACGCTTCTCTGCATTTCCCAATGTTTGTAACAAATGCTTTTCTTTCTATAAACAAGGACAAACATCTCTCTTCCTTCCTTCCAGCAGGCCAGAGACGGGCCGCGCTCCAGGACGCCCCCGTCCCACGTAAAGCGAGCCGCCTGGCAGGCGGGGGCGGCCGAGCAGGCAGTGGGGTGTGAGGGGTGGGCCCCCCTCCCTGGCCCTTTGGCCTGGTCCCTGTGGTTTCTGCGCCGAGTTAGTCTCAAGGGCCGCTGTGCCCACTGGGCCACGGAGCCCTGCCCCTGGGCCAGCCAGGGTGGCCCCGTTTGCAGTGTTGGGACCCTGTGTGCCAGTCTCCGTGCCGCCCTGGGCCAGGGGCGGGTGGGGCATCTTCCCCTGCCCAAGGAGGCCTCCTCCTTGGTGGGGAGACCAGCAGGCCCTGGCCGGGGGGCAGGCAGACCTGGGCCACTGCTGCGCTGTCACGCATCTCCCACCCACCGCGGTCCTGGGAGGGGTGGCCACTGTTGCCACGGCCACCCTGTCCACATGCGGGGGGGGGGGGGAGCTGAGAGAAGTGACTTGCTCAGCCATGCAGCTGGGAGCCGGGGAAGCTCAGACTCGACTCCAGGCCTGGATTCTCCTTCCTGAGCTTTCGTTCCCGGGCTTCCGGGCCCACACCGCGCCCCGACGCACGCGGACAGGTCCGGGCTGTGCTGCGGGGCCGCCTGCTCCCCACGTGGGTGGGTTCTGGTGCGATTTCCCACCGGCTGCACATTCCGGGGACCCGGCCGCGGGGCTCGGCGGTTAAAGTGAGTGAGCCTCTCCGAGAACAGGGCTTTGCCTGCTCTTGGAGCTGTGCGCCCCCACCAGCGGCCCCTCGCGTTGGGCCCCTCCCCTCCGGCCGGCTGGCCCGGACAGGGTGCCTCAGAGGAGACCTGAGGGGTACGGTTGCTTTCCCCTCCCTGACTGAGCAGATTCTACAACAGAAGTCGGACATTAAGCACAGGAGCTCCAAAGGGTTAGAATCTATTTTTTAAACCAAGACACAAATGGGAAAGACGGGCAGCAGCAGGCTCAGGCGGCTTTGTGATGGAGAGCCTGCATCGCCCGCACTTCGTGATGATAAACGTCATAACCTTACGGTCCTTGTGAACTGGCAGCGAAGGCTGTGGGTTCCACCCGCGTGTGACGCTGCAGGCCACGTGTGGTCGCTGGGAGTCCGCTCACCACCTGGGGTCTTTAGTCCTCAGAGGCTCCCGGTTTCCACTTCAGAACAAGTCAGTGAGCCCAGCCAGCGCGGCTCCGTGGCTGAGCATCCACCTAGGAACCAGGAGGTCACGGTTCGATGCCCGGTCAGGGCACAGGCCCGGGTTGTGGGCTCCATCCCGTGTGGGGCGGGCAGGAGGCAGCCGATCGGTGATTTTCTCTCATTATTGATGATTCTCTCTCTCTCCCTCTCCTTTCCTCTCTGAAATCAATAAAAACATTAAAAAATAAAATTAAGCCCTAACCGGTGTGGCTCAGTGGATAGAGCGTCGGCCTGTGGACTGAAAGGTCTCAGGTTCGATTCCGGTCAAGGGCATGTACCTTGGTTGCGGGCACATCCCCAGTGGGAGGTGTGCAGGAGGCAGCTGATCGATGTTTCTCTCTCACCGATGTTTCTAACTCTCTATCCCTCTCCCTTCCTCTCTGTAAAAAATCAATAAAATATATTTAAAAAATAAAAAATAAAATTAAAGTAAGTCAATGATGTAAAAGAAAACAGTTTTTAAAATGTAATGTATTTGCCCTAACCGGTTTGGCTCAGTGGATAGAGCGTCGGCCTGCAGACTGAAGGGTCCCGGGTTCGATTCCGGTCAAGGGCATGTACCTTGGTTGCGGGCACATCCCCAGTGGGAGGTGTGCAGGAGGCAGCTGATCGATGTTTCTCTCTCATCAATGTTTCTGACTCTATATCCCTCTCCCTTCCTCTCTGCAAAAAAATCAATAAAACATATTTTTTTAAAAAAAAATAAAATGGAATGTATTTGCAGGCCTGTTTCTATAGCTGTAGAAACAAAATGGAGTGGGACTGGCGGAAGGCTTTGGAGTGAATGGGGAGAAGAGGGAAACGCGTGCTCCCGCCCCCGCTCCCTCTGGATCCTCTAACTTTGGCGTGACAGCGTGTATGACTTCCACAGTGAGAAGAGACACAGCGCACGGACACTGAAAGTGGTCCATCTGCCCCCGAGCCTTCACGTCGAACCATCACCGTGACAGTCAAGGCACTTTTCATTGAGCCCCGGGGATGAGCCAGACCTGCTAACTCCCCACCAGCCTGGCTCCTCCGGGGACCCCCAGGTGGGAGCCGAGGCCCCTGCCCCTGGGAACCCAGGCCCCGAGCCGGCCCGTGGCGCCCACGCGGCGGAGCTGCGGACGGAGCCTGGATGGTTCCGACTCAGAACTGTGCTATTTCCATAACAACGTCCTGCCTCTTCAAGGTGAACACTTCCTGGAAGCAATGATCTTTGATTAAAACACGTTTATCTTGTTTATATAGAATCTGGGCTGTGACCCTGTTAACAACCAATGGCCAAAGTCAGGTTCAGGTTCAGGACCTACTAATGTCCTCGCTCGGGAAGGGAAGGTACACATTTTAAGACAAGGCCAGCAGGACACCGGGCAGGAGGGTGGGCAGCTGCCCAGGCCGGACAGGGTCTTGATGATTTTTTTTAAAAAATATATTTTATTGATTTTTTACAGAGAGGAAGGGAGAGGGATAGAGAGTTAGAAACATCGATGAGAGAGAAACATCGATCAGCTGCCTCCTGCACACGCGCCACCAGGGATGTGCCCGCAACCAAGGTACATGCCCTTGACCGGAAGCGAACCTGGGACCCTTCAGTCCGCAGGCCGACGCTCTGTCCACTGAGCCAAACCGGTCAGGGCAGGTCTTGATGATTTTTGATAGAGTGGGGGTGACACCCGCTCTGGGACCGGCTGAGCACCAGTGACCAGGGGCCAGAAAGCACCCGGGTTCGAGCTGTGGGAGGAGGTGCAGCGCCCGTGTATCTTTCAGCCCCAAAGTGGTTGCAGCTCAGGAGTGGAGTCCCGGGGAGAATGTGCGGGGGGGGGGGGGGGGGGGGGAGAGGGAGCAGGCAGGCCTCCTTCCGGGAAAGGCCAGGCCGCGGTGACGAGCTCCGCTGTACCTGAGGGATACTCACCGCCTGGTCTCCTGAGATGTCACCCTGGCCCCCGGCCCCAGCCCAGGCCCCGGGACACACGAGAGGAGCTGGCACCAGGCCTTCTCCTGCGAAAGCTCCGTACGCAGCCGCAGCCACGCCCTCGGGGAACGCAGCGGGGACATCGCTGGCAGCGGGATCTCCCGCCAGGGGCGCCCACTGGGCCTCCGGGCACTGGCAGCCTGTGGACGTGGTAAGCTGACCAGTATCTGAGGCTCCACAAACTAGCTCCACAGGCCGCTCCAACCAGCCCCTCTCTATGTCCTCAGCCCCCTGTCAAGTTCCAGAAGGTTCCAGGTTGATGAGCGGGACCAACTCTGGAAGGGGTCCCATTCGGGAAGTCATTTGAAGGGAAAATTCATTTCCCCTTCAGCCCTTGGAGGCATCACCCACTTTTTTTGGGACAAGAAGCAACGTGTCCCCCACCCCAGCCCCCACCCTGGCCTCCCAGCCCTGCTGCTCATTTTCCTTTAAAAAACAAGCAACCCCACTCCCGTCGGAAATAGCCCGAGTCAGGCCTGGCTCCCAGTGTTTTCTACGTGAACATGTCTTGCCGGGAAGGATGGACAGATGGACGGACACACAGGCCAGTGCAGGAGCCACCCAAGGCCGCAGGGCGCCCTGTGCCCCTCAGCTCCGGGTCTGGAGCTCCCAGGGCCCTCAGAGTCCTGGACTGGGCTGTCCCCCCAGATGTGTCCCAGGAAACTTGGCCCGGGGAGGCTTGGAACCCCAGGGCAGACATGGAGGACAGCAGCCAGGGAGCTGCCAGGCCCGGCCAGGCTGCGAACCCTCCTGCCTCGGCCATAGACCATCCCTGCGCCTGCAGGGGCAGAGCAGGGTCCCACATGCACCGCCCACGCGGGCTGGGGGCAGGTGGGCCTGGCCCAGGACCCAGGAGGGACCCCAGGAGTCCCAGCTGCCCCTCACCCTGGGACAGGAACACTGGGTAGTCCCTCCTCCAAGCGCGACCGGAGCCCCTTGTGTGCGGAGGGGACGGAGGGGGGAAGCCTGGGCCTGCTGCCGCCCCGAATGCCAGCCACCTTTCAGGGAGCATCTTGTGCCCACCTTCCCCCCAAGATTGCCCCAGGGCTCTGCGTGGGCGCGGAGGAGCGGCCTCAGGACGGGCAGAGCCCGGGACAGTGCGGTCCGGAGTGGGTGGCTGTTTGCTCCTTAAGAAAACACCAGCCCAGCTCCGGGGTGGAATTTCCAGTTCTGGGGCCACCGGAGCGGCGGCCTGGCTCCGCGTCTCCTCCTCTGCTCCCGGCTCCCGGCCGCGCTCTCTCTTTGTTGCCAAAAGCTCAGACGTCGCCGCCGAAACCCAGCCCAGCGCCCGCGAAGCCCGGAAACTTCCCGCTCCGCGGCTGGGCGGAAAGTTGGGGTCGCGAGGCCGGGGTGACAGCGGAGCGCTGCCCGGCCGCGCGCGAACCTCGGACGGTCCGCCGGCCGGACGTGAACTTGACTCGCGCGCGCCGCGCGCCCGCCGGACGCTCCGGGACGACCTGGTAAGCGGCGCGCGCTTTCCCGCCCTCGCCCTGGGCGCCCGCTGCGGCCGCGGGTCGGGGTCCGGGCGGGGCCGGGGTTCGGGCTCCGGCCGGGAGGGGGCGCCCGGGGGCGAGCGCGCAGGCCGCGTGGAGCGCACGGCTGAGCCCGCGCCCCCGCCCTCCAGACGGCCCTCCCGCCTCCTCCGAACAAAGACTCGGGAAGTTGGGAAGGGAGTCAGCCCGCATTTTCCCGCCCCCGCGGCCGGGCTGGGCGGCGGCCATCCGGGCTCTTAAAGGGGAAAGAAGCGCGCTTTCTTCTCTCCTCTTGTCTGGCGCGCACCCCCTTTGGCTAGAGGGGAGGAGGGGCACCGGTGCCAATGGGCTTTCAGGCGTGACCCTCGGAGGCCTGGGGTCCTGGCAGGAGAGGGACACCCCCCCCCCCCACAACACACACACAGAGGGGGTCCTGGAGCCTCCATGCACTTTGCTCCTGATCTGCCCACCTGCCTGCAGGGCTCCCCGAGGCTGTCCTGGGTGACCCGTCTGAGCAGGACCCCAGGTCACCCCCATCACTGCCTGGGGCGGGTGCCCAGCCACTGGAGGGTGCTTGGGGACACAGCATGCGCTGTGGTCAGGGCCTGGAGGAGGGGAGCCCAGCCCTGTGGGCCTTGTCCCTGGGAGCAGCCAGGGGGACCTGGGTGCCGCCCCTGTCTCATGGAGTGGTCTCTGCCTCCACCCCTCCCTCTGCCTGAGACCAGGCCTCTGCCCTGTGCGTGGCCTGACCCCTAGGGGACACCCCACCACGATGGGGGCAGAGCCCCGGAGCTCTCAGAAGGCCGCCCTGGCCTGGGGCTGGGGCATTTGGGTTTAACTGGGCGGCCCCCAAACACAGCAGGGACCGCCTGGCTGACAGTGGCCGTGTCCCCAGCCTCGCCAAGGCCACCCCTAACCCTCGTGCTCAGAGTCCTCCTCAGTCGCGGGCTGTGGGGCAGGGGTGCAGGGGTGAGTGGGAAGGCATAGGCCGGGGGGCCTGGGCAGGCCACCACCTCTGTCCCTTGGCCACTCCAGCAGGGCCTTGACGGGCAGCCTACGGGGTCAGCCAGCCGGTGGGCCACGTGGAGAGGGCGGACTGCGGGACAGAGAGCCAGTCCCTACGGGGAGGCCACACGCCAGCTGCTGCCAGGAGGGTGAAGGCCTGGGGTTCCAGAGCTCAGACTCCAGAAGGAAGTCCGGATTTGTGCCCCGATGTCCCCAAACCGGAAGCCCTGCAGCCACCCAGGAGACACATCCTGGGGCTGAACCCAGCCCGTGGCCGCCAGGTTACACCCCCTGTACACAGGTTAGTGTGGAAAGAGAGGCAGGTTTCGGGGTGACCCTGCTCCAGCTCTGAGAAGGAAGCCCCATAGATGGGGGGGCACAGGGAGCGGGCGGAGCTTACCCTCTGCCCCCACATGGGGGGGGGGTGTTCGCTTCCGCACAGGTGGCTCAAGTCCTCACGTGGCGGAAGCTGGCCTGCCTCTTCAGACCAGGTCCGCGTAATTAAGCTGATTTGAAGTTAGAATCTCCCTAAAGTGAGGGATCCAATTGCTCCGTCGGCAAATCCGCTGGGAAGCCCGCATGCGGGGCGTGGACCTGAGCTCGAACTTTCTTCCCCTCCCAGGAAGCGGAGGTGCTGCTAGTTATGAATCGTTGCGCCGGAGGCCGCTCTGCAGGGAGCCGGACCCGGGCCCAAACCCTCTGACGGCCTCCTGCCAGCTGGGCCCTGGGTGAGCGCCCTCACCTGCCTCACTCATCAAATGGGCTTAATGATAGTTCTGACTCAGTCCATGATGTGAGACCCGTGTGAACCCTTCGTGTGGCACTGGCACCCAGGAGGCACCCAGTTAGTGTGGCACTAGCACCCAGGAGGCACTCAGTGTGGCACTAGCACCCAGCAGGCACTCAGTGTGGCACTAGCACCCAGCAGGCACTCAGTTAGTGTGGCACTAGCACCCAGCAGGCACTCAGTTAGTGTGGCACTAGCACCCAGCAGGCACTCAGTTAGTGTGGCACTAGCACCCAGCAGGCACTCAGTTAGTGTGGCACTAGCACCCAGCAGGCACTCAGTTAGTGTGGCACTAGCACCCAGCAGGCACTCAGTGTGGCACTAGCACCCAGGAGGCACTCAGTGTGGCACTAGCACCCAGGAGGCACTCAGTGTGGCACTAGCACCCAGGAGGCACTCAGTGTGGCACTAGCACCCAGCAGGCACTCAGTTAGTGTGGCACTAGCACCCAGCAGGCACTCAGTGTGGCACTAGCACCCAGTAGGCACTCAGTGTGGCACTAGCACCCAGTAGGCACTCAGTGTGGCACTAGCACCCAGTAGGCACTCAGTGTGGCACTGGCACCCAGGAGGCACTCAGTTAGTGTGGCACTAGCACCCAGTAGGCACTCAGTGTGGCACTAGCACCCAGGAGGCACTCAGTGTGGCACTAGCACCCAGGAGGCACTCAGTGTGGCACTAGCACCCAATAGGCACCCAGTCAGTGTGGCACTAGCACCCAGGAGGCACTCAGTGAATGCTGGCTGCTGCTGGTTCACCGTAACCTAGGTGGGCTGAGGCCCCTCTAACACATCACCTGCTTCTGGGGCAGCTCAGGAATTTCTCCTCTCATCTCACGCCATTTCAGTTGCTTGCCTCTCCCCACGTTGGTGTTCCTTTTCTTCTCCTAAAAGCAACAGTCACTGACCCCTCCCCCCGCCTGCCGCCTGTGCGGAGCGCTGGGGCTGGAGCCACGTCTGACACGGCCTTCCACGACAGGCTGCCGCTGCCCGGGCACCTTTCTCGCCGGGACCGGGTTCTCCGAAGGCCCTTCCCACTCAGGGATGGTGTCTTCCGCAGAGTGCGCCCGGGTGGGCCCTGCCGTCTCTGCCGAGTGTCCCCAGAGACGAGCAGCTCACCCCCGCTCGGGCGGCGTGGCTGCAGAAGCTGAAGGAGGAAGCCCCAGGTGTGCCCAAGTCTCACTGGTAGGACCAGAGGTGCGACACACAGGTCCACGCTGGGTCTGAAGCATCTGGTTTTACCGGGGACACCCCACGCCTGGTCAGAAGGTCCCAAGAATTGGGTGAGTGCCGCTATCAGACGCCAGGAACGGTGCTGCACGTGGCCGAAGCGTGTTCGTACAGAACAGGCCCCATGTCCCGTGTTTGCCGGCGGCCCACGCAGCCAGGAGAAGAGAAGGGACCCGAATGGGAGAGAAAACACCTCCTACCACCCGCTGGCGTTGCATGTAGGAAGCTGGGAGGCAAGGCCATGGCACACAGAGCCTGGGGCTCTGGGCCGGACCAGCTACGGATCCGCAGGGCCCCGTGCAATGTGGAAGTGTGGCACCTTTTTGATTCTTCATCAGAAATGATCAAGAATTTCAGGACGGTCACAGCAAAGCATTGAGCCTGGCCCGGGCGCTCTGAGTGCAGGGACGTTCTGCGTGCAGGCCCGTGTGGCCGGCGGGTCACGGAGCCAGCCCGCGGGCCCTGCCCTCGCCCGTGTTCCTACTGCGTGCGGCCCGGAGCACCACAGGCAGCTCCACTGAGGACGCACGACTCTGCTTTCTCAAGGATTTCCCCCCATCGCTGATGTCACATGCTAATTTCAGAACATTTTCAATCCTCATAAAAGAAGGAAAAAAGTTTTCAGTCACCTGGGTAACCTCCCTCAGAAATCGCCGGGGCCAGCATGATTTGCTCTTCCTCCGCTTCTAGGAAGAGCATGATTTGAAACGAGATGAGCATCTTCGCACCTTATTATATGCATCCTTCTATCTTCTGCTGGTCCCACTAAATGCTTTCTCACGACTCACCCCCTAAAGTCCGAAGATACTGTCCTATGAGTTGATTTTTTTTAAAAATATATTTTATTGATTTTTTTACAGAGAGGAAGGGAGAGGGACAGAGAGCTAGAAACATCGATGAGAGAGAAACATCGATCAGCCGCCTCCTGCACACCTCCCACTGAGGATGTGCCCGCAACCAAGGTACATGCCCTTGACCGGAATCGAACCTGGGACCCTTCAGTCCGCAGGCCGACGCTCTATCTACTGAGCCAAACCGGTTAGGGCCTATGAGTTGATTTTTAATGACTGTTTAGTATTCCATTGGATGGACTTCCTTAACTCTCTCCCTGCTATGGGACGCGAGTTACTTCCAGCGACTTCCGGTTCCCCCTGCTATAAAAAGCACGTGGAAGAACACGTGTGCACACGTTTCCGCTTCTTTCCTCCGGGAGGGAAGGCTGTTAGGGAGACCTTTAAGTTCCAGAGGCTGTGGGGTTGGTTCTGAATTCCACCTGGGCCAGCGGCTCAGCCCCAGCGGCTCAGCCCCAGCCCCCGTGCAGCCACGGTGCTGAATGGATCGCCCCGCCTGGCATCCTTTGTTTCCGAGAAAAAAACCATCCCTCGACTGAGATGACTGACCTGGGAAGCAGCGAGTACTTTCCACGTGAGCACCTCCAGCTAGCCACGTCACAGCCACCCTGTGTGGGGGTGTCCCCAGCCCCCTTTACACACCAGGAGCAGAGGCCCTGGCCCAAGGACCCCCGGCCGGTCCTACTGTGGGAAGGACACGTTCATGATGACGAAGCAGACCATGGCCCTGCGTGCCACCAAACTAGGGGCAGGATTTGGGGACCTGGCTGCCTCCACCTGTCAGGCTGGGGATGGAATGAGATCATGCTTAGCTGGGGGTCACTCAGGGGGACACGCAGTAGTGGTGGTGAATAGAAGGGGGAGGAGGAGAGAAAAGATGAGGAGGGGCAGCCAGGGGGTGAGGTTAGGATTGGTGCCCTTGGGAGAGGAGGGCGTGGCAGGGCATCTGGCCACCTGATCGCAGGCTCCCCGCCCGATGGCAGGGATGAGGGCTGCTGACCCCAGCTCAGTGCCACCCACCGTGGACGGACGAGCAGCGTATGTGGGGCCAAGCGGGGGCAGGCCGCACCCCACAGCCGCCCTCAGAGGCCTCCGGCACGCTGGGGCTGGGGCTGGGGCTGGGGCTGGGGAGGTGGAGTGCTGGTTTGCCGCTGCTGCCGTAACAAAGTCCGCTGATTTCGTGCCTCAAAGGTGCGAGTTTATGAGCATGCGTTCACGGAGGTTGGGCGTCTGAAGTGTCTTGTGGCTAAAATCAAGGTGTTGGCCGATTCCTTCTGGAGGCTCCAGGGTAGAATCCGCTTTCTGGCCTTTTCCAGGGTCTAGAGCAGGGGTGGGCAAACTTTTTGACTCGAGGGCCACCATGGGTTCTTCAACTGGACCGGAGGGCTGGAACAAAAGCATGGATGGAGTGTTTGTGTGAACGAATATAAATTCAAAGTAAAGGAGCGGAGGGGAGAGCAAGAGAACCGGATAGAACAGCCGGATCCGGCCCGCGGGCCGTAGTTTGCCCACGGCTAGACTAGAGGCACCCACACTCCTTGGCTCATGGCCCCTTCCTCCGTCCTTAGAGAGGCGTTGGGTGTCTCCTCCGCTGACCACAGCTGGGAGAGGTTCTCCACTTTTAAAGACGGTGCGATTGCATTGGATCCACCTGCATAACCCCGGATGCTCTCGCAGCTCCCGGCCCTTACCGTCACCCGCCTGCAAAACCAAGGAGGACTGTTTTGAGGAACTTCCTGCCGGAGGCCCCAGGGGCCCCCCCCTCTGCTCACCTTAAGGCCAGAGGTTCTGGGAACTCAGGCAGGTTCTCTGCTCATCCAGGAGCTGCTCTTCCTCACCTCAACCCCCCGGGGTAGGCACGGTGGGCGCTGTTATCCCCATTTTACAGGTGGGCAAACCGAGGCCCAGAAAGGCCGGGTAATTTGCTTAAGGCCACACAGCTGGCAAGGGGCAGGGCTGAGCCTTGGTGATAGCTGGACCCTAAATCCAGGGCTCCGTGGTGCCGCTGTCTGCCTCTAGCAATACCAGAGGCCCTGGCTCTCCCTGGGCCCCAGCCCTTGCTTCTTTCCAGAAGGGGGGCAGGCCTTCCGGCCCTGTTCCCCGAGCAGGCTGTGAGCTCCGGCAGAGGGCCGTGGGCAGCCTGTGGCGGGGGGGGGGGGGGGGGCTTGCTTAATGTGCAGGGTCTGGGAGCCACCCCGGGGCAGGGCCTCCCTGCGGCCTGCACCCGGGGTGTGTGAAGGTGAGGCTGCAAAGGGCCAGTCTGTGCCCGCTGGAGTGGCAGTGGCTCTCCTCCGCCCAGCCCCCCAGTGGGAACTTGGGGGCGTCTCTCCCAGCACCGGCACGGCACACACGGGCCTCTGAATAAGAAACAAGGATGCGCGCGTCCTTGGGGCAGCATTTGAAGCTGGGGTGGCACTCGATACACGAAAGCGGGTGAGGGTGTGCACCCCAAGGCTGGGGGCAGGGCTCGTGCTCCCCCCCAAGCTGCCCCATGCAGCCCCACTGCCGCCCCGCCTGCGCGCCCGGCAGGGGAGGAGTTAAGCTGCTCGGGCACCTTGGCACATCGCGCTGCCCAGAACAGCCGGCTCCCACCCCCACCGCTTCTCTTCCTTTTTGCCGTTCCCTCCTTAATTAATCATCCGCCGCTGCCCCACTGAAATATGGAAATCGCGGCCGGAGACACGCTATCCCTGCGCGGCGTGGCCGTCCCGGCGGCAGGGCGGGGGCATCGGGCCATCGCCCGCCTCCTTCCGTGTGTGTGAAATTATGTGCACAAAGGCGCTGCTTATCTGAGCGTGTGAACTAAATAAATAAATAAGGGCTTTTGTTGGGGCTCCGGCTCCGGCACATGACTGTTTTCACTAAGCCGCCCATGTTGTCTGTGTCTTTATGGGGCTCGGGAGACGGGGAGGCCCGTGGGCCGGCCGGGCATCTGGGCCTCTCCCTCCCCTGGCACCGCCGCACCCCTCCCTCCTGCCCGGGCTGGGCTCCCAGGCGGCCTGGCACGGTGCCAGGCTCGCCGCGCGGGCAGCAGGGTGGGGCAAGCGGCGGCAGCGGAGGACGTGGCCGGGCGCCCTGGGCTCAAGCAGCACCCCAGCCGGGAGGCCGGGGCCCAGAAGGTGAGGGCACCTGGGTGGGCACCCGGGTGGGCACAGGGTGGGCGGCGGGCGGGCAGCAGGCGGTGAGGCGGGCTGGGCAGGCCTGCCGGGGGAGAGCGCTGGGAGAGCTGGGCACAAAGCAGGGCAGTGCCAGGCCTGGTTGCTCCCTCCCGGCCGGCCTCCCTCCCGCCCTCCCTCTGGGCGCACCCCCCCCCCCGCCCGGGTCCAAGGGGAGGCCAGCGGGCGTGCAGGGGGCCCAGGCAGGAGGGCGCGGAGCTGTGGCCGCGGGCAGAGGAAGGCCCGGAGAGGCGGGGCCCAGGGCTGTCAAGGAGAAAAACATCCCAAGGCCTGCAAATTGCTGCTCTCAGCTTTTTTTTTTTTTTTTTTTTTTTTTAACTCCTCCTGCTTGGGAGGAAAAAAAAAAGCAGCGCTTCCTCTGGAGGCGGATGCAAAAAGGATGCAGAATTTTAACCATCTCCTGCACCGGGGCCTCCCCAGCGCGCTGGCCCAGGCCTGGCCCGGCGCACACGGGCGGGACTAGCCCGAGGCCTCTCTCCGGGGCCCACCGCCAAGCCAGACCCATCCGCGGGCCTGTCCAGAGGCAGGGCGGCTGCAGGGGTGTGAGGGCCGGGGTCGGGGTGCCCAGGCCTGCACAGAGCTGCCACGTGGTGGGCCCCCAGGCATGTCACAGTCACCTCTCGGGTCACCTTCAGGGGTGCTTGACCGTTGGGTCTTTGGGTGTTGACTGTGGTGCCGGGGCATCTGGTTGGGGACCCCCCAGCGCTGTGCCTGGCGGGTCCCGGGTGCCGCCGACTCGGAGCCTCAGCCGCGCTGGGATCCTGGGCCTTTCTCATGTGGGAAGTGGTCTGGTGTCCGGCGGGGGCTCCACACACTGTGTGTTCAGGGCAAGGCTTCTGGATAAGTTCCAGGGGGAGGGAGGCCATCAGGTCACCGGAGAGAAGATGGACGAGCCCCAAATACAGACGGGGGCGGGGGGGGGGCGGGCCTCCCCGGGTTAGGGTGCAGAGCAGGCGGGAGTGCGGGCCCTGGCAGGATGGTCCAGGGAGGCACAACGCCCGGGGGCTCACAAATATGTTTTCATTTTAATGTCTCTTCGAGTCGGAAGAAAAAACGGGCTGTAATCGTAATGAACACATAACGGTGAATTCTGCCTGGATTACACCCATCTGTGTAGCAGGGCAGCCATAGATGTTGTTAATATAGTGGAGGGAGGGCCTGGAATGTGTAAATGCTGAGTCCATGAAAGTCGTGATGGGGTCTCGGGCTGGTCCGGTCTGTCCCGGGACCAGGGGTCAGATCTGGGGGCCATCTGGGGGCCATCTGGGGGCCCTGTGCCTGTGGCTTCTCCGAAGGCCGGCCAGGACAGGCGGACACAGGGCCCTCTCCTGTGCGTGTTTCTGTGCACACATGTGTCTTCCAAAGCTCCCCAGACACGTGTGTGCAAGACCCAGTTCCCGAGAGAAGGCCGTGGGCTGCCCGGCCGCCAGGGCCCAGGACTCCTGGCCCCGGGTGAGGGCTGTCATTGAGTGGGGAGACAGGGTGACAGCTTCTAGCTCCTGTCCCCTGGGAGACAGCAGGCTGCGAGGCCGTCCCCACCCCCGCACCCACACCCAGCACAGCTCTAATAGCAGCAACGCGAGCCGCAAACAGCCGCGGCCGGATTTCATGTGCCAGACGCTGCCTTTTTCAAAAAGTAAAAATAGGTGAAATTCACGATCCTAATACCAGTTACTTAGTCTAATACACATCCAAAACGGTATATTTCAGAATGTAATTAATTCCAAATTATTGATGAGACCGCTGGCTTTTTTTTTTTCACGTCCCGTCTTGGAGATCCAGGGTGTTTTACACCCACATCCCAGTGGCACGCAGACTCCGCATTTCAAAGGCCCAGCGGCCGCGTGCTGTGGAGGGGGACTGGGTCCCGGGCCGTGCAGGTTCAGCTGGTCTCCCACGGCCCCCCGAGTTGGGAGCCTGCTTTTCCTGCTCTTTTTTTTTTTTTTTTTTTTGCTGGTGGCCCTTCAGGGCCAGGGTAAAGGATGCTTCTCCCCTGGCGTGTGTGTGTGTGTGCGTCTGGCCCCCCTCAGCCGAATGGGTGGGTGTCGAGGCTGCAAGTGTCCAGGGCGAGGGGGGCTGCTGCAGAGGGCTCTTTGCGGGCTCCCAGACGCCAGGGGGACGGGCACAAAGGGCTGGCTTCAGGGTACAATAGTGGGGCGGTTAGTCACAGTGCGGGCAGCGGCCAGGCAGACAGAGATCCCTGTGTCTGCGCCTGGCCGGGCTGGGCCCTGCAGCTCGCTCCCCCAGCGGCTTCTCCTCCCTGGCTGTGGCCTTTTGTCTGCACCCCTCCCCGCGGGCCCATTAACCCCCTGCTGCTCACTGCCGCCTACCTGGCCCTCAGGCTGGGGCACCCTTCCCTTGGCCACAGCGGGCGGCCGGCGAGGGGCAGGGTCCTCTGGCGGGAGAAGCGGGGCCCAGGCCTGCCGGGTTTCCCTGGCATCCCGGGGAGGGAGGCTTCGGGGCAGGGCGCCCCGCGCTATTGGTGCGGCTCCCGGAAGGGTTTTCGGAGGAGCGCGAGCCGAGCGCGGGCTCCGCACCATCTCACCGGCGCCTGGAGCGAGCCGTGGCCATGCGCGGGCCCAGCGCGTCTGGAAACAATGAAAAGCCCAAACTGTGAGGGCGAAGGAGGGGCCCCGAAGGGGTGCCCGCGCTGTGTGCTTTAAAGTGAACAGCCCGATATAAACATTGGAATCCTGGGCCTCGATAGACGGAGAAGAGAAAATGAATTAGTCATGTCCCAGGCCTGTCTGGGGACGGTGAAAGCAGGCTTCTGCCGCATTTGCTAGTTAGCAGCTACAATTAAAACCTCCGCCGGCCTAGAGTCTCGGAGACGGAATTCGCTGTTTGTTGTGATTTGACAGTTAAATTATTAACACGTGGAGAAGGTAACGGCCCTCCAAAAGGTATAAAACACGGCGCGCAGTCTCTCTCCTTAATTTAAAAATTATCTGTGCCGAGATTCTGCACGTCGGCTTGCCTCTGCTAAATTAAAGTGACATGTGTTTTTATTTTAGGAGGCAGGGATGGTTTGCTGTGCCCCGTGCGAGGAGGGCAAGTAAAATAGAGGTTGTTTTTTTTTTTGTTTTTTTTTTTTAATGTGACCATCTACTTAACGACTTAAAAATTCCAAATGCCAGACATTTTTTCAGGGAGGGAATAAATGTCTCCCTATTTATCCATCTTACCTGTTGATTACATTTTATCATTCTTTAGTTTATAATCTAATCCTTGTTTAAAACTGGGGATGTCTTTGGAATCTAAAAAGCGTAGGTCTGTTTGCTCGGGGGACCTCCGTGCCTCCCTGCTCAGAATCCCAGCCCCGAGCCCGTCCCGTCCCCTCGCCGCCCGGGGCGAGGCGGCGTGGGTCTGTCTGCAGACGCGCGTGATGGGAGACATATGCTGAGCTCACACCCTTGTGCTCTGATTTATTTTAACCAGCTAAGATGATTTTAGCACAAAGAGGGGTGTACCTGACTTGCATTCTTCGAGCCCTGGCGTTTTCGAGCCGGGGAACCATTCTTTTTTTCCTTCCCCCAAACCCAAATTCAGAAATGGCCTTTTAGAGTAGGAGATGGCGCCTGGCTTGCCTCGGAACGCACTTTAAAAGAGGCTTGGGATCAGATGCATTTGATTTGTAGATTTCTCCCCATCTGTTGTTCTCCTGGGGCTGTGAATGGCCCACTTAAAAAAAGAAGATAAGGCAAACATGTTCGCTTGGGGCCACCCCGTCCTGCTGGGGACGTGAGCCTCAGAGGCCCGCATGAGATGAGTCACCGTCCCCTGCATGCCTGGCATTCGGCTCTCCTGTCGGCTTGGAAAAAAGACAGACCCTGCCTGGCCGAGGTACCCGCACACCTCTGCCGGGCCACTTCCCAGGGCCCCCAAACTCGGGGGGCATACTTCCCGGTATGTGAAACCGGGACCCGGTATAAATAGCATTATTTTAAAGCAAACCTCACAAAAATCTTCACTAATTGCAATTCCACCCTGGCTGCAGGCACCACCTCCAGTAATGGGGGAAAAAAAAACAAACCCTGGAATGCAGGAAACACACTCGATCCCCCCGGGGAAATTGTCTGCCCTGCAGGAAGGTGCCTGGACTGGAGGTCTAGAAGCTGCCGCGGGGACACCCAGAGACACAAAGCCTTGGGTTAGGTCCTGGGCTCCTAACTTAGACTCCCCGATTCCAAACGAGAAGGAAGGAAGGTGTCTGTCTGTCCGGCCCCACGTCAGGGTTGCTGCAGGGATACCGCAGCGGCGGGCGGCCGATGTTTGCACAGCAGAACCGCCCAGTTTCGTTTTCTGTCTGAAAGCGTTTCTCTAAAAAGGGGAACGCGCTAGAGACACGCGAACCCCCGTAATCATCTTTATAACTTTCCTGGCAACATGGGATTGTAATTATTTATGTAAACTCATTAACAGCAACTCACTTTATTCTCAGAATGGATTGTCTCTATCTGACGTCTAAGAAATATAGTTGTATCAGCAATACGATTGTTTCCTAATTAGAAAGGCGACGTAGGCTCCTTGGAGAAAATTCGGACAAGGCAGGAAAGGCATGGAAGGGGAAATTGTCCCTCCTCCTCCCGGGAGAGTTCTGGTCACATTTGCACGTAGGGCCTCCCCGCTGCCCTGGAGTCCCTCGGCCTCTGGTTTCAGATGCCTCCATGGTGCTTTCTGCTCGGTCCCCCTACCCTCCTTGTGCTTCTGTTCTGCTGCTCCTCTCGGGGCCTCAACCGCCTCCCTCGGCGGGCAGGCGCAGGTCCCGGTGTTTGTGGGGAGGACCAGACCCACGGCAGCTTGGCCCTGAGGCAGGACCCAGCCCTCGGGCTGATCAGGGCATGGACAGGGAGGGCGGGCCGCACATGCCAGGCTCCAAGGCTCCCAGCGTGGAGATGGAGGAGGGTCCGGCAAGGCCTTCTCCACGCAGGACAGAGCAGGGAAGGGGAGGACAGAGTGAAAGTCGGGCCTGAGGTTTTAAGTGTCAGCAAAGAAAGAGGCTTGGGCCAAATCAAAAGTACGGCTTCGTAGGCGAGCAAAGTCTCACCCGCACCTCGGAGAGGATGTTTCCGAGGTGCTGGGCCTTCTGGCCCTGACCTAAACCCACCCAGCGCCCCGGGGCTGGTGCCAAGCGACTCGGAGGCAGAGAATGGCCAGCACCGATTCCCAAATGCGCGCTGCAATCAGGCATGTGCCTTTGCTGGTCCCACAAATCTGTCAGGCGAAAGTTCCCGGCCTCTGGGGGCGGGGGGGGGGGGGTTGGGAGGGAAGCAAGCTGATTTCCATACCGCTTCCTGGACTAAGTGTGATCCGAAGGGAATTCTAGAATTTCCAAGTTCATTCTTGGTTGGATAAGTGGAGCCTACAGGGATCTGCCTTATCCCCCTTAGAATAACGCAATGGCTCCAACATCCTAGCAACAGATAGCACGGCAGACAAAGTTTACGGGCAAAACTGTGGTTGTCAAGTTAGTTATAGCGGGGGGAAAATATTTCCGCGGAATGAAATCTGGAAGAATAGGGAAAGCCCGGTAAATTTCATGTAACAAAAGAATGGAATATTGTGTCACTGTTAAAATGCTATTGACAAAGCATTTGTAACAACATGGGGACACAACACTTTGCAATCTGTAAGCGCAGGTGTGAATTATGTAATTGAATGCCCAGATCAGCTGCGGGGAAGGAATTACAATAGAATATTATTTCTGGATAATGGCATGTAGGTGCCTTTTTCTTTTTCTATGTATTTTATACTTGAATTATTTATATTTTACACTTACTACTTAAATGGCCTCTATCTTAAATATCTATCTTTATATTTTACTCCTAAATTACTTATACTTTAGACTTAGCTATGCCTCCTCTAAACACATGGTGTTTTTATAAGGGGGGGGATCCTCTTTCAAGGCTTGTGAGTAGAAATAGAGACAAATGGCATATTTGCCGTCAGAAGTTGCGGCTAGATGGTACTGAGCAGAAGTATTCATTAGGCCCACAAATAGGTATAGTAAGTAAATATCATACGTTCCCTTAAAAAGATTTGCATATAGGTGGCTTGTTAATCAAACACGACACGGATTCCCTAACCAAACGTATGTTTGCACAACCATAGCGTAAAAAAAAAAACAACTCAAGATTTTTTATGAACGTAAGGAGAAATATTTTTGTCCCCTAAACAATAGCATCGAGAAAGCGAAAAAAAAGAAAACGGCTCTCTGCTTCTTGGCTCCTTGGTGAGACTTTGCTTGAGTGTGAGTTTGTACTTTCCGTGTGACGGCTTGGTTTTGGGGGGCAATTTAAAAGTTCCTGTCGGAGGGAGAAGTATACAGAACTTGAATTCATAACGCCAGATGATAAACTGGAGTCTTTGGGTGGAAATCGTAGTGGTTTATTTATATATTCATCATTTGCTTTCTTAAAAAGAAAGAAAGGAAGGAAGGAAGGAAGGAAGGAAGGAAGGAAGGAAGGAAGGAAGGAAAGAAAGAAAGGAACGAAAGGAAGAAAGGAAGAAAGGAAGAAAGGAAGAAAGGAAGAAAGGAAGAAAGAAAGAAAGAAAGAAAGAAAGAAAGAAAGAAAGAAAGAAAGAAAGAAAGAAAGAGAGAGAGAGAAAGAAAACAATTTTTCCCCAGCGGCACTTACTTCTCAGGACTTTTGTATCACAAAATACTATTCCGCACCTTCAGTCACTCGCTGACTCACAGGGTGCCTGGCTGTGTCCAGACAAAAGGTGGGCATTTTTTTTTTTTAACCATATCGCTACAGGATTTTGTGATGTGGAAAAATCTGTTTCCGTGTAAAATATCAGCCTGCGAGCAAATGGCCTTTGCTTCCCTGTAAGACGAAAGCCCAGGACGGCCGTGGTGGGGAGAGTGCGATCTTTAAAAAACCGGGCGTCAGAAGTGCCATCACGTCCCCGTGGCTTCAAAGGCCCGGCGGCGGGGGATGCTCTGAGCTACCTGCTCGGCCGCCCGCCGCGTGGCGCAGGTGAGCGGTGCTGGGGCCCCGGGCGGCCCCCCGTTTCCCCGCGGCCCCGGGGTACGGGGTCTGCACCGGCAGGCCAGCCCGCCTGGGAGGCGCCAGGCTGGGAGGTCCCTCGGCCTCCGGGGCGCGACCCTCTAATCCGCTTTAGTCACTATATTGTGCGCTTCGTTCGGCAAAGTAAACAACACGGCGAACAAAGCAGCGGGCGCTGGCCCCCGACTCCCTGACCCCGGGTCGTGCCCTTTGTTCACCCTCAATGGGGCCGCCCGCCCGCAGCTAATTGGGGCGCGTGCTGCCTCGGAGGACTGGGACCTGGACACTGACTGGGGTCCGACACGGGCTCGGATTCGGACTCGAAGGTGGACCGCGGCTCGGACCGCGGCGCTGCCCCGGACACGGACACGGACACGGACTCGGGCGCGGACGCGGACCCCAACCACGGACACGGATTCGGGCTCAGACCCCAAGCTCGGCCGGCGGCTAACTGCGGCGCCGCCGCGGACTCGGAGGCGGACGCGGACTCGGAGGCGGAGACGGAAAAGGACAGCGGCTTCGGCTTCCGCCGAGGCTCTACCCGGGATGCGGACCCGGCCTCGGACACAGACCGCAACCCCGGGTTCGGACGTGGACACGGACCCGAGCTCGGACCCCAAGCGTGGTCGGCGGCTAATTGCGGCGCAGACACGGACTCGGATACGGAGCGCGGCTCTGACCGAGGCGCTACCCGGGACAAGCACGTGAACTCGGATACAGGCGGACGCGGACCCGGACCCCAACTCCGGACTCGAACGCGGATGCCGACGGACGCCAACCACGGGCTCGGACGCGGACCTTCCCTCCAAACTCGCACGCGGACCCCAACTCCAGACTCGGATGCGGACCCCAACCCCGGGCTCGGGCAGGGACTCCGAGCCTGGGATGCGGCTAATTGCAGCGCGCGCCCCTGCCGCCGCCGATGCGGACTCGGATGCAGGCGGCGGCTCCGACCGCAGGTCTGCCTGGATGCAGACGCGGACCCCAACCCCGGACTCGGACTCAGACGCGGACGCCAACCCCGGACTCGGACTCAGATGCGGACCCCAACCCCGGGCTCAGATGCAAACCCCAGCCCCGGCCTCGGGCACAGACCCCGAAAGCTCGGATTGCGGCTCATCGCAGCGCGCGCGCCCGCCGCTGCAGACTCGGACGCGGACTCGGACTCAGACCGAAGCTCTACCCGGACACGGACACGCACTCACAGAACCCAAATCTGGACTCGGGCCCAGGGTCGGACACGGACCGAACCACAGACACGGACTGCAAGCTCGAACTGTGGCTGTGGTGCGCACGCGCGCGCGCCCCCGCCGCTGCAGACGCGGACTCGGACTCGGATACGGATACGGACAGCCTACGGACAGCCGCTCCGACCGAGCCTCTACCCGGGACACGGACGTGGACTCATATACAGACCCCAAATCCGGCCTCGGACGCGGACCCCAACCACGGACACGCCCTCAGGCACCGACTCGAAACTCGGAACTGCGGGTAATCGCAGCGCGCGCGCCCGCCGCCGCTGCAGACGCCGCCTCGGATCCGGGTACGGGCAGCGGCTCCGACTGAGGCTCTACCCGGGACAGGGACGTGGACTCGGATACAGACCCCAAATCCGGACTCGGACGCGGATACAGTGTCTGACAGGAACCGGGACACGGACCCCAACCACGTTCACGGACTCGGGCTCGGACCCCAAGCCCGGACTGCGCTCACTGCGGCACGTGCCGCGGCCGCCGGCGGACTCGGGCGCGGATACAAACAGCGGCTGAGACCGCAACTCTGCCCGGAACGCGGACATGGACTTGGACGCCGACACGGCGTGGGATCGCAGACCTCGGGTCTGCCCCGGACACGGATATGGAATCAAACCTGGACTCCGACACGGACCACAACCTCGGACCGCGATCTCGGCTTTGGCTCCGGGATACGTCAGACCCCAAGAGCACGTCCCGCCGCGGCTAATCCGAGCGTGTGCCGCGGCCGCCGCCACTGCTGCCGCGGACTTGGCCGCGGACTTGGACACGAACCTCAACCGCGGACTCGGACACCGACTCGGGCGCGGACCGCAAGCCCAGACTGCGGCCAATTGGGGGCGCGCGCTGCTGCCGTCCTGATTTTGGATCCGGGCTCTACCCCGGACACGTTGTCGGACCCCATGACCACGTCAGACCGTGGCTAATTGGGGCGCGTGCCGCGGCCGCCCCTGCCTCCGAGGACTCGCGGACTCCAACACGGACCGCGGCTTGGACCGGGTTCTGCTCTGCCCGGAACACGGACTCGGATACTGATCCGGACGCGGACTCACCCCGACCCTGGCCCCGGGCTCGGCTCAGGATTCGGACTCGGGTCCCCGGATGGGGACCGCGATCTCTGCCTGGCGCGCCCCAGCTCACTCTCCACCTCTGTGCACGCTCGGGCCCCTCCCGGCTGCGCAGCAGACCCGCCTCCCGACGCGGACTAGGACCCGGGCCGCCTCCTACCCCAGAGCCTGGCTCTGCCCGGGGCTCGGACTCGGACTCGGACCCCCAGCCCGGACCCCGGCTCTACCTCGGATTCGGACAGGGATGCGGACTCGGTCGCGGAGCTGAACCTCCACCCCGTACCGCTGCGTAGAGCCTGCCCCGGGCTCGCCTCAGGATCGGATTCGGACTCGGCCCCCGCCCGGCCCCCGCTGCAGACCCGACACCGACACGGTTCCACGTGGGTCAAGCCACACGCTCGCGCTGCAGGCCACGCCCCCCGCAAGCCCCAGACTCCAGGCCTGACGCCCACCCGGACCGCCCTGGTCTCCGTGTCCGCCAGCCCCGCGGGCTCAGCCCGCCGCCCTGCATGCGAGCCCGGGGCTGCCTGGAGGAGGCGCGCGGAGGCCGCCGCCTGCAGAGCTGGAGCGAACCCGTCCCGTCCGCTGCCGGCGGCGGCGCGGAGAGAACAGGGCTGCGGTGCCGTGTGTTTCTTTCTCTGGGAAATAAAGTTCTTTATTTCTGCTGCGAGTCCTGCAAACGACACAGGAGAGCTGACCCCGCAGAGCAGATGCCATAGACCCTGTGGGGAAACCAGGGCCCCTCGGACCCTCTGCGGTGGCTCTCGCCCCGCTACACCTCTCTCGACCGAATCACAATCTTTCCAGAATCCAGGGGCGTCCTAGGCGCCCCGCGACGCCCAGGTGTGATGAGGCAGCGGGCCCTAACTTCAGGCCGGGACCACTCCACGCCCTGTGTTCTTCGCTTTGGCCTCCGACGCTGGACAGAGTTGGGCTTTTTATCCCAAGAAGCTTTTGAGACTTAGCTTGTGTAACTTTTAATTTACTTGAAAGGTTTTGTCTGTTTTTTAGAAAGCTTTTGAGACTTAGCTTTTGTAACTTTTTTTTTAATTTTAAAGGTTTTTGTCTTTTTTAGAAAGCTTTGGAGACTTAGCTTTTGTAACTTTTTTTTTAATTTTAAAGGTTTTTGTCTGTTTTTTTTTTTTTTTTTCTTTCCCGAAAGCACTTTCTCATATAATTAGGCTCAAACAAGAAGCCAGAGAAAAGAGCCTGGGAGGCCTCGGCCTTGGCCGGCGGAACAGAGCGGCTCCCTCGTCCTTGGCCACACGGGCGAGGCCTCTGCTCCGCTTCTCGCTTTTTTTTTCAGAGTTTTGTTCACCTCGCTTTTCCAGGGAGACTTTTTAAAATGTTAAGTTTGTTTCTGAGCTTGTCCTTTGTGGACTGGAATGTTCTGACGCGGAGTCTGGCCTGGGGAAGGCGCGGTGTTCTGTGCGGCCAGGCCTTGCAGTAATGAGGCTGGAGCTGGAGAGGGGGCTGCGTGGAGGGGGCAGGGCTCGGCAGGGTGCAGACCTCCGCTGCAAAGGGAAGCTGTGGGGCCCTGCTCGGCTGTGATCACCTGCACAGAACTAGTTCCCAGACGGCCCGAGTTCCCTCTCTCCTCACGTCCTTCCTCTCGTCCTTCCTGCAGCCGGCTGCCAGCACCCACCTCCCTTCCCCTTTTCTGAGGATCAGTAACTCGAGGTGCTGGGCACATGGTTGCCCCTGCAGAATGCTGGTGCCCAGGCCGCCCTCCAGGAGAGAACCCGCCTAGTGAGCCGCTCCCCGTCCTGGCTGGCGGGAGGCTGCGATTTTCCAGGCCATTTTGGTAACCCGCTCGGCCTTTTGTGTGGAGCGCACAGGCAGGCAGCCCTGCGCAGGGTGCCGGCTCGGCGGGAAGGGCGGTGGACGGGGCTGTGACCCCTCCGCTCAGGTGAGCGGCTTTGTCGGGAGGACCCGGCAGGCCCCGAGGGAGCTGTGTCTGCGATTTCACACCGGAGGTCCATTCTTCCCAGCGGCTGGAGGGGGTGATCAGGATGCACCTGGCGGGGAAGGGTGGCCGCCTCGGATGACCGAAGCCGGCTGTGGGGGAGGGAGGTCACAGAAGCTGGCCGGCTTTCGGCTGTTCTGGGGCCCAGATTTCAATGCGGCTGTTTTTCTTGGAAACTGCTCTCACCTATAAAATACGCCTATGTGTGAGGGAGTGCGGCGAGGGGGATGGGGATGTTTTTCTTTAAAAAAAGCAAATATAAAAAAGAACAGTGCTGTGTGTGCCTGCCTGCGGCGGCTGGGGGGCCCGGGTCTGGGCAACCTTGGCCAAGCCCCTACTCCATCCATCGGCCTCCTCCCCCTGGTCCTGAAGGAATGCACTTAAGGGTGACAAGGCTGTTCCCCCTTCCTCTCAGGCTGTGGGGATCCCGGGAGACGGGTGGGGTGGGGAAGAAGCCCTCTTGTGCACAGACAAGGTGATCTCCTGACTACCTAGCCCCCCGCCCGCCCCCGGGCGGCTGTTTTCTGACTCAAACTCAGCAGCTCCGGGTACCTGGCACTTCCTGGCGTGTGGGGTGTTTTTGCTGAGCTGCACTGTGTCGACCCCCCCCCCCCGCCCCGCCCGCAGTGGCTTTGAGGAGGGCGTGGGCCATACCTGGTGAGAAATGCAGGATATAGAGGCTCCGGGCCTTTGAACGGGACCACAAGGTGGGCTCTCGTTTGGGGGATTGGATTTGAGGGTTTGGAGACCCTCGCCCTCCTCAGCTATGCCCGAGAGCCCAGGGTCCAAGGCCAGGCTCCGTCTGCGGCGGGCCCCGCTGGCTTGGGGCAGGATCTGTGGAGCCCAAACCTCAGCCCCGTCCACCCATTTGTTGTCCCCTCCCGAGGGAGCGGAGCTGCGGGCAGAGAGGCCTCAGCCCCTGGCCTCACCCCCTGGCCTCACCCCCTGGCTTCACCCCCTGGCCTCAGCCCCTGGCCTCACCCCTGGCCTCAGCCCCTGGCCTCACCCCCTGGCCTGCCTGCTTTGTGCTAACCATGGGGAATGAGGCCAGCATGTTGACCACGCGGCGAACACCATTGTTTTTGTCTTGTGGGGAAAGGTTTGCTCTATCTGAGATCGCATCTTGTTATCTCCAGCAGGTTACGTGTTTGCTGGCTTTGGGCGTTGGCATGTGTGGGATGAAAAAGGGGGTGACCCCAAGAGCACAGGTAGGGCCTGCCCTGTACCTGGCTTGGGGCTCCCCAGCACCTTAAGTCGGCCCCACACCCAGGAGGGCAGCAAAAACTTTTATTTCTACACACACACAGGCACGTGTGTACGCACACACACACAGCCACACGTGTGTGTACACACAGCACTTACACACGTGCATGCACATGCATGTGCACACACTTACATTTTTGAGTGTGTGCGTGTGCACACACATACACACACACACACACACACACACACCCCGGGATGTTTCTCGTGTCGCTAACATTTAATGTTCTAATATTAAAGTTGGAGGCACCGAGGGGCTGTCTTGAAAGGCTCATTCAGCCTGTCTGCCTCCGAGCGATTTTATTTATGTCTTCTTGTCACGCACGTCAAAGAGCTCTGTGTGTTCCTCGCAGACTGTTCGGGTGGCTGAGTGTTTTGCTTTTTGGCTACAGCTGGTTAATTTTTCCGAGTCTGTAGATCCAGGTGTGCGCTGCGAAGTTTTTCCCAGCGTGAGGAGTTCCCCAGTGAGGCTGAGAGGCCTCCGAGAAATTTCCGGCGTCCTACGTGCAAGAGACGGCTAATTTCAGAGAAGTTATGAGTGTGCGGGACAGAGGCGCCGGTTTCTGTGTCCAGAGCCTCGCCCTGGACGAGGGGGCTGGGCAGGGCCGCCGGGAAGCCGGATATTTAGAAGGCAGAGTTGAAAAACTGGTTACCAGATAAGATATCAGCACCAGCGCTAGCTCTCGGTGATAGTTTAAAAAATTCCTGCCTGTGAGCATCCTCCCAGCGAGCCCGGGAGGGACAGTGCCACGTTGCTGGGGAGTTTGAAAGACCTTTTAAAAATACATGGCCATCCTGTATTTTCATTTTCTGCTCATTGCATTACTTCTTACTTTCAAAAGTAATGGCACCCCTTGTCAGATTGTTTGTATCATCATCGTCTTTTGGTTCAAAAAACGCAACAAAGAACAAAACGTGAAGTTTTTTTAAAATTAGGGATTACACCAAGGAACGGGGCAGAACAAAGCCCTGCTTGCTTTTTTAGTATTTTTTTTTTTTTGCAGCCATTAAACAGGATCCTGTCTCGAAGCCATAAATTTAGTTAAGACATTCTTCACTTTTTGTGGAAAGGGAATGTATGAAAAATCTGACCTTAACCTTGCCTTTTTGTTAGGGATCTAAAAGCCGCGCTGTTTAGACCGCGTCTGGAAAATGAAACTCATTATGTAGAAAGCAAAGTACTTACCTGTGCTGTCTGGAAATTGTATTAGATTAAAAAAAAAATAAAATGGGAGTATTTAAATAAATAAGACCCGTGTGGTCAAATTTCAAACAACTTATCCTCGGCGCCCCCATCCCTCATTCCGCCCGGGTCCCTTCTGCAGGCGGCTGAGGTTTGCTGCAATCATTCTAAAGAAGTGACCTGTGAAGGCTTGGTTTTTTAAAAAAAAGTTCTTGCTGTCCCTTGCAATTTAACAATGCGCCGTTTGAGTTCCAACTCTGGGTTTATTTTCTTTCCTTGTCCCCCCCCCTTTTTTTTTCCTAAAGGGCTCATACTTTACCTAGAGCGCCCAGGAGCCAAGCAGCTAAGAAAGGATCCTAAAAATCCTCATTCCATTTGTGGGGAAGAAAAAAAAAATGTAACCGACTTTCACGAGCCTTTCAGCATTGTTTAAACATTTTTAAATAAACATTTGACAGTTTTTAAAGTTTAAAATTGCTTTAAGTTTTTAATAGCTAAATTCTCCTTAGATGTGATTTAAAAAGCATATGTGGTCATTAAAATAACGACTCTTTCAGACCCCTATAAAGGATTAATAAGATCTAAAAATACTTCAAATAAATCAAGGCTTTCCACTGCGGGAGAGAGGAAGGCATTCCTTAGACATTTGGGGAGTGAAATTCCTTTCCCGGGTTTCTCATGTCCTTTCACTTTTGTGGAAATCCGTACCTTCTCCCAGCAACAAACTCCACACTCTAACTTATCTTTAATTGCTCATAAAAATTGGCTGTAAGTGCCACAATGAATTCTTTAGAAGAATGTTAATTTCCCAATTTGTGATCACTCCATTTTAGAAATGGCAGGACTGAGAGACTAAAATAAATTCAGCACCCACTTCTCTTTGAAAGGTAACTTTGCGTTTTCAAATGTGCTCTTTGCTCTTTCCCGGTCCAAATCCGAGGCCCCAGCGTGGCCCTTGGCGACGTGTGTGCGTGTTCTCCTGAGGACATTGGCCCGGCACCCTTAATGCCTGTTTTCTGATCTGTGTTGTTACTACTTTGGAATGCAAATATTAATTGCAGTTCCTCATCTGTGAGGGGGGATTTTCACACGAGCATCTGTGTTTCATCTACGGCCTGTTCCCACATTTCTACATGTGTGTGATTGAACGCACATTTATTGAGACTCCTCGTTGTTTTATGTTCTTTTATTTGAAAAATAATAATTAACTTCTTAGGAATGCTCCCAGGGTTGTGAGACTTTTTTTTAATATACACACACGTAGGTAACACGTCGTGGAAAGCGAGTGCGTGGACTTCCAAGGTGTGTTAACTACGATGAAACAGCTGCTCGCAGAAAGAAGGCTTCTCAACAAACGCGGGGCCGCAGGGTGGAGTGGCCGCTGTCAGTCGGGAGAGCGTAGGACGTGCCACTGATCACTGTCAGCTGCGGGCCCGCAAAGTCTGTTCTTTATATATTTTTTTAAAAAATGAAAGGACATCCACAAACGGCCTGCCAGCGTCTGGGTTTTATTGGGGCGTGGGGCGGGGGGGGGGGAGCTGCCGATGCAGAGCCCCGCTCTGTGCTTTATTCCCCAAACATAGGAAGCCACGGCCAGGGCTTTATTTCTGTTGCTGGTTGTCAGGCCAAGTTTGACATAAAACTGAGTGAACGAAAGCAAAAGATTTTGAAAATTGCTTCATGATGCTCAGAAGGAAAGACCTTTCCTCCCGGGCGCGCCGCACACATCTCCTTACTCAGCGCGAGACCCCGCAAAGGGCCGCGCTCCGTTCGCGGTTTTACTTCTAGCTAAACTAGCAGGCGGCCCCCGCAGCCGCCTCCCCGTGTAAATCACTGGGAGTCCAAACGAAGCTTTCACAAAGCGGGACAAGTTATTACAAAACCGGCCGATGGAGACGGAGCCCCGGGCCCGCAAACGCAGGGACGGAAGAACAGAATTCCTCAGCCGGGTTGGCCTCTCCGCACGGCACCCCAGGCTTCGGAGCCGCTGGCTCCTCCAAAGGACACGAGGGGTCACCGAGGAAGCGGCATCTTACCCAGAGGCCGGGAACTCCCAACCTGGAGGGGATTGGGCCGGCTGGAGAATCCGCATTTTTCTGGGGTGTGCAGGTTGCATGGACACAACCCAAGTGAAAAATGTAAGTTTCCACTTACACCCGCCCGACTGCCTGAATTAGATTAAATGCATCTGTTCGCTAGCTCCGAGAAGGCCTCGGACACAGAAAATGGTAAGCGGCTGAAGGTCCCTGCGTTGGGAAAAGGGAAACGAAACTGAAGCGCCCGGACCTTCTGGGGCTGGCGGGGGCTGAGCCGGGACCCTGGGGCCGCGCGGGCGGCCGAGCAGGAAGTGCCGGCTGCATTCCCAATAGACAGATCTTGGGAGAAATCAGGAAAAAATAACTGCATGAGGCCGATACTATAAACATCCTGGTCTAGCGAGAGCCCCCGGGTGACTGAGTTTTCACATATCTGACCTCAGGTCCGCGTGGGCCACGGGCACGGCCGGCTCCTCGGAAACCCGTCCGTCCGTCCTAACGCATAACACTCGTCCGCAAAGCAGATATGTGTGTTCTCCTCGCGGCCGATCCCAGCACACTCTCTCACGCCATTTACCTCGAATCATGTGAAATGATCGTGAGTTAGGAAAAGATTTAAAAACCAGCCCAAGTCGCCCCCAACAGAATCGCCCAAGGGCTGGTATTTGATTTCTGAATTTGCAACCAAGTTCTCTCTAAAGTCCATGCCAAGTCAGAGGGGATTTTTAAAAAGAGTGTGTGTTTGCGACTACCGCTCTGACTCACCCAGTTTCTTGTTTTATCAAATAATAATTGGGAGGAGAGAAATAGCATTAAGTTAACTTATGACTGTGTAAGCGTGAGGGGAAAAAAAAAATGAGCTAATAAAAAGGTGAGCTGGCGGCCCGATTATACAATGATTTCAGGTGGAAATTACCAGGCTGGTGCCCTGGCACCTCGGCACTGCCTTCCGTAATGATACAGCTGTCACCGGTGTGTGTGTGTGCCCAACGGAACCAAAGTTGGAAGTGGCATAATGGAAGATAATCTCTTTTTCTTTGTGGCTTTTTAAATTCAATGTTTTAATCCACCCATTTAATCACAAAACATATATCACATTAGTTATAATATTTCGGGTGCTTAGCAAAGTGATTATAAATAGATTACAGTGTGGTTGTTGGATGAGGCGTGTGTGTGTGAGTGTGTGTGTGTGTGTGTGTGTGTGTGAGTGGCAGGCTCTGGGTTTGGGGACGGTTTTACGCGAGGATAGGAACCATATATTTATTTGTAAAATCCCCATTCAGTTGTTACCCAGCTTGCTCATTATTTCAGAAAAAAACAAGATTCTGTATGAAAAGGTCCGGCTTCTACGACGTTTCCACCTCTGCGTTCAGTCCACGCTTTAAAGCATTTTTTTTTTTTTTTGGTGGCTCTGCAGCCGCCCAAGTGGCTAAACCACAAAATGTCTTTAATCTGTGTTTTTATAAAGTAGTTGAACCATCCAGGATAAAGATGGGGCAGAGGGGGGTTATAAGGGCCGATAGGGTTGGGGTCTTCCCTGGTGTGGCTGGAGCAGGAGGGGACACACGGGGACCGGTGGCTTTGGAACTGCCCCGGCAGACTTGTCTCACGGGGACGTGTTTCCTTACCCCACGCACCGCTGTGTAGCGGGGGGGTTCGGGGAGTGAGGAAAAGGATAACGGACTGGGCCAGACAGGAGAGGTCGTTTGTCCCCACGGTGCTGCTGGAATGGGGGCGGCTGGGAGAGCCGGCCTTTTCGGAGGAAGGGGCGCCGAATGCCTGCACTTCCAGCTCCCCACCCTGGCCCTTGACTGGGCACGAGAGGCCCCTGCACCCGCTGCAGGAGGAGGGGTGCGCACCCCTCGGTGACATCCCCGGGGGCTCCACTGGTGGTCGGCAGCCGTCGAAAGTGAAAGTCGCTCGGGACTTGGATGACAAGATGAACTGGAAAACATTTCTGTTCCATTTTCCTCAAGCTGCCTTTCCCCTCAGGAGAAAGAGAAAATTCATCTCTAGAAAGAAGAGGCACCCCGGGAAAGCCCTCTCAGAAGGTTTCTGGATGCGGCCTAGCGTTTCCCCTCCGCCCTTCCCTCCCCCAGCATGTGTGTGTCACAGAGTGGGGGCAGCACAACTCAAGGCCAAGGTCATGGGGGTCTAGGGAGCCTCCAAGGTGGTCAGCGGGGCCGCAGAGGTCCTTGGGGAGCTGCTCCCGCGGCCCCCGCCCGGCCTTGGCCAGGGCGGCCTGTCCCCCTCTCCTGGGCAGTCCGACCCAACCTGGATGGAGTTTCCTGGGAGGCGGACGGGTGAGGAACTTTTGAATTTACCAATAGCATAAAAAGTATATATATATTTATGACAGCAGGCAAATTTCCATTGGTCCACAGGAATGGCGAGATGTGACGTCAAGGGACACTGTAGTGAGAATGCCAAGGCCGGTTGGGGCGGTGGGGGGGGGGGACACAGACAGAGCCATTGGGATGGGGCTGAGGAGGCCTCCTTTCTCTGGGTGCTTGAGGACAGCCAGGCCCATCTGGCTCTGAGCGGGGGCATGCCCTGGCAGGAAGATGGGGTTACGAGCACAGTGACCCCGTTTCGGAGTCTCCTAGTGCCATAAGCTCAAGCTGACCCAGCTGAGGAGGGGGGGAGGTAACACTCAGGCGCCCCCGCAGAGCCGGCAACAAAAGCTGCTGTGGCCTAGCAGGCCTTCTGACCCTGCCTGGAGCCTGGAGCCTGGCCAGGAGCGACCCCCTGCAGGGGCGCGGGAAGGAGCCCCCGCAGCAGTGTGGTCCTCCGGCTCGGGAGAGCGAAGCTGCGGCCTGTAACTTCTCCCGCAGCTCCCGCACCCTGGGCCCGGGAGCACCAAGTGTGTCTGTGGAGAAGGCAGAGGGTGAGCTCGGAGCCGTGCCCTCGCCCATCCCACGCCTCCCCGGGCACGGTGAGGATTCTCTCACCTCTGCCAGGCACCTTGGCCACCCCCTCCATCTCTGGGCACAGGGCGCTTCTCCCCGCCACTTCACCAGATCCCTTGCGCCCCACCCCCAACCCCACTGCGCAAGGCGCCGCTCGCTCCGCCAGGCCCCTGGTATCTGGGAAGACCCCACGGAGTCCCCCTGGCACGCGCCTTGCCCTGGAGGAAACCGTTGGCCACCGATGACCCTGAACTTTGTGCTGGAGCCTCGTCTAGAGCTCCATGGGGCACACTGGCCCCCGCAAGGACCAGCCCGGCGACCCCGGTGGCTGCCCGCGGCGCGCACAGACCAGGGACGGTCGGTCCGCCGGGGGTCCCCGAGCTGGGCCCGAGCGTGCGCGCGCGCCCCACTGCCCGCAATCATGGCAGCCGGGCCCTCGAAGCGCAGCCGCTGAACGCGCTCCAGCAGCCGCCTTGGTGCCAGGGCGGCGGGGCGGGCTCGGCTAGCGCTTGCTGCCCCTCCCCCCCGCCCCTTGGGTGCGCGGGCTCCAGGGCTCAAAGCAAAAAGCGGCCGGGTTCCCGCAGCGCAGTACCCCCCGCCTAGCTCGCGCAGGCGGGCGGGGCCGCGGGTCGGGGGCGCGCTGGCGGGGAGCGCCCAGGGCTGCGTGCCCGCGGGGGCGCGCACGCGGGGCTGCGGGGCGAGGCGCGGGGCCCGGGCGGCGAATCCGCTGCTCGCGCCGCCGGCCCCGCCCGCGCGCTCGAGCCCTGGGAGGAGGGTGCATGGCGGAGGGGGGAGTCGGGAGGGGCCGCGCCCTGTCCTCGCCTGCAGTGGGCATGGCGGGGGCCCCGGGAGGCCTCGTTGGTATTCTGGGCACAGCCGAAGCTCTGACCTCTCTGCGGAACGGGGGCGCCGGGCTCGCGGGCACGGCCGTCGCCCCCAGGCGGTCTCTCGGGGCTGCGGGGCCCTAGGCGCCTTGCTTTCCCCCATCCTCCTTCCCCTCCTCTTCGGGTCCCCCCCCCTTCCCCCTCCCCCGCCCCGATCCGGCGGCGAAGGGGTGGGCAGGGAAACGCGCTCTCTGGGACAGGTGCCAACTCCGAGACAAAAGACATAAAATAGGCGGCAACGGGGGAAGCGCGGCTGGCGCGCTCAGGCGGGGACGGAGGAGCCGTGGGGGCCTCAGCCTCGGTGCCGACCGGGCAAAGTTTGGGAAGTCGCCGGGCAGCTTCGCAGCGGCGGGGGAAGCGCGGGCCGGGCTGCCCTCCGCGCCGCGCTCGTTCTCTCCGAGCCGCTGCTGAATAATTCATGGCGCGGCCGCCGGCCATTAGCATGCACCGGGCGCGCGGCGCGTCTGTGCCCAGCCGCCGCCACCGCATTCGGCGCCCGGGCCGCGCCAGACGAGCGGCCGCGCAGAAGCCAGGCCCGTGCTGTCCCCGCGCCCGCCCGCCCGCTGCCCGCCCGCCCGGCGGCGCCCATTGTGCCTCGGGCCCGCGCCGCCGGCCGCCCCCAGCCCGCCCGAAAGAAAGCCGCAGCGCGCCCGGTGGCCCGGCGCTGCAAGTTCGGGCCCTCGGCGCCCGCCCGCCCGCCTGGGGATGCACGTGAACTTGGAGAAAGTCGCGAGGCGTGCGGGCCGGGACCTCCGCGGCAGGGCGTGGGCGCCCCCGGCCCGGCGCGCTTTCGTTTTCGGCCAGGACAAAGGTCCCTCGCGGCGCGGGGCGCGGGCGCGAGGAGACCGGGTCCCGCGGACCCCTCTTCGGCGAGGGTCGGGGTTTCAATATAGGGAAGCCGGAGCCGGGAGGGAAAGCAGCGCAGTCCGCGGCGCGGCGCGGGGCCGGGGAAGTGCGGCCTGGCCGTGCGCTTCGCCGGCGCCGTCCCGGAGCCGACCTGCCGGGGGAGAGTTTGGGGAGAGGGCACCGCTTTGCTCTCTGCGGTGAGGGGCGGCGCGGGGGGTGGGGTGGGGAAGGGAAGCGTCTGGAGCCCTGAACTCAGGCCGGTGGCCAAGGGCCTTGCAGCCGCGGGCAGGATCGCGCGGCGCGGGCTGCGTCCGGCGGTCTCGGCGGTCTCCGGCAAGGGCAAGGCTGCCGACCTGCGCGCCGCGGGTCGCCGTGGGGTTCAGGGCGACTCCTGAGGACGGTAAGTGCATTTCTCACTTTTGCTAGTTAGTGGGTAATTAAATATTAATGAAGAGATTTCTAGGGAGAGCCCTTCTCCGGGGCAGGCCTTCCGCAGAGGGGCGTTGGGAGGAGGTCTGCTCTGGAACGGCAGCCTGGGCCGCTTGCGAGAACTCGGCGCCTTCGCCAACATTCTGGACTTGGAACGTGTGAGCCGGGCGCCCAGCCTCAGGTGTGCGGGCCGTTTGCCAGCGAGAATGGTGCGGGAGGCATGAAATAGCGTCCGCGCAGCTCCCACCGAGCGGGCGGAGAAAGGAAGCCCTCTTTAAAGGTTGGATGTGCTTGGAAGGGGGAGTCGGGAGCCACCACCCTTCCTTAAAATGTGTTTCCTCGCTCCCTAGACCAGCGGGCTGCCGGCCCTGCACTGCCCGAGAGTGGATCGAGGGGGCCCCCTGGTCCAGCCCCACCGCGACGGGCCGGCCGCGTGAAAGGCCCTGTGGAAGCTGTTGTTTATGGTGGCATAAAATGAAAAACCACTCATAACTTTGCGTAATAAATCCCCCTTTATAGGTGGCTCACACACAGGCCTGTCCCCGGCTCTGGCCAGTTTGTGGGGAGCAAGAAAGGGGTGAAGGAATGCACGCTGGCGGTAATGACGGGGGTGTTTTTAAGGGAACGCTGAAATTCATTTCTTTAAAGTTGGGTTGCCGAAGCCGAAGCCACGGCGGTCTCTTGCAGGCCAGCGCCGCCCTGATTGCATTTGAGTTCGCTGGCCCTCGCCGCTGGGGGCTTTAAAATGCATGTTGGTACTTGTGCGTGCCTTCCCTGCTAAAAGGAAACCCATACCGGTGGGGATTAAGCCTGCGTGTTATTACGGTCGCATCACAGGTGCGATTTCCCCGCACTCTCCCCCAGCTTGTGATGTGGTTCGGTTTGGAGAACCTTCCTGGGTGCTTCGACAACAGTCTCCTGGGGAGGGGCGGCCTGTTTCCGTAACACCCCGGACTTGTGAGCTGGCACTTGGAGGCCCTGTTTCCGGCGAACTTGGACAGAGGCCCCAGCAGCCCGGGCCTGCCTTGTGCCTCCCTCTCTGGGGCTGCCTGGCTCCCCGATCCCAGGAAGGACCCCGACGAAGGAGAGCGTTGCCGTGAGGTCTCGCCCACCTGGCCTCGGAGGCTGTAAGTTCGCTTGGAACGGCGGGCAGACCTGGCCGGCTGTTTGGCTAGGGCCGTTTCCCCCCCCCTCCCATCCCCCACCTCTCATTTTGAATTTTTATTTATGACTGTATCCGAGGCAGTTAGCAGACACGAAACCTGGGGTGGAACATTCGGGAGTGATCTCAGAATGGGGTGCCGCTGCCGTGAGCCTGTGCTCCGGCTCAGAGCTGTGCCCGGCGTGGCGATGGCGGTGACGAGGTTGGTAATTACAGGAAGCTCAAGTGCTCGGGGTCGGGGGGGGGGGGGAGGAGGGGGGGCGCTGAAAAATGTGGGAGGCTTTTTCTCTGGGTCCACAGATGACCTGTAACAGGGCCCGAGGGGTGGGGATGGGTGGCATTGTGCCGAGGCCATTGGGCGGCCCCTAGGATGAAAACATCCCCGCACATGGGGCACCCTCGGCTCCTCCACCGGCCAGACGCGAGGGACAGGGACAGGTCTAGCACCCCAGGACGCATCCCCCCGGGCCACTTTGTGGGGGGGGGGCTGCTATTTGGCAAAGCCCCAGAGGCCCAGCTCCTGCCCTAGAGTGTGCCCCCGGCATGGGGAACGGGACAGAGTTGAGTCTGCGGGAGACTGCGGGGCTGCCTGCAGGCCCTGCCTTTGTCCTTGTTCCCTCGGGCAGCTCTGTTCCAGCGCAGGCTCGTCCCAGGGGGCCTCTTGCCGAGCTGGCATATCCCATCCGAGCACAGTTTTATTTTTGATGACGCGCACACAAAGGCAAGGTCCCGAAAACGAAACTACGCCTGTCCTTTTTTTTTTTTTTTTTTTTTTTTTTTAATCACTTCTGGATTCAATAGACGGTGCTAGGCAAGGGGAGAGGTTCTCACGGCTGGCGGGCTGCTGGGAAGATGGCCCCGGTAGTCTGGGTGTGTTGTTTTTTTTTTTAAAACCAGGGCGGCTCCTTGCCTGCACTGCGGCCCCGCCATGCCCAGCCTCTGGCCACTTGTGGTCCCAGATCCCGGGTGAGGGGTGTCCAGGGGTGCTGCTGGGGCGGGGTGGGGGGGGGGTGATGGGCCTCCGCCATGCCCGGCCTTGAGCACGCCACGTGGACAGGCACACACAGCGTTGGCTTTGCTCAGCCGGGACGTGGGGAGCTTGGCGGTAGGGTTACTTCTGGGCCCGCGTGGCTCACTCCCGCCTCACGTGCGTCCATCCTCAGAAGGCTCGGGGCCTGTTCCATCCCGCCCTGAACCAGGTCGGACTCCAAGGCGGCCCATGGGGGCCCGGGAGGGGCTGGAGGGCTTTGCCCACCCTGGCAGGCACCCCGTGTCTGGGGAAACCTCCTGTAAGATACCGGCGTGTGCCCCCCCACTGAGGGCCGGTGTTCTGGAAGCTAGGGAGGCCCTTCAAAGCCAGGCCAGGCGGGAAAGTATCTGGGAACCACCATGCTTGGCCATTGTTGGGCTCGGGGGGTAGATCTGCACGTTTAGGGAAAAGGGCGAATTCTCTTGCAGAAGTCCCGTGGAGCCGGGAGCCGGGAGGCGGGGGGTGGGGGGAAGGGGGGGCTAGCTCACATTGGGCAGCTCCAACCTGACCCCTGGCTCAGCGTGTGACCCTAGACAAGTCACATCACCTCCCAGGGCCCGGGCCCCGAGCTTGGGAGCAGGGCTAGGAATGCTGACCCCAGAGGGTCGCTCCGAGGGCCGGGACGGCTTCAGTCGCACAAAGCGCAGGTCCTGGCACGTGGCAGGGCGCCATAAATGGCCGCCCCTGCGGTAATGGTTATTGTTGTAAATGGCAATCATCGTTTTTATTGCCAGTTATTATATTTTTGAGTTTGTGAGAAGCAGGGAGCCCAGTTTTGGTTTCGCTAGAAAGGCCCCTGGAATGCACCCCCCCCACCCCCCCACCCCCCGCCCCTCAGGTGGCAGGACAGGGAGCCTCAGCCATGTTTCCAAGGGAGCCGTCCGGAGCTTGCAGAGTCTGGGCTCTCCCCGTCACGGGGACTTGGCGGGAGGCACTGGGCACCCCAGATGCGGCCACGTCCCCCGGGGGTCCCCGGATGCACCCACGGAAGCGGTACCCCTTCTTTTGGCCCGGCTGGCGAGGCGGGTGGCGACGGGGCGGGAGGGCTTCAGGACGGGCGAGCTCCTTCTTCCCGGGGCCCCGATCCGCACAGACGGACGGACGGACGCCGAGCAGACGCCCGCCTCTGCCTGGGTTGGAATCTGTCTCCGACGGTCAGGGAGCCCGGCGAGGGGGCCCCCCTTCCGCATGTCTTGTTGGAACCAGGACCAGCCCTAAAAGGCACCGGCCGTGCTTTCTGACGTTCTGGGGCCACAGAGGAAGAAAAAGCAACAATTGTCTCCGATCGAAGACAATGGACCTTTCATGTGAAATATTTATTTTCAGGGCCGACCAGGGCCCGTCGGCGGGGACGGCGGCGCTCAAGTGTCTGGGCAGCGCGGGCCCCGGGAGCTCAGTCAGGGACGGAGATTTATAGAAAAGGAAGAAAGACAGTCCCCCCGAGCCACGGGCCGGGGGAAGTCTCGGTGGGACCGCCTGGCTCTCTTTGTTCCGTGGAGTTTAAACTTTCACAAGTTTATTTTGTTTTCTTCTGTGGCTTTTCTTCTGAAAGGCCGCAGGGGCACGAGGCACCGGCAAGGTAGCCAGGGTTGGGGTCGTGGCCTGGAGGGGGCCTCCCTCTCGCCGGGCCCTGCTGGCCTTTGTCTGCTGGGGGGGGGGGGGCGGGGAGGTGTCGCCGAGTGGACGTGAGGAAAACAGGGAGTGGAGGAGAAAGGGTCTGTCCCTGGGTTGGGGGGTGACCGCAGAGAGCGAGTTTTGTGATTCTCTGGTATTCTCTACTCCTCCCCCCATCCCATTCTCCGATGAACTTGGGAGGGGCGTGCAGGTTACCGGAGAGTCTCTAGCCTGACCCGGTGAAGCCACACGCAGCCCCTCAGACCCGCTGCCCTGCTGGAGAAGCCTGGCCAGAGTTAGCGCCGGATGGAAGTTTGCCGCATTAATAGAATGAACAGAATTTCCCTCTGAGGCCTGCTCGCCGGCCGGCCATCTCCCCACTCCTGGCTTGGCCCCTGGGGATGGTGCCGAAGCAGCTCGGCCAGGTTCCTGCTAAATCCACAGCCGGGAAGGCGCCCTGGGGAGGGGTGGGGGACCCCAGGCTCACGTTAGGGCCTCTGGCAGGAATTCATCCAGATGGGGCTTATAATGAGAGCGTGGTGGGGTCGGGGCAGCGGGGGGAAGGCCACAGTGGACAATGGGGCCAGACCCCAGCCAGCTTAGAGGGGCCTCAGTCTGGAGGTCCCTGCGAAGGTGGGTAGAGGGCAGGAAAGGGCGTGTGCCCGATGGGACGGGGGTCAGAGTCACCTCCCTGCAAGATTCTTTCTCGCCCCAAAAGATTTTGTTAGGCAAATGCTAATATTTGCTTTCAAAATGAGGTTTTATTTTTTTAAAAAACCTTCAGTTGCATCGTTTTTGTTGTTTTTTTTAAATCCTGGAACCTCTAAGCTGCGGTGTGTTCCACCTTCCACAAACCCCCCCCCCGCCCCCACATACTATGAAGAGAGCTGTCTTTTGTGGGGGCCTCTGAGGCCGGGGCAGGATCAGTAAGATTGAAATGGAAAGACTGAAATGTCGTGACACGGGACAGAGGAACCCTAAAACATAAGCTTTTATTCACCTTTTTTTTTTTGGGGGGGGGGGGGCGTTGTAGTTCAAAAGTACAATTCAGAATTTTGGTTGGAGACCTGTGTGAGTCGGGGCCCAGGAGCTCGGCCTGTCGGGACGGCTCAGAAACCCGCGTGGACAGCGCAGCTGCAGACGGGCCTCCGTTTGTTTAATCAGCGGCCAGAGAGGCTGTCGGAGCCGAGCCGTGGCCCGCGGGCAGCGGCAGCCGCTCTTGTCGTCAGCGAGGCTGGTCCTTGCGGTCAGAAAACATGTGCCGGAGACATACCGAGTGAAAAGGCCATTTTTTTTTTTTTTTCCCAGGAGTCACAGATTTTCCCCGTAAGATTAATCAAGGAATGCCAGCGCGGGGCTGGCTTTCCCGGGAAGGGCCCGTGCAGTTCTGGGATTCCAGAGGGCGGGAGAGCACGAGCTGAAATCTTCACCTGCTGCTCTGGGCTCTTAAGTCTACGTCCGCCTTCCACGTGTTTAAGGGCGATCTGTACGTGTTTAAGGGCGATCTGTACGTGTTTAAGGGCGATCTGTACGTGTGTAAGGGCGATCTGTACGTGTGTAAGGGCGATCTGTACCTTCAAACCAGCCGTTTATAATTGCATTTTAAGTGATAACAAAACGAAGGTGCCTGGGCGGTGGCCTGCGCGTGGTTTGACGGTAAGAGGAGCCCCAGCACATGGCCCGGGGGTTGCACACCCGGCACCCAGACTCTCCTGGCTCCGAGCCGGCACTGGCCGTGCAGGTTTGGGCCTGCGGGGACACACGTGTGTCCTGCATACGTCAGGGTCCATGCATGTCATCTGCGGAGCCCTCCCTGCCCTGCCAGGGGGAGACGGGCCGGTTGATGGGGATTCTGTTCCCAGCACCGCGGAGGTACTGCCGGAGCTGTCGGCACACGTCCCATCGGAGGGAGAGGGACCCGATGCGGGCCGGGCTGCTGTGCCGTGTCCGGAACCCCACGCCGGCCTGCAGGGCACCGCGGCGATGTGTGTGTCAGGGTGCGGGTGCCGCCACCTCCTGCAGCGGAAACCCCGGCTCTGCCTCTCTCCCGCCAGGGCCGGCCCTGAGATGGCCACCTGGTGTGCAGGGCCGCCCCCCCCCCCCCCCCGGAGCACGGGGACCCTCTGCTCCCGGGCCAGGCTGCTGGCAGCCCTGCCCAGCCCGGGCTGGAATGGCATTCCCCGCGTTCCTGGCGGGGTGCGTGGCATCGGAATCCTACCTGCTTTGTCTCTGTCATCAGCTGGCGAGCTGGTCACGTGGCTGTGCGTGAGGGCAGAGTCCTCGCTGGCTGCCTCTCCCCACCACTCGCACTCTGGGCATGACCGGCCCTGCCCGGGCACAAAGCGTATTCAGACATTCCCCTGGCGGCCTGGCCTGGCCTGAGCTTCCCTCCATGTGTCACTGGCAGGAAGGCCACGGTCCGGGGAGGCAGCCGCGGCCCCTCCACGCCGTCCCTGTACCCCGCACAGAGCCAGCAGTTCTGGCCACAGAAGGGCCAGAGGAGAGCTGTGGGCCAACGGGTTGGGTTGGCCCTGAGGATGCAGTTCCGGTGCCCACGGCTGATCAGTCTCCACTGGGAGTGCCCACATTGAAACCCCGGGTTTCACGGGCCCGGGGCCGAGGGCCGGACACAGCGGTCACCTTTCCCCGCGGTGGTGGCCGGTGTTGGTCTTGGTGAAACTGAACGGTGGTTGTCTGCGAGAGGCCGTAGAGACGAGCCTGGGCCCCGGGCGGCCTCCTGGCCACCTGGGCGGCCCTTCTGGGCGTGGGGCCCAGCTCTTGAGCGCCCGGGGGGTACCGGCCACCCGTCAGCACGCTGCGTGCTTCGTTGTGTTACCCCAGCGGCCTGGTGGTTTTTGCCATCCTCCCCGGTCTTTGCACAGACGGGAAACTGAGGCGAGGAGAGGCGGTGTGGCTCGCCCAGAGTGAGGCGGCTGATGGGACAGAAGGCCAGAATCAAACTCGTGGCCACAGCCTCCCCGGGTGTGGGTTAGTGGGCTCCCTTGGAGGGCCAGGGGCTGTTGGGGTGCGCTGGGGTGCCCGGCCCTGGGAGCGCCCCGGCGGTCGGCCCCCGCTGCTCTGCAGGGCCACGTGTGGGAACAAGGCGGCCTCTATTCCGAGCAGCCGGCCGCCTGGACTCCCAGGGCAGCCTGGCCCCTAACATGGCGCGAGCCTGGCCACGGGGAGGGGAGGGCCGGGCCAGGCCGGCCCGGGCTCCCGGCGTCCTCCTCGGTGGCCGCTGAGTGGCCAGACGCTGCAGCTTCCTCCTCCCGCCCCCCCCCTCCTAGGCCAGTCCCCCCCCCCCCCGCCTCGTTTGGGGGTCCGGCCCACCCGCCTCTGCCACGTCTGCCTCTGACACCCATGAGCATCTTTCAAAAATTCCCGGTGGGCGGGGCCGAGCGCACGCCCTGGCCCCCTCCCCGCAGCCAGTGCCAGACAGCGCAGGAGACAAAAGTAGCATTTTCTCCTCCCGGGCTGCCAGCCGGGTTCCCAACGCCACTCGGCTCCTGGCAGCCCTGCCTCCGGCGGCCGAGGCGCCCAGGCCATGCCAGCCAGGATCGGGGACGGACAGAAGACGGTGGCCAGAGACCAGGACACCCGAGGGCCCATCTGCCCGGGGCTGGCACCTGGGCACGGCCTGGCCGGCGGCACCCGTGCTCAGCTGCTGCCGCCGTGACCAGCGGGCATGGGCACGGGCTCGGCGGTTCCCGTCCTCACTTTGGAGAGAGAGCTCCTCGTCCCCCCCCGCTGCCGGGTAAGTCGCCTCTTCCTTCTCTTTTCTGGAGACAAGCCGAGGCTCTGCCATCTTGTGTTCGTGCCGTTACGTTCTCTCCCTCTAATTGGTTCTCCGGAATTCAAATCCTATCTCTGAGGCTCCCCGCCCCCCCCCCCCCCCCCCCCAGCTTTAGTGAAGTCAGTCCTTCCAGAAACTGCGGGGAAAAGGCGGAAGCCAAGCCCATTGCTTTCTGAGATCCACAGCGCCAGGCTCCAGAGATCACAATGGGAATGAGCGTTACCGCACAGCAGCCCGCGTTCAGGCGTTTGAGCGAACGTTCCAGGAGGTATTAAAGGCACGGCCTGCCTCCCGGGTTCGCGGTGTCCGCGCGCCTGTTACCGTGATCACCAGCATTTTAATCTCCGGCAGCGTCGGGAGTGGCCCGGGGACAAACACCCGAGGCGCCCAGGCCCCTCCCGGCGACTCTGCAGGCCGGCAGGCCCGGCTGGCACTCCGAGGTGGACGCGCCTCGGGGAACAGAGGCCCTTTATGTTGTCCGGCATCTTCCATGCTGCCGTGTCCACAGTGCGGGGATCCAGTTCTCTTTCCCTTTCGTTTTATTTTATTTTTTGAAAAAAAAAGAAAAGAAAGAAAGAAAGAAAGAAAGAAAGAAAGAAAGAAAGAAAGAAAAGAACGCTGTTTTGGACTCTCAGCTCAGTGTGGGGAAATCTGTTAGGTGTGGGGGCTTTTAGGTCTGAAGCCCTCATTTAAGCACCAACAGTGCTGGGCCGGCTCAGAGCCGCCCTGCCCACAGCCTGCATGTGGGGTGCACCTGGGCTTGTCCACTGGACAGACCCTGGGGGGGCGCTTCGTGGTCCCAATCCCGTCCTGGTTGCGACCTGCAGAGCGGTGGCCGGCGGGGGTGGGAGTCCCTTAAGGACCTGCATGTCCCCGGGGGGCCCCCCAAGGCTCGTGGAGAGCTGGGGCCGGGGCTGCCTGAGTTTCTTTGTTGGTCCCTGACCCTTGGGAGCGGCTGAAGCCTTTGACTTAAAAGGTGGGCTCTGCAGAGTGCAGCTGCGAGCTCACCTCCGCCCTCGGGCAGGCTGCCGGAGCGTGGCCTGCCGACGCAGCTCAGGGCAGCCAGGGTCTCTGGGCAGCCAGGGTCTCTGGGCTTATGGAAAATGGAAAGCGAGGTCCAGAAAGTTCTAGATTGCAGCTCACAGGCGAATCCTCGTGTGCGTGCATCTTTGTTTTTCTAACTCGGAGCCGTGGGGGCCCGAGCAGCCACCCGACGTTAGAACGGAGCAGCAGCCCCCACGAGGAACATGGGCGGCTGCTTTGTTCTGAGGCCAGACAGCAGTCGATCCCGGAGGCCGTGGGCTGCGGAGCCGGGCGCACGCAGCGGGGAAAATTAAAACATTGCCGTGGTTATGACAGCCACGGCCGCTCACGGCAGGCGCGTGCCACCCCAATATTTAGCAAGCACCCAATGAAACACCAGCGGCAAAATAAAAGTCACAGGAAGGAACAGAGTGTGATCCATTTCAGAGGCAAGCGAGCGAGAGCAGAGCGAGGCGTCTGGAGGTGGGGGGGGATGATCATCATTTTTAAAAGCACGTCTACTTTTAATAGCTGCCCACTGCTCATCTTTTCTTTTAATTTTACTTTCTTTTTTTTTTTGGTGTAATTAACGTAGGTGAAAGAGATTTTTTAATCCTAAATCCTGGAAGGATAGGTGGTCACATTTCCTGAGTACAAACTCATCTTCTTTTTGGACAAGGTGGGGCAGGTAGCACAAAATCAGTTAATTTCCATAAATGAGCACTTTCTTTCTCAATCAGTATTTCCCACCGAGATTAGGTTCACCTAATGGTTTAAAGGGATAGGGATACCGCCTCATCCATGGTCAGTTATTACCCGAGTTTTTAACTTGGGCAGGATCAGTAAACGGTACCTCGTCCCCAAATCAGTAAAACGCCATAGACTTTTTAAATTTTTTTATTTTTGTAAATCAGGCAAAATCTCACCGTTCTCCATGGCACCCAGTGCTTCTCAGCAGGGTTTTTTTTGTTTTGTTTGTTTTTTGTTGTTGTTTTTTTTTTTTTTAAAGAAAGCAGCATAGCAGCTTTCACATCGTCGCTTCTATTTAAACTCCACTCAAGACTGAAGTTGCCTCTTCTCACAGCACAGAGGGGCCGGCCTGCCTGCCGGGGTCCGGGCCTCGGCCACGCAGCGTATTTCGGCCGTGGAGCCGACAGTTTGGACGGACGGAGGTCAGAATAAACAAGTCGCCTCTGCGTAGAGAGGCAGCCTGACCCGATGACCTCCCCGTTCCCGAAAAATTCCGTAGGGGAACTCGATCCCCTTCATTAAATTTTAATTTAAATTTTGGTCTTTATCTCTGCCTTTTGAGACAGCACATGACCTGGGTCAAAGGACCGTCCATGTTTTAATGAGTTACCAGTTTTTATCTTGTTCTGCAGCCTGGCCCGCGTTCGCCCTAGACTTCAACGCAGCGCCGTGGGTGCGGACAGGGCTAGATTGTGCTATCTTCCTACACGCTGCGGGACGGACATTGGAGGTCTGGGTGTTTTCTGTACAGCCTCCCATAAAGTTATTTTGAGACTTTTATGAAAAAACCCAGCTGGTTAAATATTTGGCATGGTCTAAAGGTACTTTAAAATCCAAACTAAAAAAAAAAAAATTAAAAAAATTCAACAGGTAAACTACAAAGAGTAGCCATAAACTTTAAAAAAAATTTTATCTTGCCAAGATAAAGGGCACCATTTAATGGTCCCTATTGCCACCCAGGGGGGCAGAGCACTTTTACAGCCACAATCATTTGCAGACGATGGGGACTGTTTATTTTGTGAATTTGCTCACATTACCGTGTTGTAATCAGCTCCCAGGCCGCTTCTCCCCCCTCCTCCTCATCTTGAAGTGTTTGCTTCTGCATCTCTAAGTTCTGGATTCCTTTCCTGTTCCCAGCCCCCAGCCCCCAGCCCCCGAGGCCCCTTCCCAGGGGTGCGGGCAGCTGTGCCTCCAGCAGGGGGGGGGGGCGGGGGGGGAGGGCGCTTCCCGGGGCTGCGTCCTGCAGAGGCACTCGGAGTTGGGCTGCGGCTTTTTTAAAGGCTGTTTTAGGGACCGTACCTGCTGGTGGACAAGTTGGGGAAGGGAAGGAAAAGTTGGTGGCATTTGCCAGCCCCGTTGGAGAGCCAACTTCCCGGATTTTTCAATCCCGATGGGGGTCCTTTAGCCTGTGGTCGCCCCTGTCTCTGCATCTGAGCTGTGTTTCTTGTCAGTGCTGGGGGCTCTCAGAAATTCGGGTCCGTCTCAGAGCGAGGGGGGCCTCTCCTCCCTGTCCCTGGTCAGGGGTGAGCTTCGCCTCACTGTGCCTCTGCTTCCTCATCTGTGCAATGGGACCGTACGCGTCCCTGCCTCACAGTGACACGTGGACAACACTTAGCACATGCTTGGCGCACACAGAGCCCATTTCTGGCTGTCCCCAGGGCCATTCTCCTGGGGGGGCCCTAAGCTCAGGCGAGTGCTTTCCCCAGAATCACCCACCGCTGAGGGCCGGCTCGGGGTTCACACTCGGGCCTGCCATCCTCCAGAGCCCGTATTCATTCTGCGTTCACTGAGCGTGAACCCGGGTGTCCACGTGGCGGCCGGATATGGACGGCCTGCTCCCTCTGCACCGTGGCCCGTGCGTGGAGCACGTGTGCGTGGACACACAGGTGTCCTGTCCTCGGGGCACGTGGGGAAACTTGGGTGCAAGAGAAACTGGGTGGGTTTGAGCCATCATAGCTTCCAGAGGTGGACGGGTGCTTGGAGGCCACGTGTCTGCCTGGGGCTGGCCGTGGGCCACCAAACAGCCAGTGGGTGGACCGCCACCCCGGTGCCGAGCCGCTGGTGGGGGAAGGAAGGGCCCTCGCTGCGCTCTGGGCTCTGGGCAGGCAGGGCCCTGTCCCCTCGGGGCCAGGCGGGGCCGGGCCGGCCATTTGCAGACTGAAGCGAGGCTGGGGCCCGGGAGAGGAAATGGCGGCTGGGCAGGCGGGTGGGAGCGGCCAGAGCCTGGGTGGGCAGGCCGTGTGCGTGTGTGCACGTGCGCCTACGTGCAGGGCCCCTGGAGAGGGGGAGGGGGGGAGAGGGGGAGTGGGACGTGGTGGTGGGGGGAGGGCCGATGAGCCAGTGCGATTGCCCAGCCCGGCCTTGGACAGGAGGCCTGATAAGAACCATCCGCGTGCACGTAGGCTCACGTCTCTCCAGTTGACATGGGGGCGATGGTATTGGCCTCGGGGAAGGGCCCCTGCGCCCGGGGGGCCTGTTGGAGCCGAGGTTGGGTTTCCCTCCCTGCGGCCTCCTGGGGAGAGGCCGGGGCTGGCAGTTGACCTACCTGCCCGTCCCCACCTGGGCTCCCCATCTGGAGAGGGAGGGATAGATGGCAGCCACGGGTTCCAGGGCATTCAATGTGGCCCCGGATGGGACCGCGTGGGTGGGCTGGGGAGAAGGGCCTCGACCTCTGGCCTCTGGGATTCTGGCCTCGGAGCGCAGGGGGGCCTGGATGGGAGGTGGAGACAGGGCCTGCCAACCCCCAGGAGGGTGGGGGTGGGGCCACCTCTGGCCCAGTTTCCTGGGAGCCCAGCCCAGCCCCGAGATTCCTGCGATGGGTGTGCCCAACTTCCGGCCGGGGCGTGGGCGGGGAGGGCTCCTGGAGCCAAAAGGGAGTTCCCGCCCTTCCCGCCCGCCAGAGCCTGCTGGTGTGCGCCACGGTCAACTCGCTGGGACGAGGACTCCCTCCCAGCGCCATGTGCGAGGGCCAGGTGAGCAGCGGCTGCCCAGCGGCGGGGCCCAGGGGTGGGGGACGGTCATGGAGAGGTGCCCTCAGCTCGAGCCTTTTTTGTGCACCGATAGTGAGCCGCCCGATGCCAACTCCTGCGCAGGCTCCCCGCCTGGACGGATGGCCCCCGGGCCTGGGCCTCAGTCCTGGGTGCTCCAGCGCCAGAGGCGAGCTCTGCCCCCAGAGAGAGTCACACTCCGACGGCCGGCCGGCCGGCACCCCGGGCTCCCTGGCCTTCGGGACCCATGCCGGCGGGCGGCTGGTGGAAGCAGCCTTCATCCGGGCGCTCCTGGGCCGGGGTTGGGGTGGGGGGCGGCAAGGCAGGCCACCACGGCCCACACCAGGGGGAAAGGTGTGGCATCCAGCTGCCAGGGAGGGGAGTGGGGCCGGCTGGGGCTGAGCTGAGGGCTGCAGGACTGCGGCTCTGAGTGCCTGCGGCGGCGGGACCATGGACAGCGCATAGTGTGGCCGCAGGGGCAGGAAGGAGGGAGGGGCTGACCTGTTCTCCGTGCTCCCAGGGCCCAGGCGGGATGTTCCAGTGGTGCCCCAGCTGCTCTGGAAGCTCTGCAGAGGCTGCTGTCCCCTCGCGGAGAGGAAACCCGGAGGCTGGGACACGGAAGCTGGGACCCCTCGGCGGCAGCCTGCAGTGTCTCTGAGTGGCCGGGAAGGGCAGAGCCTGGGGGTGGGGGTGGGGGGGTGTCTTCCAGATTCTTCCTGTGGGTCTCGGGTCTCCTTGCAGAGGTCCACCCCTCCCCCCTGGAGACGCTTATCTGAGGGGAGGGCGTGGGGGGGGGGGGTCATGCCTGGGCCCAAAGCTGGGTCCTTGAGCCTGCAGATAGCTGGGGTCTCAGCGTGAGGGGCTCCCTCAGATCAGGGCAGAAGGAGGTGCCGGTGGCCATGGCCGTGGCCAGGCTAAGCTCCTGCGAAACCAGCCTCCGTGGGCAGTCAGGGCCCTGTCGGCCACCGTGGGGCTCACTATGGGGTGCACAGATTCCCTGATCCCCCGAGTTGAGTTCCCTGTGCCTCAGAGGCGCTCGGCGCTCCCAGGATTCTCGGGGGGGCCCCCTCCGGGCAGGCCTGGCTGGGGAGCAGGAGGAGAGCGCAGGGACTGGACCAAGCAGACCTGTGGGGCCAGGGCCTGGGCTGGAGCGCCCGAGGCAGGACGGTGGGTCTGTCCCTCACGCAGGGGCTGAGGGGCCTCCCTCTGCAAACATGGGGTCCTCAAGGAGGCCCGGGCCAAGATGGCGCCGGCAGGGCTGGGCCAGCACGTGGGGAGCAGACATGTAGCCCGGGGCAGTCCGGGACCTGGAGAACTTCCTGGAGGGGTGGACCCACTCCCGCATGCAGCCCCAGGCCTGCCACGTCCCAGCAAGGGCGCGGCACCGCCCCTCCCCCTCCCGTCTCCCCCTTCCCCCACCCCCCCACACCAGCCCTGCACAGGCCACATCTGCTGGCCTCGCCAGAGCTCTGCCTCCAGCCCCGTCCCCATGGAAACCATGGGGGCCCCCTGCTGCCGCGGCCACCGACTGGTTTCCATCGGAGCCAGCCTGCTTTCCCTGAGCCCTGCCCCCCAAGTTCGCAGGTTCCCCCCAGGGTCTCTCCCCCCCCCCCCCCCCCCCCCCCCGTTTGCAGAGCAGCAGCTTAACGTGCTCACCCACCCTGGCCCACGCCCTCCGTGCCCAGGCCCCGGGCCGTGCCTTCCCAGGCCTTGGCTCCAGGCTCGGCCCCGGCCCTTCTCGCCCGCCAGCAGCAGCGCGGAGGCTCCCGCGCTGGACAGAGGCAGGGCCCGGCTCCCACTCCTGCTGGGCGATGGGCGAGCTCTCGGCCTCAGTTTACCATCTGCAGAGCGAGAGGGTGGAGCTTGTCTCGCGTTCCTGGCAGTGGTGCCCAGAAAGGAGGGAGATGGGAGGATGGGCAGCGATGCCCGCTCGCCCGGGTCCTCGGTTCGGGGTTTTTTGGTTTTTTTGTTTTTTTGTTTTGTTTTTGTGTTTCGGTGAGGGAAGGAGTCATAGAATTTGACCAGAGATGGTGGTTTGCGAGGCTGAGTCGGTCGGAGTGCGCAGACCCACAGCTCAGCTGTGGGCAGCGGTGCCCGCCAGGCCCTGCTGGGCATCTGTCGGTGCCCAGTGACCCGGCTCTGACTGTGGTGAGCGGAGGTGTGGAATGTGCCCGGGAGAACCCACAGGGGTCTCCAGAGGTCAGGAGTGGGGGCAGAAAATGAGATCCCGCTTTAAGCCCCCCACCCACCCATCCACCCCCCCCCCGCCTCCCCTGGGGCCTGGGCGGCTGCTGCTCCTTGGCGGGTGGCAGCCCCACCCAGCCTGGCCTCCTGGGGAGGTGTGGCCTCCCCTCCCCCCTCAGGGATGAGCCTGGCCTTGGGACTTAGTCCCACCTGCCAAGTGGCGATTTGGCTCCGCCCCCTGGAAACTCGGCTCCCGCTCCCTTATTGCGAAATGTCCCAGATGCCACGGCCCCGCCGCTGGGCTGGGCCTGCCCCAGCTTACAGACCAGGAGCGTCGCAGCCTCATGGCGCCGGGAGTGACCCGCACGTGGTCGGGGCAGGCGGCTTTCCTTCCGGGCCTCAGTCTCCTCATCTGTAAAGTGGGGTCATAACCCCAGGGGCTGGCCCTGCTGCAGTGGTGCTGGCGAGGGCCGCAGGCGTTCCTCCCTTGGCTCCCGCAGACCCCAGGCGGAGAGGCAGGCGAGGGACCCTGGGCACATGGTCGCCGCAGCCCAGAGGAGAGGTGAGGTGGCACCTGCAGTTAGTTTTCTGTCCTGGGCAGGAGAGACCTGGTGGGTGTGAGTGTGAGCCATCACCTCGGGGTACCCACCACCCCTGCACCCAGCCCCCCGCCCCGGCTGGCGAGGGCGTCAGCTCGGAGGAGTGGGCAGCGGTCGGGGTTGATGTAGACGTTCGGGGAGCGGGATGATGTAGGAAATGAAGGAAAGTTCCCAGGGGGAGAGAGAAGAAAGAGGAGCTTAGTGCCCAGATAATCACAGCCCGGCGGTGATTTACGGCAGCGGCGGGCTCCTTCCGCTGCCTCCCCGCTGTCCTCCTGGCTCAGCCCCCGTGTGAGACCTGCCGGTGGGGGTGGGGGGTGGCCGAGGGCGGGCCACACCCAGACCCCCCCCCCTTCCTGCCAGCTCTGATGGCTCTTAGCATGTCCCCCGCACCTCCCCCCCTCTTGATCGGCCCCAGGGCGGTGCCCATGTCGCCCACCCTGCAGGGTGCCAGCCAGGTCCCCTTCTTGGGACGCTGGGAGCCTGAGCCCCTCGGGCAGGGCAGGCCGAGTCACCAGCTGGCACGGGCAGGCTCTTGGGGACATTTCACGAAGGAGCGGAACCGAGTCCAGCGACTGAAATGGGAGACAGACGGCCTCGCTGTGCTCCGTGGCCGTCGCCGAGAGGAGGCTCCGAGGAGCCAGCAGACAGTTTTCCCTCCAAGTGCAGTCCCCAGAGGGAGAGGACCAGTCCTCCCGGGTGCTGGGTCTCCGGAGAAGGGGGAGACGTATACAGAGAGAGGGGGGCGTCCACCAATTGCCTCTTACAGCGTGAGGACTGGAAGCAGCCCGCCCCTCTGCGGGTTCAGTGGTCCTGACCAGTTACCCGATGGGGTGCCGCGGGGCTCGGCTGTGGGGGGCGCTCCAGGCCAGGTGGGCGCGGTTCCGTGAGGCCTGAGCCTCCCGGACGGTTACTCTGGTTTGAGGATCTATTTCTTTAGCAATGACAAAAAACATCATTTCATTTACAGAACCAGCCACGTGGTGAGAGTGGAGCTGCCCTGCCCGCCAGACCATCCTGCCTGTTCCCCCAAAAGCCAGCCGTCCACCGAGGGGCGGGCGTCGTGGTGGGGGTGCAGGGGCATCGCATGGCCGCCGCGCTCAATGGCCCGTGGTTTTGCTGGTGCAGATCCTGCCGTTGTTCGTGACCAGCCTGACCCAGCGGAGCCCGAGGTGGGTGTGCGGACACGGGGCGGCGGGGCGGCCTGCTTTTCGGGAGGCAAATCGGATGAGCCTGGTGCCCGCCGAGTCGCTGGGGTTCGCGTTTGCTTGTCCTCTCTGATGTCAGCTCCGTACGCTGGGTGTAAGTGGCTCCTTTTTAAGAGACCAGACGGGGGCCACGCGGCCTGGAAGGTTCTGGCAGCTCTGCCCCATGCCTGTCCTTGGGGACTTAGCTCGTCCTGACCACACTGGCTACATGGGAGCCGTCAGCCCCCCAAGTCCCTGCTGGAGCCATTCGGGCCCAGGTCAGGCGGCCCCTCCCCTGGCATTCCCGCCCTTGGGTGCCTAAGGCCTTGGCGCCAGCATGGGGCCAGGTCAGGCGGCCCCTCCCCTGGCATTCCCGCCCTTGGGTGCCTAAGGCCTTGGCGCCAGCATGGGGCCAGGCCAGTCGGCCCCTCCCCTGGGTGCCTAAGGCCTTGGAGCCCGCATGGGGCCAGACCAGGTGGCCCCTCCCCTGGGTGCCTAAGGCCTTGGAGCCCGCATGGGGCCAGACCAGGCGGCCCCTCCCCTGGGTGCCTAAGGCCTTGGAGCCCGCATGGGGCCAGACCAGGCGGCCCCGCCCTTGGGTGCCTAAGGCCTTGGAGCCCGCATGGGGCCAGACCAGGCAGCCCCGCCCTTGGGTGCCTAAGGCCTTGGAGCCCGCATGGGGCCAGGTCAGTCGGCCCCTCCCCTGGCATTCCTCACCAGTCAGGAAGGGTATATCTCCACGCCTCATGACCTTGGAGAGGGACTACGTGTCATACCAAGGACAAGTGCGGGTAGGTCGGGGCTTGGAGTTCCTGCCCGAGGCGGTGTCCGCCCTGGCCCCGGGCTGGCGGCAGGCTGGGGGCTGGGAAGGAGCCCCATACTCCAGGTGAGGTGTCCGAGGCCCCACAGGAGAAGGGGCTTGTCCAGGGCCACAGGGGGCAGAGCGGAGACGGGAACCCAGCAGCCCCGGGTCACCCTACAGGTGGACACAGGAATGTTCCAGACGCTCATGGGCACGGGAAGTCCGAGAAAGGACTGGGCCGGGGTTCCTCACCGCGGCCGGCCGAGATGGGGCCGAGGCCTAGGTCGGGATTGTGCGGGTGTCACCGCTCAGTGGGTTCCAGTGGGGCTCCCGGGAGACCTTCTCATCCCAGGTCCCGGGCCTTGTTCCGAGAGTGAGTGGGGGTACTTCCTGTCGTCCTGGGTGCGAGGGGGTGCGGGCACCCCGAGCCCCACCAGCCCCTCCTGCCGATACTCAGAACTCAGATGGCGCGGCTGGACTGCAGGGAGCGGGCGGGGTTGGGATGTTCAAGTGAAGTTCCTGACCTCAGGCACTTTGGCGCCTCAGCCCAGGGCGGCTGGGCCCCCTGCAGGGGGTTATGGGGTCCCTGGGAGGCTGGGGGCACTCAGCTGACCCCTTGGTCACCTTGTGTCTTGCAGGATGTGACTCGTCCCAGAGCCCCCCAGAGAGGGGGCCCCGTCACGGCCTGTGGGAGACCCTGCGGCGCTGCCGGCCCAGGTGAGAAGGTCTTTGGGAGGCGGGTGGCCTGGCCAGGGGCGGAGTGTGGGCTCGTCTGTCAGGGACCCCGACACCAGGCCCCCTCGCAACCCCCAGCCTGCAGCCGAGCCCAGGGCGCCCGAGGGCCCCGCCTGCCCCCTCTCTCGCCAGGGCAGGTGGCCACTTGCAGAGTGGACATTGCTCCCTGCAGCCGGCACCCCTCCCCCCCACCCCCCCGCAGGCTTTGTTTCCCGGGGGCGCCGCGAAATGGCCGCCTCAGCCCCGCGCCATTTTGTGTCTGGGCGGCGGTCGGTGAGGAGGGGGCGCCGCTGCCAGCCTTCCCGGGTGGCAGGGCCGAGCCAGCGCCATCCCCACCCACCCGCCTTGGCCCGGCTGCCCTGGGCTTGGCACCGGCCAGCGCCTTGGAGGGCGGCCCGGAGCCGGCCCCTCACCCAGCCCTGCCCAGCCTCGTGCACCCCAGAACCCCCGAGCCCAGCACACAGGTGCTGCCACCCAGGGCCATGGAGCTGGATTGAAGCCCTGCTCCTGGGGGGGGGTCCTTGGCCACCTCGAGCACACTGGCCCCTCACACCCTTTGCCTGCCAGGAGCCCGCGTCCTCAGGGGGCAGGGCGGGGGGGCTCCCTGGAGGAGGTGAGTGCCACGTGGACAGGGCGCTGGCCTCCGCCGGGCCAGTGCGACCAGCTCGCGCCTGACAGCGGCCAGCGGTGGGGCCGGGGGGCAGGAGGGGGCGTGCTAGGAGCAGGCGCGTGTCCAGGGCTCCGGGCGGCGGGGCTGGGGAGCAGGAGGGAGGTCCCCGTGGGACAGCGGCGTGGCCCAGCACGGAGGCGCCCTGCCCTCTGCACGCCTGAGGCAGAAAGCATGTGGGGGGCAGGGCGCACAGTAGGGCTTCGGGAACCAGCCGCCCTCCCCAGACACACCTGCCAGGTTGGAAGGCTTCACGTCCCTCCCAGACGCCCTCTCCTTGTGTCCCGGGGAACATTCTAGGGCGTGAAGGCAGCTTTGCTCCGGGGGAGGGGAGGCAGGGCGTGTAGTGACCGGGGCTGTGTGTCCACCCGCCAGGCCGGCCCAGAGCCTCCTGGGGGCAGGAAAGGCCCCAGAGGAGCCGTGCCCAGGCGGGCCGCAATGGATCAGGGTTCCACCAGCTTTTTTATGGTGCCGCCCCCCCCTTGCCTTGTGACCCGGACCACGCCCCGCGTTGGGAGTATTTTCAGAGAGAGACATGCCTCTGAGGTTAGACCCATTGCCTCGTGGTCGAATGCCAGCTGGAGACGCCCTTTCCCTTTGGACTCCAGGCAGACCATGACCTTTGCCCTGAAGGCAGCTGCTCCCTCGCTGCCACCTCTGGGCACGCGGGCGGCTGTGGGCAGCGGAGGCCATGGCGCCCAGTAACTTGCCCGAGGCCCGTGGCTGGTTGGCCAGAGCAGAGGTCACACCATGGCCTGGCCGTCCCTGGAACCAGCTCTCCCCGCCCCCCCCCCCCCCGCGCCGTGTCCCCCACGGATGCGGGTAGGTGTATCTGCAGACAGGACCCCCAGTTTCTCAGATGCTACTCCTGTTCACTCCCAAACTCGGCACCCCCGCCGGCCCTGCTCTGGCCGAGGGGTGTCGGACCCTGCCCGGGGAGAAGACACACCCGATCCCCCTGCCCCAGGAGCTCGGAGGCTCCTGGAGATGGGGAACGGAGCCAGGATGAGGAGACCTGGCCGGAGCACACGGGCATCCGCTCGGGGACCTGCACAGGGAGCGGCGTCAGGAGGGGCCCGAGGAGGAAGGGGGGCCTGGGTCTGTCCCTGAGCCACGGCTGGACTCTGCCCGCGACCCCAGGGTGTGGTCTTGGGACGACAAGGCCCTGGGGCCCTGAGTGGCCCAGCGGCTGGAGCCCGAGGCACAGGAGGAGCCCGCGGCCGCGGTCCATGCTGCCTTTAAGGCGGACTTGGAGTTAGTTAATTTTTAAATTTCTCCTTAGTTTTGATACTGACTTGGCTCCGTAATAAATCGAGTGCCTGGCTGGCCTCCCCCGTCCGGCCCCGCCCGGCCCGTCGGCCACGCACTGCCCGGCACGCACGTCTCGCTCCTGCACGGCGGTGCCGGCGGGGACCTGCCCCCGAGGCCGTCCCCGTGTCTTTTTCCCCGACTCCATTGTTGGCCTGACGAGCAGGAACACTGGCTGCTTTATGGGGAGAAACCTAATCGGGGTGACAGTGGTGGGGCCCAGCTCCCGGTGGCCCCAAGCCAAGCCCGAGGTGACCGCGGGGTGACGCCGTCTGTCTGCCTCGTTCACTCCAGACATCCGCCTGCCTCTGAGAGCGCCACCTGCCCTCCGAGCCTCCCACACACCTGTCCCCAGCGCCTGGCTCCTCCCGCCGGGCTGGCCCAGCCCCCCACCCCTGGGCCACCGAGGGCGGGGCGGGGCTGGCAGGTGACTGCTGACGGCTCAGCCCCGCTCGCTCGCTCGGGAGTCCCCTTCACCCGCCTTGCCAGCCCTGCCGAGGCCCGTCCAGGCTGCCTGGGGAGGGCTCTGGGGTCGGTCCAGGACCCGCGCTGTCCCCCAGGAAAGGGAGATCCAGCTGTCCTGTCCCCCCTGCCCCCCCCCCCCCCACCAGGCCTGAGGCCGTGGCTGCTGCAGGAGGCAGGCCAGTGAGTCTTCTGCCCCGGCCACTCCCACGGGTGCCCGGTGACTCGCAGGATGGTCGGACATGGGCACCGCCGTGCGCCCCTCCACCGCCCTGCTGTGCCGAGCGGTCAGGGCACTTCAGACCTGCCTCTGCGCCAACAAGGGGGGAGGCCATGCCCGGGGGCCCGAGAGAGGACTTGCCTCACCGGCGCTCCTCGGCCCGGAAGGCGGTGGGGCTGCCGTCCGTCTGTCTGTCTGTCCAGGCTGATTTTGTCCCCTCGGCGCTGAGTGCAGAGCCCTCGGGAGTGGCCAGCCTCCCCTGGGGACAGGCCGGCCCGTGTCCCTCTGTCCCTCTAGGGCCTGAGTCCTGGCCCAGACAGAGCAGAGTTCGCGGGGAGGCAGGGAGGCAGGGAGGCCGCCCATCAGCAGGTGGAGGGAGTGGGTGCGAGGCTCTCACAGTTTATGACTTTCAGAGAGAGGAAGGGAGAAGGAGACATCGACCCGCTGCCTCCTGCACGCCCCTGCCTGGATGGAGCCCGAAACCTGGCCATTGCCCCGACCCGGACGAAACCGCCACCTTCTGCTGCATGGACGCCGCCCGGCCGAGCCACACTCATGCCTTTTGCCACCTGTTGGCCTCCCTGTGCTCAGTCCCGGGGGGCATTATGGCCGCTCCTGTCCGGATGGGGTGACCCAGCGCCTAGATGAGTCTCCCAAAGACCACTCTGCTCTCAGCCCAGCCCCCTCCCCTCCTCTCCCTTCTCCCCTCCCCCCTCCCCCTCCCCCATCTCCTCCCGCTCCCCTTCCACCTCTTCTCCCCTTTCTCCCCCCTCCCCCTCCCTCTCCCCCCTCCCCTCCTCTCCCTTCTTCCCTCCCCCTCCCCCTCCCCCATCTCCTCCCTCTCCCCTTCCACCTCTCTTCTCCCCTCCCCCTCCCTCTCCCCTCCCCGCCCCTCCCCCTCTGGTTTTCTCCTTGGGCTCCTCCCTGTGGAGGTGCTGCTCCCAGGAGCTGACCCACCAGCAGAACCCTGAGCCCCCCGCCCCCCGCCCCGCCCCCTATCCTTCTCCTGCAGCCCCCCCCCCTCCCAGGAAGAAGCTCCGAAGCTCTCGCTGAGACCGACAGCCCTTTGGGGTGAGGTAGTAGGTTGTATAGTTTGGGGCTCGGCCCTGCTGTGGGATAACTATACAATCTACTGTCTTTCCTGAAGCGGCTGTAATATCGCCGGTGGACAGCGCCCAGGAGCCGGGCTGGGGGCGCGAGGGGGCAGCTCGCAGGGCGGGGGGGAGACGGGCGCGGGAGAAAGGGGGTCCTCCCCCCACCTCGAGTGGGCTGCACCACGAGTGGGCCAGTGAGGCCCCCCACACGTTTCTCCTGCCCTGCCCCGCCAGCCTTCTGCTCAGCCCAGGCCACGGGCAGGGGCAGGGGCGAGGCTGGCGTGGGGTGGCCGTGGGGCGGGCCCAGCACCCAGGGAGCCTATGGGGTGAGGTAGTAGGTTGTGTGGTTTCAGGGCGGTGATGTCGCCCCTGGGAAGATAACTATACAACCTACTGCCTTCCCTGAGGAGCCCAGAGGCACCCAGAGGGCCCGCCCCCGCCCCCCCCCACACACACCCCGGGGACTCAGCTGTGTGGGAGGACGGGCCGGGGGAGGCTGCGTGTGGCGGGTACACTTCTCAATAAAAGCTGTTCTGCTGAGAGCCTGGAATTGGCCCCTTTTTCATTCTGGAAGCCCGGGCGGGGTGATGGGGGGCCACGGGAGCGAGCTCGGGGCACGTCTTTGTGGGGGGGTTGTGCGCGGCCGGAGCGGGAGCCGTGCCCAGCTGTGGGGGTCACCAGGTTTGCCCCTCTGTGCCCCGGACACCAGCCCGTTCTCCCCCACCTGTGCCGCCTCCGAGCACAGTGTCCCTGAGCCCCCAGCCGGGCGGAGGGGCCCCCACAGGGCAGGAGCCGAGACCGGGGAGCAGCTCCAGGCCTGGCCCTGGCTGCCCAGCACCCGGGGCTTGACCGTGGGCCCGAAGTCCGTCTTCACCCCTGTCCCCCAGGATGGTGCCAGGGCAGCCCTGTTGGGGCCCGGCCCTGGGCTGGCTGCCCCCCACATGCTCACCATGTTCCTCCTGGAGGCCTGGCGCCGGTGGCTGCTGGCTGTCCCCACCCCCTTAGCCCCGTGTCCGAAGAGCCCGTGCGTGCCTGGCCAGGTGCCTGAGAGCACCCTCGGGTGCACGCGGCCCCAGTGCCCGTGGTGCCTGGCACAGACGCCCTAAGACACCCCCATGAGCCACGAGGTCACGGTTCCATTCCCGGTCAGGGCACAGGCCCAGGTTGCAGGCTCCATCCCCAGGGTAGGGCGTGCAGGAGGCAGCTGACCCATGATTCTCACCATGGATGTTTCCCTCTCTGAAAACAATAAAAATACACTTTTAAAAAGACACCCCCTTCCCCAGCCAGGGCCAGCCCCAGGTTACCCCACTCCCGCCCACGAAAGACACTGGACCATGCAGGCTGCTGCTTGCTGACCTCATGGCCACAGAGCCAGACACACGGCACCGCCCAGGGCTCCGGCCCACAGCAGGACGGGCACAGTCCTCAGGGGTGACCTGGGGGAGGGACCCGGGAACGGACCAGAGGGGGCTCCTGACCCAGGCAGAGGGACCCCACGAGAGGGACCCCCTGAGGCCTTGGCCACCCTCCTCCCAGCTCCCTGGCCTCTCCCACCACCACGAGGACTGTCCGAGCCACCGTCTTGGAGCCGCTGTGGGAAGGGCTTCTCCGTGGGGCCACCCCAGCTGGTCCTGGCGGTTGTGTAGGAGTTTGCAGCTGGAGACACAGGAGCGGCCTTCCCCGTGGAGCCCTTCGTGCCCTCGCCCACCCTCTGGGCTCGGGCTGGGGCCAGGCTTGGGCACCGTCCACCTCCCCTTCACTCGCCCCGCAGTCAGGCCGGTCTGGCCCCTTCATCCCCTGAACCGCATTGCCGTCCTCCCCTCGCTCCACCCTGGCTCCGCCACCAGGCCTCGGATCCTCTCCGAGCGGCCCCTCTGCCTTCCTCTGGGCACCCCCCTGCCCCATAGGCAGCCCTCCCTCACACGGGTGCACCCCCTCCCCAAAGCCCCCTGCGCCTCCCCCTCATCCGGGCCCTGATGCACAGCCCCACCGTCTTCCTGCTGTGGCTCGGGCGCTGCCTTGGACCAGCGTAGCTCCTATCTGCCTGAGCCCTGGTGTCTGAGCCCATGTCAGCCGTGCCCGTGTCTGAGCCGTGTCCGTGTCTGAGCCATGCCCGTGTCTGAGCCATGCCCGTGTCTGAGCCGTGCCCGTGTCTGAGCCGTGCCCGTGTCTGAGCCATGCCCGTGTCTGAGCCATGCCCGTGTCTGAGCCGTGCCCGTGTCTGAGCCGTGCCCGTGTCTGAGCCATGCCCGTGTCTGAGCCATGCCCGTGTCTGAGCCGTGCCCGTGTCTGAGCCGTGTCCGTGTCTGAGCCGTGTCCGTGTCTGAGCCATGTCCGTGTCTGAGCCGTGCCCGTGTCTGAGCCATGCCCGTGTCTGAGCCGTGTCCGTGTCTGAGCCGTGTCCGTGTCTGAGCCGTGCCCGTGTCTGAGCCATGCCCGTGTCTGAGCCATGCCCGTGTCTGAGCCGTGTCCGTGTTTGAGCCGTGCCCGTGTCTGAGCCATGTCCGTGTCTGAGCCATGCCCGTGTCTGAGCCATGCCCGTGTCTGAGCCGTGTCCGTGTTTGAGCCGTGCCCGTGTCTGAGCCATGTCCGTGTCTGAGCCGTGTTCGTGTCTGAGCCGTGCCCGTGCCTGCCTGTGAACTCCCCGAGGATCAGGCCAGCCTTTCCTCCTGGCACCTCTCTGGTGCCCGCCCTGCGGAGCTCCTGGCCTGGCGGGGCAGCAGGGACACAGCAGCCATGTGGTCAGCGCCGTGGCGGGGACAGGCAGGGACTCGGCGCCTGGACCGGCCCTGCAGTCAGGGGGGGCTTCCTGGAGGAGGTGGCACCTGGCTCTCTTGTGTCTGTCCCTACTGTCCAGCCACCCAGTCCCAGGCTCTCCACGGCCAACTGTTGGTGCCTAGAGATGGGGATGTGGGAACGCTCCCCAAAGGTGGGCGGGTGGGGCGTCGGGGGACAGGGGCTCCCCACCATCTGGTCATCAGCAATCTGGATGGAGCCAGCAGTGTGGCCAAAGCAGCTCGTTTTCGTCCCCTCCCCCGCTCTGGGAGGCCCGTAGGGAGGGCCTAGCTTCTGGGCCAGAGGCCGCGGGCAGCTGCTCTACCCCCTGAGCCTCAGTTTCCCCACCCTCCTCCGTGGGTGCTGTGGGGATGCCAGGAGATGCCAGTCAGAGCTTAGTCCGCTGGGGAGAGGGGGTGGAGCAGGAAAAGGCAGGGACCCAGGGCGGGACCGAGCCCCCTCCACAGCTGGACGCCTGGCGCCACCTGCTGCCAGATTCAGGGAGTGGCTCCTGGCTGCGCTCAGGGAGGCTGCAGGCCCCTCCTGGGAGACTGGCAAGGGGTCCAGGGTGGGCTTCGGGGGTGTCCCGTGGGCCCTACGGTCTACAAGAGCCACCTCTGACCTCTGACCCCTGAAGAGCTGGCCCACAGCCAGACCTGCCGCCCCCAGCTGGCCAGGGCCACGCGGCACCACGGGACCCGGCTGTCACCCAGGGCCAGGACCCGGGTGGGTGGCCAAGGCCAGCATCTCGGGTGCCCTCAGTCCCGGGGACCCACGGCAGGACTGGCCTGTTCATCAACACGGTGGGCACAGAGCCGAGGGCCACACGATGTGCTTTCATTTAAATCCCTCTTACAATCCACGGGGAGCCCCGGCCAGGGCGGCTCCGCTGGCTTCGCGTCGTCCCTGCCTGGAAAGGGGCCGGTTCGATTCCCGGTCGGGGCCGTGCCCGGGGTGCAGGTTCCACACCCCGCTGCGACGCACGCGGGAGGCAACCGGTCGCTGTTTCTCTCTCACATCCGTGTCTCTCCCTCTCCCTTCCTCGCTCTCTAAAATAACACATATATGGCCCTAACCGGTGTGGCTCAGTGGATAGCGCGTCGGCCTGTGGACCGAATGGTCCCAGGTTCAATTCCGGTCAAGGTCATGTACCTTGGTTGCGGGCACATCCCCAGTGGGAGGTGTGCAGGAGGCAGCTGATCGATGTTTCTCTCTCATCGATATTTCTAGCTCTCTATCCCTCTCCCTTCCTTTCTGTAAAAAATAAAATAAAATAAAATAAAATAAAATAAAATAAAATAAAATAAAATAAAATAAAATAAAACATATATGTAGCCCTAACCAGTTTGGCTCAGTGGATAGAGCGTCGGCCTGCAGACTGAAGGGTCCCAGGTTCGATTCCGGTCAAGGGCATGTACCTTGGTTGCGGGCACATCCCCAGTAGGGAGTGTGTAGGAGGCAGCTGATCGATGTTTCTCTCTCATCGATGTTTCTAACTCTCTATCCCTCTCCCTTCCTCTCTGTAAAAAATCAATAAAATACATACATAAAAAAATAAAATAAAATAGCACATACATGTAAAACCCCAAAGGCGAATGCACAGCGTGACAGTGAATACGTGTCGCCATGGCCTGCGGGAACAGACTCTGCAGAGTGCATGCGTCACCGAGGAGGGATCCATGTGTCCTTGGTAAGAGCGCGTTCTGCCTGCATTGTACTCGCCTTTGTCCCACCCGATCACAAAATCCGTGTGTTTTATGGAGGAGGGACCCGCTGCCCCCACCTCCCAACCGGAGCGGGTGCGCGGCAAGCCCTGCAGGGAGCCTGGGCCACAGCCCACGGGGCTTCTGCCACGGGATGGTGCACTTCCCGACAGCGACACCAGGTGGCGGCAGGCGGGGGTGGCGGCCTTGAGCTGTGAGCTGCCGGGCCAGGCACGCACCGCTCCATGCCCAGGCCAGCCGAGCTGACATGCACCAGGCCTGTCCCAGGGCCTGTGGCTGCCCGCCTCCCCTGGTTGCCCGGGCGGGGGGCGTGGGGATGCAGAGGAGGGCCAGGTGGAGTCTGGGGTCCCTCTTGGGTGCCTGAGCCGCCTGCTCTGCTCCGGAGGGTCCACCTCGGGGAGAGAAACGCAGCCGCCCTCACACCGCAGGGCTGGGCCCTCCCCCAGAAGGGAGTGACCTGGCTGGGCTCAGAGGTGTCGTCTGTCCCTGGTGGCCTGGACCCCAACCCTCAACCTCCTCCTGGGCATCAGAGCGGTGGGGGGAGCAGGCGCAGGAGGGGGGGGTCAGTTCCAGGAAACCCACGTCCACAGAGGTCCCCGTGGGGCTAGGGATGGGAGGGAGATGCCCTGCAGGTGGCCTGTGGTCACCCCGATGGAGGCACCCGGGCCTGTGTGGCACAGGAAGGCCGGCAGGCAGGTAGGCCCTCTGGCTCCTGGGTGTTCACCCAGCGGCTCCTGAAAGGCCATGGAGAGGCCCCGGGGGGCAGCGGGAACACAGGGTCGGGAGAGCGCCCTGCAGGAAGGACTGTGTGGCCGGGGGCACCCCCTGGCCCTCTCTGAGCCCATCCCCTCCCAGGCTGAGGACCAGAAGATGGGTTCCCCGGGTACTGGGGGCCCCTGGATGGCACAGCTGAAAGGGCAGGCAGAGCGGGCAAGGGCCGGGGCCGGGGACACAGCCCACACTGCCCTTCAGGACACACCACAGCCGCCTACGGGGCAGGAGCCACAGCAGCCGTGGCCCCGCCCTGGCCGGCGTGGCTCAGTGGGTAGAGCGTCTGCCTGTGGACTGAAGGGTCCTGGGTTCGATTCTGGTCAGGGGACAGGCCCGGCTTGCAGGCTCGATCCCCAGTGTGGGGCGTGCAGGAGGCAGCTGATCCATGATCCTCTCTCATCACTGATGTTTCTCTCTCTCTCTCTCTCCCTCTCCCTTCCTCTCTGACATCAATAAAAATATATTAAAAAAGAAGAAGAAGGGAGACAGCTCCATGGAGGCGGAGAGCCGGAGGCGATGACCACGGCGTGGGCCAGAGTGGCTGTGCCTGGTCATGGGTGAGCAAGGAGGCCAGTGGAGTGGCCGGGTGAGAATATTGGCAGGTGACACTGGAGGGCCTGGGATTGGCCGGAGCAGAGGGGGGGTGGGGGGTGAGGGAGCCCAGGGCTCGCGGGGGGCTGGTGGACAGCCACTGAAGCAGGGGAGCTGGGGGACTGAACTTGGGGCTCCAATGGCCTGGAGTCTGGGCCTTTCTCCCCAGAGGAGCCACTTGGGCCCGCGGTGTAGGGAGCCAGCCCCACCACCGTGTCCCCCCTTCCTGCAGCCCTGCCCGTGGGACATCCAGGGCACCCCAGCTGCCCTGCCCCCTCGGCCTGGTCCTCAGGGCCAGGAGCGCCGTGCCCTGCCCTGTGGCCTGGCGTGGAGCACTCGAGCACCTCGGTGCGAGGCAGGCGTCAGAGCGACCTGGGCCTCAGGGGGGCAGAGCGTGGCTCTGCTAGGAGCCTGGTCCCAGGGGCTTGGGGTCAGGGAGAGGGGCCATCTCCCGCGGGGTCTCAGCGGCTCTGAGGCAGGTTTGGGGACAGCACGGCTGGGCTGGGTCCCCACGCCCCTAAGACGCCTGAGGGACATGGCGTTGCTTACCCCTCTGCGTGCGATGAGGGGATCCGAACGGGGAGGGCCACTTGCCACTGCGGGCTGGGGGTGCCCCAGCTCTGGTGCAGCCTCTGCAGCGAGGCCGGGAGTGGCCACCAGATGGCGCCTGGCGCTCGCTGAAAGGGCAGCAGCAGGCTGGACCGCAGGGCCCCTCCATCCCTCACAGCACCCCTTGGGTGGGGACCGTGCTTTAGTGGCCGTGGGGAGGGGTACCGGGGGACGTGGGACAGCCAGGAAGCCTGCCCGCCCTTGTCCCTCCCACTGATTACCTGGCCACGTCTGTCCGCACTCGCCCTCACCACGGCATTTGGCCACGTTACCCCTTCTTCCCTGAGCCTCAGTTCCCCCACCCGTAAATCAGAAAGTACCCCAGGGCAGGTGCACCCCTGACAGCTGACGAGAGCCGGCACACATAGGCGTGGGAGCCACAGACGTCCCCTGCCTGCTGACCGGCGCCCCAGTGAGGGGCCGGCAACCCGGCCGGTGAGGGTGCCCCGTTGCGGTGGGTGGGGTGGCTGCCAGCGGCTCGGAGGGAGCCAGTGGGCTTGTGGGGAGCGGTGGGCGCGGCTGCTCCAGGGACCCGGCGGCAGGCGGCAGGCCAGGGCCCGGCGGGGCAGCGTGTCTGGGAGGCCTGGGCCTGCAGGATCCCTGGGCTTGAGCGAGGCCGCTATCCTCCCAGCCTGGGCCCGGGCCTGGCAGGGTCCACCGCCCAGAGCGCCCGGGCCAGGCGCCCCCTGGTCCCTACCCCTGTTCACAGCCTCGACTTCATCTCCCCCGGCTCCAGGGCTCACCTGCAGCAGAGTTGACCCTTGTCCCCTCCAGCCACTGGAGGTCACGTCCCCCGCCTCCCCCCCAGAGCATGTGGCACCCCGCCTCTGCCGGGCCCTCCTGCGGCCCCCTCTCCCCGTCCCCTCCACCCAGGCCTGTCACTGGCAGCACCCAGCTCCTATGAACCACTGTGTGGGCAGGTCATGCCATGTGACCCTCCTGTGGGCTCACTTCATTGTCCCCATCTGAATGAGGAGAAACCGGCACAGTCCTTCCTCTCTGCCCCCCCACTTGTCCTCGACCTTCCCGAGTCCCGGCCTCGGGCACGTATGGCCTCGGGCTGGTGTGGAGGGGGCAGAGCACAGTCCTGAGCAGCCTCAGCTCCAGACCGGCCAGGACAGGATGGCCAGCACCGCGGGGTCAGAACTCTTCATCCTTCCCCATGTTCCGGCAGGAGGCCGGGCCCGCTGGGCAACGATTGTGCCAAAGAGTGTGGGGCCGCTCCCTGGGCCTGGAGGCAGGGGTCAGGAGAGAGGGGCCCCCCGCCCGCAGCCGGGTGGTGTGGGGAGGAGTTCATGGAGAGCTTCAGAGGACAAGCCCTGAGCTGGGTTTTGCAGGATGAGTAGGAGTTTGCCAGCTACGGAGTGAGAAGAGGAATGCGGCACTCCCACACTCCCACTCCGTGATGTGTGTGTGTTAGGGGGCGCTGGGGGGTTGCTACATGGGGTGGGAGGGCAAGAGGCCCTGTGCGGCCACCAGGGACCACACGCGCCCCGAAGGGCAGGTCGATTCCAGAGTCGGTCTCAGGGTGAACGGGGAAGCTTTGTTGCAGGTGACAGACAAACCCGCTGAGGCCCGCAAGGGGTTTATCGGCTTATGTAACAAAAACAAAAAAATCCAGGACTTGGACCAGTGTCAGGCCTGGCTGGATCAAAGGCGTCCTCTGGACTCTGCCCCCCATTTCTGCTGACTGCTCTCCTCCTGTGACCCCCCTGCTCCCCCACCTCAGGCTGGCTCCCCCAATGCCGCAGAGACGGGCGCATCTCCCTCTCCCCGCCCCCACTAGTCCTGCAAAGTTGTCAGTGACCTCTGGCCTCCACGCTGAGCCGCTGGCTGGGGGTGCGCAGTGACCAGCCCCGGGGAGCCGGGGGGGGAGCTGGGACCGGCCAGCAGGACTTAGCTGCCCGGTGTGGCCTGGGCCCCGGCCTGCTGGGCTCCTGCCCCACCCCCTCCTTAGCCCCTTCCGGGAAGGGGACACCTTCCCCGGTGCCCATCCCAGGGGCCAAAGGGCGGCAGGATACCAGCTCCTCCACGCGGTCCGTGTCGGGAACGAGGCGCCTCGCCCGCCCCCACCAGGCCGAGTGCCAGGCGGAGGCCGCTGGCCCAGCCCGGGAGGAGCCGGAGGCTGGCATCCCTGACTCTCACGCCGGGCCAGGCGGGTCCCGTGGCCTCAGCCTGCCCACCTCCCAGCGGGGTGCTCGCTGCTGCCCGGCAGCCTTGGTGGGGGCCACTCTCCCCCACGGAGCTCTGACCCCCCCTCTGGCAGGGGCTGAGTCAGATGTGGGGCCCTGCCCCACCCCACAGACTAGAGGAAGCGCGCGTCTCAGGGGTTCAGAACACCCGGGGCCACCGCCCCAGGAGAAAGGTCAGGAGGTGCCCAGAGCCGCCTCGGGCTCCCCTCCCTGCCCAGGAGCCCCGCCCCGCCCCGCCCGCGTCCCCACCCACACCTTCAGACGCGGCGTCCCAGCGCGTCCAGGACAGCCCCGTCCCGCGTGAGGCCCGCACCGTACAGGGGCCGTCGCATGGCAGCTGCTGGGGCCTGCGCTGCGGGAGGAGGCACCCCTGGGGGCACAGGCTGGAGCCCTGGTGCTTGAGCCTCTATCAGCAGACAAGTGAGGTAACGTTTGAGCTGGGCTTTGAAGGATGAATAGGAGTTCATCAAGGGGAAGCAGAGAGGCACATCCCAAGTGGAGGACAGTGTGAGCCCTGGTCCGGAGGCGGGCGAAGACCCCGCGTTTCCTGCTGCGGACCCCTTAGTCAGAGGCAACAGGTGGGCCCTGGCCCTGTGTCCACTGCCCCTGCCCCCAGCCTTGCTGGTGCCCCGAGTCTTCTTCAGCCCCCGAGCCTGCCCCCCATGTCCCCTTCTCTCCCAGCACTAGCCCCTCCTCCAAAAGCCTCCCCGACCACCCCGAGCTCTGGCTGTCAGGACTTCCTGCCCCTCCCCCGCCCTGCCAGTCCACGTGACCCCCACAGCAGACCGGACAGCACCCACTGGACAGATGAGGACACTGAGGCCAGGGAGGGTGCCAGGGTGACCCAGAGTGACACTTGCAGCTGGGGTGGGTCCGGTCGGGGGTCCCCTGCCCCAAACCTGAGACCAATGCGGAGAACAAGACACGGAGGGCGTTCAGGCGGGTGCCCTAACCGGTGTGGCTCAGTGGATAGAGCGTCGGCCTGCGGACTGAAGGGTCCCGGGTTCGGCTCCGGTCAAGGGCATGTACCTTGGTTGCGGGCACATCCCCAGTAGGGAGGTGTGCAGGAGGCAGCTGATCGATGTTTCTCTCTCATCAATGTTTCTAACTCTCTATCCTTCTCTCTTCCTCTCTGTAAAAAGTCAATAAAATATATTTAAAAAAAAAAAAAAAAAGGTCCCGGGTTCGATTCTGGTCAAGGGCATGTACCTTGGTTGCGGGCACATCCCCAGTGGGGGGTGTGCAGGAGGCAGCTGATCGATGTTTCTCTCTCATCGATGTTTCTAACTCTCTCTCCCTCTCCCTTCCTCTACGTAAAAAATCAATAAAATATATTTTAAAAAAAAAAAGACACGGAGGGCGTTCAGGCGGGTGCTGCCCCGGGCCTGGGCTGGCGCCTGCATCGTCACCGGAGGAGGAGGCGGCGCCCTCCGCTCCAAACGCTGCAATTCCAGTGCTCAATGCAGACACACGCCTGGCCCAGCGCGCGTGCAGCGGGCCAGCTCCCGGGCAGCCCAGTCGCCCGCCGGGCCTGTCGTGGGGCCGTGGAGGAGGGTCAGCTCAGGAAGCTGGTGACCTTCTCAAGGGCGGGCAGCCAGGCGAGGGCCGGAGGCACGTCCACTGTCCCCTGATGGGGCCTCCCCTCCGTCCCTGGGGCTGCACCTCGGACCAGCCTCCTGACGGGGTGCCAGGCCCCTGGGCGCTCGGGTGCCTGGGCCCCTCCAGTAGGCAGAGTGTCACAGGCAGTGCCGTCCCCTGGAGCCACCAGGCCAGAGGGCCACACTCGGTGGCTGTGTGACGTGGCCCAAGCGTCCAAAGGCCAGGCCAAGGTCACACCGCAGTCAGGACCCGCCGAGGCCGGAGCCAGGTCCCTGCTCCATGCCGAGCCGTCTGCCCGCGGCAGCCACGCTGGCCCAGATGGTGGAGCAGCCCGCTGTCCGCCACCAGACCCGGGCCGTGTGTGGAATGGCTGGCTTCACCCCAGCTCCCTGGGTGGGCGGGGTGGGGGTGGCAGGTGACCAGCCTGTGGGCCTGGCGGGGGGGCTTGGTGGGAGGCTGGGGTGTCTGAGCCTGCGGCCCCCAGGTGTAACTTCAGGCCACCCTCACAGGCCTCCTGCCCCCATAGCCCACGTGGCAGCCCCTCCCAGCCTGGCATCTGGATCCTGGGTCTCCCGGGGCCCTGAGGGCTGATGCCAGCTCAGTCCAGGCCCTGCCGCTGCAGGGGCCCCCAGTGAGCCCCAGCTCCAGCTCAGTTCCTCCTCCCACCGCCCGCCCCCCCACAGCCATGTCCTCCTCCAACCCCACCCTGCACCCTGACCAGGGTGGGCTGGTCCCTGATCCCCTGCCCCTGGCGCCCTCCCTCCCCGAGGGCAGGACGGCAGGGGCCCGGGCGCCTGGCCTCCAGACCTGAGTCCCAGGTTCCACCCCGGCTCCACCAGCCTGGCTGCGCGGCCCCTCTGCCTCAGTGTCCTCGCCTGCAGAGCGGGCTCACTGGCAGCTGCTGGCAGGCGAGGGTGGAGCCAGCTGCTTCTATGAGCCTGCTCCGGGCTCCTCGCAGCCCGCCTGGGCCTTCCCTGGCGAGACCGGCCTCTGCCACCCTGTGGCTTTGTGTGTCCCTGTCCCACCCCACTCTGCCCCGCCCTGCCCTGCCCCACCAGGCCCCGCTCCCCACGCTGTCCCACCGCCCACAGGACCCCAGCGTCTGCTCCTCTTGTCCCCACAGCACCTTCCCCACCCCCACCCTTCCGCAGTGGGACCTCCCTGGCCCCCAGCACCCACCCCTGGCCTGGCTCTCCCCGGGGTCAGGGCCAAGGTCCGCCACCTCCCTCCCCCCTGGGCGCTCAGTGACCTACAGTTCCCAGCGGGGGCCTGGGAGACCCTTCAGACCAGAGACCTCCTCCTGCAGCGCGTGGGGGCTCGGGGAGGTGCCGGGGGGCAGGGGAGGGTCAGAGGCGCCTTCAGAGGCGGGTGAGGGGCAGGGGCCCAGCTGCTTGGGGAGCAGGTGGTGGCTCTGCTGTCCTCACAGGCGCGGCGAGGAGGTGACAGCACGAGGGGGGCCGGGGGGCCTGGGCTCTCGGAGGTGACGGGTGTGGAGCGCAATGGGGAGGGCGTCAAGGTCAACTCCGGTGCCCAGCGTGGGCAGAAGTGGCTGGCAGGTGGCGCCGCTGCCAGGATGGCGAGCCCGAGGGGCCGCAGGGCAGTTTGGGGGTTTCTGAGGTGAGGTGGCAGCGGCACACAGACCGAGGCATCGCCTCCTGTGGGGTACGTGGAGCCAGACGGGGGAGGGGACCCAGGAGCTGGACTCACAGCGGGGCCCCAGCTCCAGCTCAATTCCTCTCCCCACCCCCCCCCCCACCGCCCCCCCCACCCCACCCAGCCACGTCCTCCCCCAGAGCCGGGAGCACAGGCGACAGCGCTGAAGGCCGGACAGAGGCCACCCCCAGCGAGGAGGCCGAGGGCGAGGGCGGGAGAGGGCGGTGTTCCGAGTGAAGAGGAGAGGCCGAGGGCACAGTCGGGGCATCGGGACAGAACAGACACCCCAGAGGCACCTCGTGTCAGAGCAGGAGCCACACGGGCGGTGCTGACCGGCCACCCACTCCGCCTGCCCAGCCCCCGAGGCCGCTTCCGACCCCGGGCAGCTGGGCCCGGGCGAGGGCTGAGGGCGCGGAGGGCAGTGCTCTGTGCCACGCGTGCGGTGCCGGGTTCTCACGAGCGGGTACAATCCTGCCTTTGTTCCCCGCGAAGCAAGTGACCGAGGAGCCGACGCCGCTCCCCCGGCAGCCGGGAGAGAAGGGAGTGCGGGGCCTGGCAGCAGGGCCGGGTGCAGTGGCCATGGTGGCGGGCAGCAGGACGGGGGGCCCATGGCCGGCCTGGGGCAGACCACACGTCACCCTCGGGCGGGGATGCGTCCGTGTGAGATGAGCTCCCGCTGCCGGCGCTGCCGCGGGCTCCCGGGTCTGAGATCAGGCTCCGCGCCATCGCCCGGCAGGACGCCCTGGAGCGGGGAAGGCTGGAAACCAGCAGGGGAAAGGGTCAAAGGTGCTGGCAGGCATCCTGGGAAGCCCAGCCTGCTGACCTTGACCTCGTGGAGTGCAGGGTCCCAGGGCCTGGGGCGCCGGGGCAGACTGGGTGGGAGGAGGGCAGGTCCGGGCCGCACATCCCCCCTCTCTCCTGCTCCCTCAGTCCCCATGGCCTCTGGGCTGCCAAGGACGAAACAAACTCACATGTGTGCGCACACACACAGAAATGAGCACACGGAGACCAACGCATACGTACACACAGAGACACGAGTCCATGCTCACACAGGCACACAGACATGCATGCGCACACAAACACCTGTACGTGTGCACATGCATTTATGAGCATGCATGTTTGCATGCAGCTGTGCACACACATGGGCATGCCTGCACGCAGTCACATGCACGCACACAGGCGTACCTGCTCGTGCACACGCATGCACAGCATACACACACGCACCTGCCCACGGTGGCAGGTGCAGCCCTGAGCTGAAAGCCAGAGACGCGGCCTCCACTCCCCGTGTGATGGGCTCTCGGTGCCCAGGGCACCTCTCTTGCCTCTGGGTGAGGAAGCAGGGCCATGGGGGGGGGGGGCCCCCAGCTGCTCTCGTGCGCGCTCGGAGGCCGGACCTGCAGCGGGGGACTAGCTCAGGGGCAGCGCCCAGGGAGGGATGCAGGCTGAGCCCGGGCAGGGCTGCCCCCCACCCTGGCACTGCCTGTGCCACCTGTACCCGTGGGCGGGACTCGCTCAAGGTCACGGCCTCTGAGACCAGCGTTCTTGTTCTGTTTTGAGATGGATGCCACTCACAATGTCTGTTGGCAGAGAGGGATGGAGAGGCTGTGATTCTGCCTCTGCTCCGTGGCCGGCCACTGGGTGACTCGTTGTCCCACAAGCGTGCATTCAGGCCCGCCACGCCCCTGCGATGTGGGAGGACTCAGCGCTGAAGGAAACCCTTTCTTGTAAACCGGTGAAATCAAGAGAAGGCCTTGTGTGGCCGAGGGGCCTGGGCCACCTTCTGCCCTCCCTCACCCACTCCCAGGGGAGGGGCGACAGGCAGATGGCTGGTGTCCGGCCACTGATCTAAGCGGTCAGTCCCTCCTCAGCGCCCCCGGCCATGGCCAGGGGAGGTTCCAGAAGCGCTGCCACTGCCCACAGCCCTCGGCCGTGGCCAGAAGGTGCTCTGGAGACCGCAGTGAGCCAGGGGGCGGGAGCGGGAGCAGCTGGGCCCCCCCCCCCCACCGGGCTGGTCCTCGCGGCCTCCGCTCCCCCTGCGCCGTGGACTCCTCCCTGGGGGTGGCTGTGTGGGTGCCGTCCCAGGAGCCTCCTGGCACCTCAGGAAGCCCCTGCAGATCGGGGTGGGAGATCGTGGCGGGGCCCACGCCCGCGGGGATACACCGCTCGGAGCAGCCCGAATGGCGTGGAGGAGGCCTCCATGACTGAGAGGTGGGCTGGAGAGGGGGACTCTTATCGCAGTGAGCACCCGGCAATGAAACGTGTGTTCAAGGAGAAAGGGCGCATCCAGCTGCTGAATTCGGGGGCCGTGACCCGAAACCGCTCTTTTTTTTTTTTTTTAAATATGTTTTATTGATTTTTTACAGAGAGGAAGGGAGAGGGATAGAGAGTTAGAAACATCGATGAGAGAGAAACATCGATCAGCTGCCTCCTGCACACCTCCTACTGGGGATGTGCCTGCAACCAAGGTACATGCCCTTCACTGGAATCGAACCCGGGACCCTTCAGTCCGCAGGCCGACGCTCTATCCACTGAGCCAAACCGGTTTTGGCATCCGAAACCACTCTTGAATCACCCCCCGCCCCGACGCCGCGTGGGAGGCTCGGTTGTCTCCACGGACGGACGCGGAGGAAAAGGATTGGCCGTGGAAGCAGACGCGCCACTTCAAACCTCCTAGGCCCGTGGTCGGCAAACTGCGGCTCACGAGCCACATGCGGCTCTCTGGCCCCCTGAGTGTGGCTCTTCCACAAAATACCACGTGCGGGCGCGCACGTACAGTGCGATTGAAGCTTCGTGGCCCGTGCACAGATGTCGGTTTTCGGCTCTCCAAAGAAATTCCAATCGTCGTCCTGCTGATATTGGCTCTGCTGACTAAGGAGTTTGCCGACCACTGGTCTAGGGCTCCTGGCCTCGAGAGAGTTCACACAAATGTTTTTAAACATCGCGGGGGGCTTTGCACGCTACACGCACTTCCAGACCTGGGATCTGTGTCGGCATCTGAGGACCGACGCTGGCTGTTGCCATGTGAACGGACAGGTACCGACATCGGCCAGGTGCACTGCGGAGCCGGCACCGGAGCTTCGGGGGCCGGGCGGGGAGCCCACGCGGCCTCCGGGGTCTCCATCGCGGGGCCTGTGCCTGCCCCAGGGCTCAGAGCAGATCCCTAGGCCCTGCCCTTCAGGACCCCCAGCCCGGAAAGTTCCAGTTGGACCTCAGGTCCTGCAGGGACCAGAAGCGCCAGCCTGGGACCCCACCTTCTGCCTCCCTAACCTCTCGGTGCACGAGTGGAGGCCGCGTGGGCAGCCAGCCCGGGTGCCGTGAATTTGTCTCCCTCAGACGGGCGGATCTGTCACCTCTGCTGGCTTCCAGCGAGAAGCCCGAGGTATTTTTAGACCAAAGCCGTGGGTGGGACCGGGACGCCACTGGAAGAGCCAGCGGGAGCGTGGGAAGGCCCGGCTCGGTCTCCTCCCCAGATGCCGAGCCATCTGCCCTCTGCACGCTCAGAGGCCGCGGTAGGTGACCTTCAGCTGACACGCGTGGCCGGGGAGGCTCCAGCCCAGAGGGAGCTGATGCCCGGAGGCCTTGAGCTGGGGGGCCATGCCAGCCCGGCCGCACCTCCAGCGCGGGAGCACGGGACGCCGAGCGTCACTCGCTGGGGAGCTCAGCCGGGAGTCACGTGTCTGCTGCCCCAGCAAGGCCCAGAGCCGCCTCCCGGGCCCTGGCAGCGGCTCTGGGGCATGTCACAGTCACACCCCCAGCACAACTCGGAGTCCGAGCTGGCAGGGCGATGTCTGAGACCTGCCAGCCCGCCTCTCAGCTTACAGTCGGAAAGGACACAGGGCGGTCATGATGGCCCAAGGTCGCAGAGCCCGGGAGGAGTGGTGGGCACAGTGGGGAAAGGGCGGGCGCCTGAGCCAGGCTGTCGGGCACCGGGCCCGGGGCCTGTGGCTCCCGGTACGCGGCCCAGCGCCACGGCCCGGCCTCCAGCCTCAGTTTCCACAGCCGGGAGCAGGGAGAGGCGCGGCGGCCTGCAGGTGCCTGGGGCTGAACAGTGCCCACAGGGCGCCCGGGCACAGAGGGCATGCCCCACGACCTCTCAGGCAGCCACGCCAGCGGGAGCTCCAGGCACCAACCCTCTGCCCAGGAAGCAGGCAGGGACCAGGGACCTCTTTCCTCTCCTTTAAGGGGGGGCGGGGGTTGTGCTCCAAAATCCCTGTGCCAGGCAAGGGGGGACCCTCGGAGTAGGAGCTGCTTAACCTCTGAACCTGGACATAAGTCAGCGCGTGGAGAAGGACCAGACCGATGAGGGGAGGGCGGGCCCGCTGCTCCGCCCAGCAGTGCAGTCTGGGTCATCTGGACCGGCCCGCTCCAAACAAGTGCACTTTGGGATTGGAAAACCCTTTTAACAATCCTGTTCGGAGCCCCGAAGAGTCGCCAGGGTCGTGGGGACCGGTGGGCCTGGTTTCCAGGGAGGTGACAGGAGCCTGTGTTTGCCCTGAGGGTCTTTGCCTTATCTAGGCCTTGGCCCGGGGGTGGGGGGAAGGGGGAGGCTTGGGCGGACGGAAGTCAAGGTCTGAGGCATTTATGGGGGACTCTGCTTCTTATTAGGCTGGAGGCCCCGAAGGCCACACCGGGGAGGTGGGAACAAGGGGTGCAGAAGCCAGCGCCTGCCTTGCAGTCCTGGGCGAGTCAGCGCTGGACGGTGCGCTGGGGGTCACGCCTGGGAAACACCAGCTCAGTCCTCGGCACCTACTTAGCCATCACTTGATTGGGGGTGTTTGTTTTTGGGGGGGTGCTTTAAAGTTAAACTCAGGCCCCGCCAGCGTGGCTCAGTGGTTGAGCATTAACCTTGAACCAGGAAGTCACGGTTTAATTCTTGGTCAGGGCACATGCCCGGGTTGCAGGCTCCATCCCCGGGGGCGGGGGGTGGGGCGGGATGGGGGCGCGTGCAGGAGGCAGCCAATCAATGATTCTCTCTCATCATCGATGTCTCTGTCTCTCTCTCCCTTCCCCTTCCTCTCTGAAATCAATAAAAATAAAAAACAAAGTTAAATTAACCTCGGCACTAACACGTACCTGGATGCATCGATTCAACCTCATGCCCCACCCGGGGAAGGGAAGTGACAGGTTCTCAGTCCCCTGTCCGTCTTTCCCACCTGCCACCCCCAACCCCACCTTCCATGGAGCAGCCCCGGGTGCTCCTGTCCCAGGTCACCTTCCGAGGGCTCCTGTGTGGATCGCCTTCCCGCAGAATCAGCCCGGGCCCCGCCCGCTCCCTCCCCTGCCCGCCCCGGGCTCCAGGGAACCTCCTACCCAGGCTAGGCTGTGAGGGGGCGCAGTGGCCCGTGAGCCAGGACCCCGAGTGGGTGTGACCCCTGTGGGGCCCCAGGCGGCTGCCCACACCTGGCTCCCTCGATTGGCAGAGATGAAGATCAGGCCCTTGCTGGGCAGGATCTGTGCTCCACGCTGCAGGTCTCAACACGCGAGTGCTAGCTGGGATGTAAACAGCGTGAGCAGGGCGAGCCGGCCGCCAGGAGGTCCCGCCACACCGTGTGCTCAGCAGCCGGTCCAGGCCAGCGGGCGCTGGTCTGTGGCTTTAGAAACAGTACAGACAAGGGGTCTCCAAGTCGAAGCCCACCGACCCCCACAACTGTCACCAGCACGGGCGCTGCGGCATTTTCGTTCAGAAAAGGCACTTTCAGCAACCAAAGACGTCGCGGGACAAAGAGGCTGTTTCTTGAAATCGCCTGCACGAAGCGTCACCGAAAACTCTCCACGAAGTTCTCGCATCTGGCTGGCGTGGCTCGGCGGTTGAGCGTCGACCTAGGAACCAGGAGGTCAGGGTCCCATTCCTGGTCAGGGCGCAGGCCCGGGTTGCGGGCTCGATCCCCCGTGGGGGGCGTGCAGGAGGCAGCCGAGCCATGATTCTCTGTCATCATGGATGTTTCTGCCTCTCTCTCCCTCTCCCTTCCTCTCTGACATCAATAAAAAATATATATTTTTTAAAAAGTTCTCCCTTCTTTCTCCCATTTTGCCGCGAAACAGGACATTTTGTCGAAGGTGGCCGGTCCCTTCAGGGAACTGGGGACCACGCTCCGATTCTTCTGCTAGCCGAAACTGAGGCCTGGAGGTGCCGAGAACCCCTGCCTGCTCGCCCACATGATGGGGAGCCCCTGGGACCAGGCCCTGTGCCGAGAACGCTCCCGGGCTCAGGTGCCAGCTGCCTCGATGGCTGGCAGGCTGCTTCTGAAAGAGGCAGCTACAGGGTCGATCTGAAGGGGGAAAACGCACCAACAGGCACCTGCCTGACGTCGGAGAGGGTCCAGGGCTCAGGCACTGTCAGCGAGCTGGGCAGGGGCACAGCTGCCTGGACAAAAGTCCCCCCGGAGGGTGGCGTGAGGGCGCCTTCTTGGTGGGATGCAGGCCAAGCAGGCTTCCTGGAGGGGGTGACCCTGGGCAGGGCTTCAGGCAGGTGGTCGCCGGGTCTTGAACGCAGGCCCTGTCCCTGCACTGCTACCCACGCCCTCCTCGTTCTCGCCCCGGACCTGAGCATTGCTGGCCGCTTTTATAGGCGAGGAAGGGCGGGCAGAAGGTCACGTGCTTGTCCAAGGTTACGGCAGGAGTGAAAGCACAGCAAGGGTTTTGACTCCAAACCCCAGGTCCGTCGGTAACTTCACGAAGGAACTGGGGCGAGTGCCCCAGGCAGAGCCGGGATGTGCATGGGACCTGCATCCACTGGGCATCTGGGGGTCAATACACCGCATCTTCTCTCCGCACCCCGACCCGACCTCGCCCCCCACACCAGGGCAGCTGACGTGAGGACCCCAGCCTGGGTCACGCCAATGCAGACCCCACCTCCACACAGAGCCGTGTCCCTCACAGACCGAATTCACTCACATCGCCTTTCAGGAACACTGTCCCCTCCCGGGCTACACGGGTCCCGACGCTCCAAGCTCAGGCTCTGAACTGGACAAAAGACGTCACTGACCCAGCCCCTGCCCCCAACTGCGGATGGGACAGTGCGTGCTGACCAGGAGGGTGTCTGACTTCCTGGAGGGACGGGGGAGGGGCTGGCGAGGGTTTCTCAAGAGCGACGAGGCAGATCAGACAGAGCCTGCAGCCAAGCCCGTCTGTGGCCTGGGCCAGGGGCAGGGTGGGTATCGGAGGGGGCCAGTGTCGCCCGGTTGGCGTGGCTGAGTGGTTGAGCGTCGACCTAGGAACCAGGAGGTCTCGGTTCGATTCCCGGTCAGAGCACGTGCCCGGGTTGCAGGCTCGATCCCCCGTGGGGGGCGTGCAGGAGGCAGCCGATCCAGGATTCCCTCTCATCATGGATGTTTCTGCCCCTCTCTCCCTCTCCCTTCCTCTCTGACATCAATAAAAATATTTTTTAAAAAGGGGGGTGGGGGAGTGTGTACGACAGCAGCAGTTGCTGTACCTGCAGAAGGTTCCAGACTCCGCAGACCTGGAGTGAGCAGGTAGCTTTCCCACAACCACCCCCGCTTCAGTCATGACTAGTTAGCGCGCGTCACTTAGACTTTGCTGCGATCTGACGGAGCCACGCCACCCTCCCCACCAGGCCACCCGTTGCTGCCTGGCCGGGGCCCTGCCTGCCGCCGCCCTCTCTTGCCCTGGAGCGTGGCCCCTCGCTCAGGCCACAGGCTTCTGCACCTGCTACCCCCTCCCCCCCAGAGGCAGGGCCAAGACTGACCTCAGCACCAGGCTCCTGGTCTGCCAGAGACCTCGGGGCTCAGGGCTCAGGCCGGGACAGGCTGAGCCTCTGGACCCGATGGTGACCTCAGGGGGTACCCTGTGGCCAGTGGAAATGGGGGTGGGGGGGTGGACTCTGGAGTCCAGTCCTGATCCCGCTGACACACCTCAGCCCACGACATGACTTGGTTTCTTCGCCTGTAAAATGGGGATAAACCCAGCTGCCTCGTGGGACTGCTGAGTTCATGGAAAGTGACAAGACCTGGATACCTGGACCCGGGAGGTGTTGCCCTCGGGACCGGGATGGCGCCACACACGTGCCCAGGCTCGGCCCCTGCCGAGGTCCGGCGTGGCCAGGGAGCGGCTCTGGACCTGCCCACAGTGCACTGGCCCTTTCCAGCCCCTGCCCCTGTGGACTTCCACCCCCGACCCGAGGGCACACTTCCAGGAAGCAGAGGCCACTGCCCGGCCGGTGACCCCTGGGGGCACACCCTCCATTTCATCAGGCGGCTTTGCAGCTCGGCGGAGGCCTTGGGTGTTCCTGGAACAGGCTTACCCAAGCCGGGCACACAGACGGCTGAGCACACAGGGCTGACACCACCTGCTTGCCGGCTGGGGTCTCACCTGCTGCCTGGTGTCAAGTGGCAGGCCCCTCCCCCGCCCGGGCCCCCTTCCCCTCCCTGAGTGTCCAGCTTCCTGGTTCTCCCTGGGGGGGGGGGGCGGGGGGTGCCGGAGGGAGCCTCGGCTGCTCTGGTGGGACTGGGCAGGTGGGTGCATCCGGGGGTGGCTCAGCAGGGCGGGGGCTCCTCTGGAGCAGGGGCCTCGGCCTCAGCCGCCCCTTGGGAATGTGGGCACATGACTAATGATCTGTCCGAACACCCTCGGGGTTAGAAAACGTGAAACGGGCCCCACCGGCGTGGCTCCGTGGTTGAGCGTCGACCTAGGAACCAGGAGGCCCCGGTTCGATGCCCGGTCAGGGCACAGGCCCGGGTTGCGGTCTTGACCCCACGGAGGCGGTCTTGCAGGAGGCAGCCGATCCATGGTTCTCTCTCATCGTTGATGTTTCAATCTCTCTCTCCCTCCGTCTCTGAAATCAATAAAAATAAATTAAAAGAGAAAAAAGGAAACGGGAGCCAAAACCGGTTTGGCTCAGTGGATAGAGCGTCGGCCTGCGGACTGAAAGGTCCCGGGTTCGATTCCGGTCAAGGGCATGTACCTTGGTTGCGGGCACATCCCCAGTGGGAGGTGTGCAGGAGGCAGCTGATCGATGTTTCTCTCTCATCGATGTTTCTAGCTCTCTATCCCTCTCTCTTCCTCTCTGTAAAAAATCAATAAAATATATTAAAAAAAAAAAAAAAAAGGAAACGGGAAACGGAGCCTGAAGCAGCACGGACTGAGTGGACGGAAACCGTGGACCAAGGCCCGTGGGCCCAGACGCTCCCGGGACTCACAGAGGCTCGAGGAGGAACGCTGTCAAGGGCACCGGTTTGTCCTGGAAGTTACAGGGGACGCTCTGCCCGCCCTGCACAGGAGGGCGTCTCTGCTCTGTGGAGCTGCCGCACCCCATCATCGCTGGGGGAGGTCAGCAGGGCGGGGGCCGCCCGGGAGCTGGGGGCAGGGCCGGCGTCCTTTGTGCCACTTCCTCCTGGGCAGACTGTGTGACAGGTCTTGGTGGCCAACAGGACCGCAGCCCCCGGGGGGCAGGGACGGAGCGTTTCTGGCCAGGATTCTTCCACGAGAAAACCCTTGCCCTTCCTTCCACTTTCTACCTGGGGGAGGGGCGGGGGCAGGCTGAGCATTTATTCAAAAGTGACAAAGTTCAACACGCGCACGAAGAACTCGTGGTCACTCCCTGACACCCGGGAGCTCCAAGCACGCAGGAACATCGTCCCCCCTGTCTGCTGGGGGCGCCCCCCCACCCTGCTGAGCCCTGGCCAGCTGGTTGCGTCCCCCATCAGCACCATGTCCACCAGGTCTTCCCAGCTGCCGGCTGAGCTGGGTGTATGGCCCTCGTGGTGCAACTGGGAAAAGATGCCCACACCCCTGCCTTGGCCTCTGGGCCCCACAGCCCGAGAGTCTGGAGTCCGTCAGAGCCTGGGTGTCACGGGCAGCTCCTTCGAGGCTCTGTCCACCCGCCCAGCACCCTGTGGCCCCTCCGTGGGTAAATGAGTAACACGGCGGCCCCCCGCACCTGCACCAGGTCCAGCATGTCATGTCCACGGGGCTCGCTTTGTAAACTCGGAGACTTAATATAAATATTGGCAAGCGCAATAAAATCTGGGCTTGTCAGTGTGGGCGTGGGTAGGTTCTGCGGGTGTCTGCGGGGGGCGGGAGGGGGGCAAAGTTCACAGGAAGGGTGCTAGTCCACAAGGAGGAGTTTCGGACACCCGGGGAAGGCAGGCGGGCCTGCTGGCCAGGGACCCCGCTAATGCAGGACTCTTTAGAGGGGTGTTTCCTGCCCGAGTCCGGCTTCCCGGGGAGCTCGCCGCTACAAATAGAACAGGGGTGGGGGGGGGGAGCGGGCGCAGGTTGGCACAGCTCACTGTGTTCCTGATGCGCGGACAACGCTGCTGTGCATCCCCTCTTCTCCCCCTCCCCCCCCCCCCCCCCCCCCGCCCCGGGGCCGCCGGGCTGCGACCTCCCCCTGCGCGGGCACAGGCCCAGCGCCTTGGCTGGGCAACGGCGGCCCCTCACCCGGAGGCACCCGCTCCCGGCCCGGGCAAGGCGGGTGGTCAGAGTTGGCAACGCGTTCCTGCGCTCTGGCCGCCCTTCACCCACCTCGGTCCCTCGCCCACGGCCAGGCACCTCCACCAACTCCACCTCCACCTCCACCTGTTGACGCGGGTCCCAGCTCGCGTTCCCTTTTTCCTACATTTTCATCTTGGGGTCCCGGGGACAAGGTCCTTCCCCGCCCGCCCCGCACCCCGCGAACCCCGGAAACTCGAGGGCACAGCGCCTCGGCAGGGGTCAGGACCGGCCCCCCGAGGAAGGTGGGGCCTCGCCAGCCTGGACTTCAGCCCCTCCGGGTGCGCGGGTGGGACGCGCGCTCAGGCAGCCGAACGCGATGTCCCATCGCGGCGCGTACTCGCCCTCCCGGTGACCTTGGCCGTCCCTCCCTCCGCCTCCCCGCCTCAGTTTCCCCACGCGTGCAGCCAGGGGGCACGGGGGGAGAGCAGCTGAGAGCGGCCCCGCCCCCGCCTCGTGGGAGCCAATCGGGCGCCGCCATCCGGGGGGTGTGTCCCGCCCGGGGCCGCGGTCGGGGGCCCGTGGGCGGGTCCAGAGGTCGGGGGCGGGGGCGGGGTCGCAGGGGGGGCCTCGGGGCGGGGCTTCCGGGCCGGCCACCCGCGCGAGCCGCCAGCGCTGCGGGCCGGGCCCGGAGGCCGAGGGGCGGCGCGTGCCGCGGGGGCGCGGCTGGCACGGGCGCGGGAGGCGGCGCCGGGCATGGGCTGGGGACGCGGCGGCCCCACGGCGGGGGCAGCGGGCGGCGGGGGCGGAGGCGGCCGCTAGCGCCGGGCCCGGTGCCGCCTCCCTGGCGCGCTCGCCCGCAGACCGGCAGGCGGCGGACCCGGCCCCAGGTGCTCGCGGGTGCACGGGCGCGCGCGGGGTTTGCGGGCCGGGCCTCCCCGACCCCGGGACCCGGAGCGGCGGCGACGGGGGAGGGGCCGGGCCGGCGGCGCATGCGCGGGGCCCGGGGGCGCGGGTTTGTGCCGGGGAGCCCCGGGCCCGGGGGCCGCCCCCCGCTCCGCCTCCCTCCCGACCTCGGCGTCCAGGGCTCTCCTGGGGCTGGGGGCGCGCGGAGGTCGAGGCCGGGACCTCAGGGACCCCGGTCCATTGCTTGTTCCCGGAGGGAAGGCCCACCAGGCGGGGCGTCGGGCGCGCCCTCCACTTGGCTCGGTGGAGATTGGGCGTCACCGACGGGAGGGGGCGTTTCCCGAGATCCCGGGGTCCCCGAAGCTAGGTAGCCCGAGGCCCCGACAGTCCGACCCTCAGGGCCGCGCGCAGCAGGGAGCCAGCAGCGCGGGCGGGTCCGTGCGTGGCCCTGGGCACCTCCAGGAGCTGTCCCACTTTGCCAGCGGGCGCAGCGGGCGACCGGCCGGGCGGGCGGCGAGACCAGGGCAGGCTCCGCCGCGGGACACCTCCCGGGAGCCCGGGCCCTGCCAGGCGTCCGCGCCCAGGTCTCCCGCCCCGGCTGCGCGGCTCTAGGGGCGCAAGGTGGTGCTGGCGAAAGGGGAGGGTCGGGGCTGCCCCACGCCCACCCCAAACCGAAGGGGACACAGGCACGCCTCGCCTTTCCTCGCCTCTTTGAGTTTCCAGGAGGGACAGCGGGCCCCAATGCCAAGGTCCTTGTAAAGAAAAGTCCGTGGTTATACCATGTCGTGGGGTTCACGGGGCGCCCGGGGGCCTCCGGGCTTCGCGCTCACCCCAGCCCGGCCCCCTCCCCAAACCAGAGGGCCCCCTCCAATCCCGAGGCTGCTTGGGGAGGGCTGGGGGGAGGGGCCCAGGGGTTCCTGGGAGCGACCCTGCCACCCCGTTGCCTTTGGAGAAGCGGGTCAGGGTGACATTCCTCCCCCAAGGTGGTGAGCCGCGCGCTGGGGAGAATCCAGAGGACGCCTCGGAACCATTTCCTCCTTCACCTTCTCGCCGCCGCCGGGGCCGCCGCCCAAGGCCCGGCCTCCTCCGCGAAGGGACCGTTGGCGGCCAGACCTGCTCGGGACCCAGACGCTGCCCTCCCAGGTGACTAGGTTTGCTTCCCTCCTGTTCCCAGACCAGAGGGGTGACTGTTTCCTTCCTGGCCCCGCAGACCTGCCAGGCGGGGCGTTAGTGATTGCAGCCTTGGCGGCATTGCCCGGGCTTTGACAGGACCAGGGATGCGGGCAGATCCCCCTCCAGGCCCTGACCCCTTGCTGGAACTCCACCTCCGTGTGGCCGGGTGGGTCCCCGGCTCTCCCCACCGGAGAGTGTCACTGGGATACGCGTGCTCACGGGCCGGGCGCGGCAGTCACAGCCGCTGACAGGTGAAGAGCCGTTTTAATTCCCGTTTGAATCTCACGCGGGTGGCTGGCCGGGGTGGGGGACAGGAGGCCACGCTGAGCTGCCGTCGCTCGGGCCGGGATGCCGGGGCCTGCAGGCCACTGCCCATCGGGGCCAAGCAGGGCGCCTGGCAACACCCATACGACGTAGAAGCAAAAGCCAGTTAATGGGTGGTCGGAAAAAAATGTTCCTCTTTGCTCACATCATAGACGTATAGCAAGTTACTCCATAATCGGAACGAGGTCTTTTAACTAACTGTCATCTGTCAAGCTTGTAAACAGACTTTTAAAAAAATATATTTTTATGGATTTCAGAGAGGAAGGGAGAGGGAGATAGAAACATCAATGATGAGAGAGAATCATCGATTGGCTGCCTCCTGCACACCCCCTATTGGGGATCGAGCATGAAACCCGGGCATGTGCTCCTGACCGGAATCAAACTCGGGACCCCTTCAGTCTTTAGGCCGACGCTCTATCCACTGAGCCACACCAGCCAGGGCTGTAAACAGACCTTTAAACATTGTATGTGTGCAGGAGAGAGGACGGGGGGAAAACCACGTGTTGCTTCTGTGTAAACTACGTTGTAATCTGCGTTAACTACGAAGTTAGGCAAAACGTTTCCACGTGAGTACGGGTAGCTGTGTTTCACCGTTTAAAATGCCGATATAATTTTCCATTGTGTTTAGATTAAGTATTTAGCCAACCCATATATATAGGAATATGTAAAAATGTATGTTTTTAAGTTCACTTATTCTATGAATATAGGGTGTCCCAGAAAAGTATACACATGCTTTGAATAATTATAAAGACAGTGCTTATTAAAATACATTTAATTTTAAAAATGGAGCTATCAGCTGTGAAAGTGTGTGTACGATTTTTGGGGACCCCCTGTATTTATTGAGTAGCTGCCACTGAGCAAGGCAGCTGTGGGTCTGCTCACGAAGCCAGTTTTTATTCCAGAATATAAAAAAGAGTGGCCTGGCCGCATGGCTCCGCAGTTGAGCGTCGACCTTTATGAACCAGGAGGTCAAGGTCCCATTCCCGCTCAGGGCACATGTCCGGGTTCTGGGCTCGATCCCCAGTAGTGGGTGTGCAGGAGGCAGCCGATCAGTGATTCTCTCATCATGGATGTTTCTCTCTCTCTTTCTCCCGCCCCCTCCTCCGTGAAATCCATAAAAATATGTAAAATAAATAAGAAATCAAGAAGAGAGTTAGAGTTCGTCTTCATCTTCTTAAAAGGTGCAGCTGGGGTGCGGAGGGGAGCTGGCGGCAGGCGCCTCGCCGCGGCGTGCTCGGTGTCCGGCCTGCTGTCCGGGAGCCTCCATGTTTTATAATATCGCTTAAGTGATCTATACATTTAGAAGCCTAAGCGGCCCTTACAACCGAATGACCAGAACAAGGGGAGCGACCGGTTGACCAGTCGCTATGATGGGCACCGACCACCAGGGGGCAGATGTTCAACACAGGCGCTGCCCCCTGGTGGTCAGTGTGCTCCCACAGCCAACCTCCCACGGCCAGCCAACCTCCCCCCTGTCCCTCCCTCTGGCCGGCAGACCTCCCGCAGTCCCTCCCCCTGTCCAGCAGGCTCCGGGTGGCAGCTGACAGACCCTGGCTGGCAGCCGGCTCGGCCCCGATCAGGACTGGGTGAGACAGCCCCTATAGGCCCTGATTGCCAGCCAGGCCTGGGGACCCCACCCGTGCACGAATTTCGTGCACTAGGCCCCTAGTCTTTTTTTTTTTTTTTTTTAATATATTTTATTGATTTTTTACAGAGAGGAAGGGAGAGGGATAGATAGTTAGAAACATCGATGAGAGAGAAACATCGATCAGCTGCCTCCTGCATACCTCCCACTGGGGATGTGCCCGCAACCCAGGTACATGCCCTTGACTGGAATCGAACCTGGGACCTTTCAGTCCTCAGGCCGACGCTCTATCCACTGAGCCACACCGGTCAGGGCCCCCTAGTCTTTTTAATAATTGTGATTAAACTGTCCCTTTGCTTAGTGTCAATTCCACACTCCCGGGGCTCCTCCCTCTCGCTCCTGTCTCACAGCCTCTGTACGGGAGGGTCTGCCCTGAACGGCAAAGGGCCGGAGGGTCTCCACTTCCACGTGGCTGTGGATCTGAGCGCTCGTGCAGATCCGTTGCTGCAGCTCGAGGACTGGCCTGTGGGGTGTCTGCTCTTGCGGGAGGTGAGGGCCTCTGTTTTTATTTTCCTTCCTCGGTGGCGCGGTCTCTAGAGGCTATTTTAAATGTTCCGTAGACATGTCCAATAAAGGCGCGGCTTCTGCCTGGAGGGTGGACGGCTGCCCATCTCCCGTTCCCGCCCTATTGATTACACCTGCCTTATTGATGACAAGGGCGAGCTGGCTCGCCTCTAGGCCACGCGGCCCGGGAAGATTAGGCAAAGAGTGTTCGTTTCCAGCGTGGCGTGAGATTGTTTGAAGGTCAGAAGCAAAGGAGGAGGCCGGCGGCCCCTGGGCTGTCTGGGAGCGCACTGGTTCCTCCCTCCCGGGCTTTCTGTCGCTGGCCGGCCGTGAGATGCTTCGGAAGGAGCACGTGCGTGCGAGTGTCCCGCCTGTGCTGTGGGCCACACACAGGCCGTCGATTTGCTCGCGGTCTGGAGGTGTGTCGGCGACTTGCGGCGGGAGGGTCAGTGACCTGGCACCTTGGCGGTGGCTCTGCAATGAGCCGGGGAGGTGGCACCCCTGGGAAAGCCAAGCGTTACGCCGGCCCGGCCAGGCCTGGTGCCTGCTTTCTGTGGCTGCGCTGCGTTGGCTGTGAGGTCGGCAGCCGGCACCAGCAGAAGGGGTTGCAAACCCGGGTTTGCGTCAGGGAAGCAGCGGACGCATGGGGAGGCGCCAGGCCCCTCACCGGAGACCGGGGTCCCCGCCCTGCGCTGCCGCCGGCCGGGTCGGGCGTCCTGGGCCACCTCTCTAAGCTGCCGTTTGCACAGCAGAAAACGGAGTTCCCCTCCGTTCCCCTCCGTTCCCCCACCAGAAGGGTCTGGAGCAGCTGTGGGCAAACTACGGCCCGCGGGCCGGATCCGGCCCGTTCGGCTGTTCTATCCGGCCCGCGGAGCCGAAAGAGCGCAGGGTTCTCTTGCTCTCCCCTCCGCTCCTTTACTTTGAATTTATATTAGTTCACACAAACACTCCATCCATGCTTTTGTTCCGGCCCTCCGGTCCAGTTTAAGAACCCATGGTGGCCCTCGAGTCAAAAAGTTTGCCCACCCCTGGTCTGGAGGCTCAACGGTTGGGTCTCACCGGAAGGTTCTTTTTTTTTTTTTTAAATATATATTTTTTAAAATTTTTATTGATTTCAGAGAGGAAGGGAGAGGGAGAGAGAGTTAGAAACATCTATGAGCGAGAGAGAAACATCGATCAGCCGCCTCCTGCACACCCCCCACCGGGGATGTGCCCGCAACCAAGGCACACGCCCTTGACTGGAATCGAACCCGGGACCCTTCAGTCCGCAGGCCAACTCTCTATCCACTGAGCCAAACTGGTCGGGGCGGAAGGTTATTGTAAAATGGGAAAGCCCTCAGGCAAAAGGCCCCGCCCCGCCCGCTGCACCTCCCGCGCGGCCGCATCTGACACCTGCCTTGTGGCCGCGCTGACCTTCTGCGGTTTTCAGAGGCTCCGGAAAGAAACACACCTCCGGGGACACACAGGACGCTTCTGTTTTTGAGTAGATACAGGCGTCCTCAAACGACGGCCCACGGGCCACAGGCGGCCCGCCGAGGACATGGATCCGGCCGGCCGGGGGCCGCTGCCTGTCCTGCTTCGCAGCCGACGCGTCCCGGGCCCGCAGTGCGCACAGGAATTTGTTCATAGTTGTTTTTTTAAACTATAGTCCGGCCCTCCCACGGTCTGAGGGACAGTGAACGGGCCCCTGTTTAAAAAGTTTGAGGACCCCTGGTAGGCAAACAGGGACCCTACACCAGTCAGAACCAAACCATCACGAGGGCTTTGTGGGTTCCCTGAGCGTGGCCACGTCCTTTCGGTGGCCATACGCCTGGCGTGGGTCCTTCCTCGGCATCCCTGGTCCGCCTGACCACGCAGGGGACTGTCCCCGGCCTGGGGGGGCCTGGGAATCAGGCTCTGTGCAGTCTCCCCGGCGGGGGCCGATCCCGGTGAGTGCGGGTCACGGTCCCTGTTACTTGAACTTCCCCACTGACTTGACCTCGGCGCGGGCAGGCTCCCTCTGCCCAGCTGGTCCCGTGCGCCCCGTGGGTGCTTCTGAATGTTCGTGGAACAGATCAGTGAGGAACAGAATTTAATTCAACGAGTATTTGTGGCTGGGCCTCTGTTGGGGGTGGGGAGGGGGCCGAGAAGGACAGACAGCGGGCCTGCCCACAGCCAGAGCAGGTGCCCGAGGCATTTCCACTCCCGTCACCCCTCAGAGAGCGCGAGGGAGCGCTTTCTTCCGTCAGGACGGGGTGTCCTGGGCAGCAGGCCGGGCGTCCACAGGTGGCCCCCGTGTGTCCACGTCACCCAGGCGGCGGCGGCGGCAGATGAAACGATTCTGTGCATAACCGTCACTAGGTGTGGGGCATGCTGTGCATTCGGTGGTTTCTTTTCTTTTCTTTTTTTTTTTTTTTAAATATATTTTATTGATTTTTTACAGAGAGGAAGGGAGAGGGATAGAGAGCTAGAAACATCGATGAGAGAGAAACATCGATCAGCTGCCTCCTGCACACCTCCCACTGGGTATGTGCCCGCAACCAAGGTCCATGCCCTTGACCGGAATCGAACCTGGGACCTTTCAGTCCGCAGGCTGACGCTCTATCCACTGAGCCACACCGGTTTTGGCGCATTCGGTGGTTTCTTATGCGATGGCCTGAGAGCCAAATGAAGTAAAATGCTCTTCCCGTAAGAGCATGGATTCCAATGTCAAGCAACTGTCTCAGCGGGGCAGGGGTGTGTCTTAACCTTTGGGAGTTGGGGAGCGCTTGTGTTCCACGGTGCGAGGGTCCTGCCGACACCTCCGAGGCTCCCCCCCGCCCCCCGTGGAGATGAGACCCGCCCGGGAGAAGTCAGACACGGGGGTGGCGTCTCCGTGTCCCGCTCTCCAGCTGCCTTTGTCCCGCCGTCTCCCGAGACCTGCAGGTCCAGGGGTGCTGGTTTCCTTCCAGGCAACTTGCTTTGCCCTTGGGCCCTGGAGACCCTGCGTCAGCCTCCCAGAAAGCACCCCCCTGACCCGTAAGAGTCGGGGCGCGACCGCAGACGGCCGGCCGGCCTCGCAGGCCTGAAGCTGCCTCTGAGCGGCTGGGAAGGAGATGGGGCGGAGTCGATAGCCTGTCGGAGTCCCTCGCCCCCATTTTTCAGAGGGAGCGAGGCCCCAGGCTTTCCTGCAGCCGCTGGTAACCGAATACGCCGGCGGTTATGCCATAGCCACACCCGGTGACGTGTGGCCACGCTCCAGTGAGGGGACCCCGTTGCTTAGAGAGGGACGTGTGGACAGGCCCCTTCCCTGCGTGCGGGGCTAAGCGCAGGGACCCCGCTGGGCTGCGGCTGGTCGGGCCCGGGGCTGCGGGCCGGGGCGCAGCTCCGAGGGCGTCTGCTTCTGTGACCCACGCGTTGGGTGGATGTTTTCTATCAGAAGGATTTTTGGAAGCACCTCCAGGCAGCTGTCCTCCTGGACAAGTTGACATCCCTACGGCCGCCAGCTCACGGCCGGGGTTCCTCTCCGTCCAGGACAGGAGCAAATTCGGTAACTTCCAGACGGCCGCCCGCTTCAGCTCGCGTTGGTGGCGGGCAGCCCGGCCCGGGCTCCTCGTGTCTCACTCACTGTCCTCTCTCCCTGGCCTCCCGCCTGGGCCCGGGGTGGGGTTCAGGGGATGGTGTTTCTCAGGGCATTCTTCAGGGAAACGAGCCACGGAGAGCCAGCTCCTGGTGTGCCGAGCGCTTTGCCGTAGAAACACGTGGCGGGATCGATGTGCTCGGGGCAGCTGGGACTTCAGGGTTTGTGGGGGAGGGCTGTGCTGGGGTCTGATGATGGCCTTCCTTCCCGTCTGTCACCAGCTCTGCCGGGCGGGGCAGGGCGCCCTGGCTGCGGCCCTCAGACCGTGACCGCAGCCCGCAGCCGTGTTGTCAGCCAGGGCTCCCAGAGGCAGAAACCGTTTCAAAGTTCAGTTGTGCAAGGCTGGGCACGGGACGCATCCCGGGGCCAGCGCGGAGGAGGCGGGGACAGAGGCGGGAGGCGGGGACAGAGGAGGCGAGGACAAGCTCCCTCGGGGACTTAATGCTGGGAAGCTGCGTTCCTTGAGAGGCGAGACCCGCACGGACAGGTTGAAAGAACCTGTGTGACGAGTGAGAACAAGGCGAGGTGGGGGCGGAAAGCGGGCGCCCGGAGCGTTTGCCCCGTTCGGAGAAAAGGTTCTAGAAGCGGGGAGAAGGTGGGGCAGGTGCATGCCCGGCAGCCAGGGTGCAGGCAGGAGTCTGCGAGGGAGAGTGGTGGGGTGGGGGGAGGGTGAAGGGCTCCCCACCCACCGCCCAGCACCCGAGCGCCAGAGGTTGTCGCTGTCGCCCAGGAGACAGAAAGGACGGACCGGCTGGGGTGCTGAGCGGGTGGCGGGAGCGGGGACGTGGACAGCGTGCCCCGTGGGCCCTGTAAGTCTGTCCGACCCGCAGCCTGTGCGTGAGACGGAGTAGCAGGTCCGTGTGGCCTTTTCCCTTCCCTCTGGAAACGGACCGTTTTTTTTTTGTTTGTTTGTTTTTAATATATTTTATTGATTTTTTACAGAGAGGAAGGAAGAGGGATAGAGAGTTAGAAACATCGATGAGAGAGAAACATCGATCAGCTGCCTCTTGCACACCTCCTACTGGGGATGTGCCCGCAACCAAGTTACGTGCCCTTGACCGGAATCGAACCTGGGACCTTTCAGTCCGCAGGCTGACGCTCTATCCACTGAGCCAAACCGGTTTTGGCAAACGGACCGTTCTTGACTCTTCCCGCCGCCTCTGCCTGGGAGGGATGGGCCTGACAGCGTGCACTTCGGTGTCCAGGCCCGAGCCCGCGTGGAGGTGGGCCTTGAACCGCTTCCAGGCCGGCCCGGGACCTCTGACACCCACAGGGGCACGGACCCGAGGGGAAGAAGGATCTGGAAGGGAAAGAGCAGATCCCCGCGCTGACCCGTGGACAGAGGAGAGGGCACCGCCCGGGGCACCGTGCTGCCGTTGGGAATGAAGGAAGGCAGACGGCTTTGTGGGCGGGCGAGCGCTGTCCAGCGGGGTCTGCGGGAGGCACACGCCCGCTTGGCTGCGGGGCGGCCCCAGGACGGAACCCTGGAAGGCCGGAGCGAGCGGCGGAACCAGAGCTCAGGGGGACAGCTTTAGGATGAAGAGACCAAGTCCCGCCCGCGGCCTGCGGCGTGGACACGTCACTCGCGTTTCTCTCCGCCGCCGACCTCCGTTTCGAACACGACGCGTGGCCTGGGCCCGGGAGCGGGCGCTCACTTCCGATGCGTGTGCCTCCCCGGGACAGCCGTGTCCCCGTTGCTGGATGCAGGCCCCTCGCCACCTCCAGAGGTCCCTACGCCTGGTTGCGCTGTCAGGACCTCGGGCCCTACCTGCCTGACGTCGCCCGGCCCTCTGGCCTTGGGGACGCGGATTTATCACGTGTGGTCTGAGCTGCCCAGGGTCTTCCCGCCCCCGCCCCCCACCCCGGCTTCCTCTCTGTCCCGGGAGCGGCTTCTCGTGGGGGCGGCAGAGGCGGGACAAGTGCAGACGGGCGGCTGGTCTGGCCTGCGCCTCAGTTTCCCCATCGACAAGTGGGGTGAAGACCAGTGCCCCCCCCCCCCCCCCCCGCGGGTGGCCGTGCCTGGGCATTAAGAACCCTCTAGCCCAGCCGTGGGCAAACTACGGCCCGCGGGCCGGATCCGGCTGTTCTATCCAGTTCTCTTGCTCTCCCCTCCGCTCCTTTACTTTGAATTTATATGAGTTCACACAAACACTCCATCCATGCTTTTGTTCCGGCTCTCCGGTCCAGTTTAAGAACCCACGGTGGCCCTCGAGTCACAAAGTTTGCCCACCCCTGGTCTAGCTGCTTCCTGGCTCACTGCTGACTCTCAGCCTGCCGGGGCCTCTCCTGCCCTCGCTCCCCGCGTCCCTGGGGGTGGGCAGGCACGGCCCTGAGTCTCGGGGGCCTCCGTTCTCGCTCCACCGGCCGTGTGCAGTTGCTCTCATGCATCCGGGACACTCCCGAGCCCTGACCCTCAGTCCCCCTTCGCCCCATAATCTCTGCCGTGGACTCACAGCCTAAGGTGACTTTTCTCAGGGAAACCTCCCTGGACTGCGAGGCAAACACCTAACCTCGGCCCCTTCATCTGAAACCCGGTGCATTGGGCGCAATCCCTGTCCTGTGAGTCGCAGACCCCGGAGGTCAGAGGTCGGAGGTCGGAGGTCGGGAGTCATCGTGGCCTGGCTGGCCCTCATCCCCCAGCGCACTGCCGGCAGGTGCCGCGGGACCGGCTTTGTGAGCCTGCCCTCCGTTTGAGGTTTTGTTTCTCCCCCTCCATATGGGATTCCTTCGAGGCTTAGTCAACCTCCTGCCCGGCCGGTGAGCTCAATGGTTAGCGCAGTGGTCGGCAAACTCCTTCGTCCACAGAGCCAAACATCCACAGGACAACGGTGGACATTTCTTTGGAGAGGCAAATTTTTTAAACTTAAACTTCTTCTAACGCCACTTCTTCAACATAGACTCGCCCAGGCCGTGGTCTTTTGTGGAAGAGCCACACTCAAGGGGCCAAAGAGCCGCCTGTGGCTCGCGAGCCGCAGTTTGCCGACCACGGGGTTAGAGCATCACCCAGGCGTCGAGGGGCCGCATGTTCAATTCCCAGTCGAGGGCACGTGCCTGGGTTGCAGGTTCGATCCACGGCCCTGGTCGGGGCACGTGTGGGAGGCAACCAGTCGATGTGTCTTTCTCACGTCAACGTTTCGCTCTCTCTCCCCCCGCCTTCCCTCCCTTCCATTCGCTCTAAAAATCACTGGGGAAAATATCCTCCGATGAGGATTTATAAAAGCAAACACACAAAAAACCCCACCTCCTTCGGGAACCCTTCCGTGACGCTGCCCCAAATGGGATGTGCAAGTTTTGTCTCTGATTCTCCTGCCTCTGCTGCGGCCGTTGTCCGCTGAGACCTTGGTCATGGATTCCCGAGCCCTTGCACGTGTTCTGCAGAGCTTTACTGAGCACCTACTGTGCGTGCCCGGCAGTGTCTGGGTGCTGGGAGAGCCGTGGGGAGCGGCGGGCGCAGGCATTCCGGGTGCCAGCGCTGCGGGCCCCAGGCGCGGGAGCCCCGGCCGCGAGGCCGGCAGCACCGTGGCGTGGCGGGCCGGGGCCGGCGCACGGGCGGGCGGTGCCTCCTGCCGCACCACGGTCGCCGTGCCCCGAACGTGCGGCTCGGTTAGGGTTGCCTTTGAATTCGGCATTTCCTCCCACTGAAGGAGCCGAGCTGGGAGAGCGAACAGAAGTTACACAAGACGTTTCAGAGCCCGCTTTCATGCCGGCGCTTATCTTCAGGGCACCGAGCGCTCAGGGGAAAGCCTTTGACCCACTTCGGGCCGCCGAGTCAGGTCTTAGGTGGCGGTTCGCTCACACATGCAGTGACCTGTTCCAGGGCGCCCTGGGTGCCCGGGGCCGCGCCTGCCTTCTCTCCGTCGCGACAGTTCCAGCATCAGAGGCGGGGAGGCCCTCCTGCCCGGGTCTGTCTTAATGAGCGTGGTGATCGCGCTCCGAAAGGCACGCTCTGGGGGACCGGAGCTGGCTGGCGTGTCCTTAGCCGGGCTCCGTTTGGGGTGGGAGCGGGGAGAGGACTCTCCCCGGGCTCTGCAAGCTCCTTCCCTGGGGTCATAGACCACGAGGGAGGTCAAGGCCGCAGGGGCAGGCAGGCCATGCTCTGTGGCTGGGGTGACGGGAGGAAGGCCGGCAGCTCTATGCTGCCCGGGGCGTCAGGGGCCCGTAGGTCAGGTGGGGGCATGGCTGGCTGCCGAGGCGCCTGCGAAATCCTCCTGCCCTCCTCCGTGGGCAGGGCTGCCTTCCAGCCCCAGCTCCCTCTCCCATTAGGCTCCCTCAAACCAGGCAGGGGAGCTGGGGCTGAGGGTTTTTTCCAGTCACGTGTATGGAGTGTTATTTTTTTTCTAGTTTTATTTTTTCAGTATGTCTTTATTGACTTTAGAGAGAGGAAGGGAGAGAGGTAGAGAGATGGAAACATCCATGAGAGAGGAACATCGATCATGCCCTTGACCAGGAATCGAACCCACGACGCTTTGGTACGAAGGCTGATGCTCTAACCACTGACAACACCGGCCGGGACCTGTGTATGGGTTTTTTGGAAGAGCACAAAATGTTCTTTTTAGCTCTTTTTTTAAAAAAAATTTATTTTATTGATTTTTTACAGAGAGGAAGGGAGAGGGATAGAGAGCCAGAAACATCGATGAGCTGCCTCCTGCATACCTCCCACTGGGGATGTGCCCGCAACCAAGGTACAGGCCCTTGCCCAGAATCGAACCTGGGACCCTTCAGTCCGCAGGCTAATGCTCTATCCACTGAGCCACACCGGTTTCGGCTGTAGCTCTTTTTTTGTAGGAAGTAACAAGGAAAGAGAGAAATAGCCATGACACACTGCAGAGCTGACAGATACTCAGAGTGTGAGCAGTTTGAGCACAACGAGATGGGAGCCCGCTCCTGACAATGGCTTAGTAAAGCGGAAGCCGACTCGAAAAGGTGGGGGATCGTCAATGGGCGGAGGCACCGGCGAGCTCACGAGGCGGCGGGCAGGCACCGGGCCGCGGTCTGGAACGTGGCAACGTGGCATCTGGGGCCGTGCTGTCCCTGGGATGCTGGCCAAAGCCACACCCCAGGATGAAGCAGTTAAGGACCTACGTCCTTGTAGCACTTCTGTGGGGCCAGGAGCCAAACCCTGGGATAGAAAGCCTTGAAGGAGGGAAGGCCCTGGGAACACCCAGACTTGGGGTTGGAACCTCAAAACGCTGCCCCGAGGACGGAGGTGACCCGGGACTGGATCAGCTGCTCAAGGACCGAAGCCCAGACATCTCAGTCCTCGTGGGTGGATGAAGGTGACCCCACGTGGCTGAGACCTCGGATGCCAGGCAGAGCCACCGCATCGAGGGATGGCGTCACCCTCGGCCTCTATTTCTCAGAACAAGCTTCCAAATACAGGCGGCCCTCACTTTGCTCAGTTCTGCGACGCACCAAGTTTAAATGCCGCGGAAAGTGAAACGGTGTGAACCACGTCCTGCGTGGTTCGGGGTTCGGGATCTGGAGAAGGGCCGCGTGCAAATGACAGAGACGAGACAAGAAATAATAATTTGGAAATATTGGGGGGCCAGGTGAAAGTCCAACGCAAGGAGAAGGACGTCACTGGTGCCCAGGCCCTGCCAACCTTTTATTCAATTTTGGATACACGTCTAGCCCTTAGGCAGGCAGGCAATTCCGGTAACAGACAATCTTAAAGGCCAGTAAATATTAGTAAAGATTTATTCTGAGACTGTTTGGTCAGGAAATTGCTTGAGCCACCATTGTCTCAACTAAACAATCGGTGCACAGCTCTGGCCCTTGCCCGGGGCTCAAGGTTCACCAGCGTTCTGGCTCCTTGTTTACACGTCTCTGAGAGTGGAGACAATGGGTGGCTTCCCACATTAAACAACAGCAGCCCCCCAACAACACGGCTGCATCCCAGTTACCGTGAGCAGTTGTGTAAAGTACAGTCCACTGCCCGCTCTCCAGCCCACAGATCACTGCATAGATACCGGTAGCATGTGCATAGGGACCGGAGACCAATCCCATCGCTGCTTTCAGAGTCAGTGACCAATCCCATCGCTGCTTTCAGAGTCAGTGACCAATCCCATCGCTGCTTTCAGAGTCAGTGACCAATCCCATCGCTGCTTTCAGAGTCAGTGACCAATCCCATCGCTGCTTTCAGAGTCAGTGACCAATCCCATCGCTGCTTTCAGAGTCAGTGACCAATCCCATCGCTGCTTTCAGAGTCAGTGACCAATCCCATCGCTGCTTTCAGAGTCAGTGACCAATCCCATCGCTGCTTTCAGAGTCAGTGACCAATCCCATCGCTGCTTTCAGAGTCAGTGACCAATCCCATCGCTGCTTTCAGAGTCAGTGACCAATCCCATCGCTGCTTTCAGAGTCAGTGACCAATCCCATCGCTGCTTTCAGAGTCAGTGACCAATCCCATGGCTGCTTTCAGAGTCAGAGACCAATCCCATCGCTGCTTTCAGAGTCAGTGACCAATCCCATCGCTGCTTTCAGAGTCAGTGACCAATCCCATCGCTGCTTTCAGAGTCAGTGACCAATCCCATCGCTGCTTTCAGAGTCAGTGACCAATCCCATCGCTGCTTTCAGAGTCAGTGACCAATCCCATGGCTGCTTTCAGAGTCAGAGACCAATCCCATCGCTGCTTTCAGAGTCAGGCTGTGACTGGTCCCGGTGCATCAGTCATTTGGGCCACAGCAAAGCGGGTAATCCTAGCCTCCTCGTCTCCCAGTGAAAAACCCACCTGACGTTTTCTAGAAATGGGTGCGCGCAGGAGGAGTGGGCCAGCAAAGATGAAAATGCAGAAGATAAGAGAGGTGAGGATGCTGGAAGTAAAATCCTAATCAAACGTAAGTGGAGTCATAGAAAAAAATAGCCGCCCCGGGAACGTGGATGCTCCTGCCTGCGGGAGGCGCTGGACCCACCGTGGAGGGACGTGGAAAAGGTGAAGGTGTCCTGGAGAAAGTGGCCCCAGCAAAACACTTTCCAGTGTTTGTGCACCACTTTATATAGCACCTTCATGTTGGGGATCCAGCCCCAGCCGGGCATGTGCCCTGACCGGGATTCCAGCCCACCACCCTCGGTGCCTGCGCCAACGCCCAGCCAGCTGAGCCACAGTGGCCAGGGCCACATGGTGCCTTCCATGGCCTGGCACTGCCACTCACATCCAGACTCTGCCATAGGACACACAACACAACCAGCAAGCAGATGAGGCGAGAAGACCTCAGGAACCAGCAGAAACAACAGATGATAGAAACAGACCCTCATGACTCGCAACAGGAGACTTACCACATGCAAACTTTATTTATTTTATTTTTTTATTTTTTTTATAACACTATTCTTATTTTTTTAAAAATATATTTTATTGATATTCTACAGAGAGGAAGGGAGAGGGATAGAGAGCTAGAAACATCGATGAGAGAGAAACATTGATCAGCTGCCTCCTGCACACCTCCCACTGGGGATGTGCCCGCAACCAAGGTACATGCCCTTGATCGGAATCGAACCCGGGACCCCTCAGTCCGCAGGCCGACGCTCTATCCACTGAGCCAAACCGGTTTCGGCCACATGCAAACTTTAAAAGAAACTTGCTTACTATACGCAAGAAGAGGAGCCATAAGGTTGGGAATTTGGTAGAGTACGAGAAATTGTATTTTTTACAAAGGACATTGATTTGAAAAACCGAGCAGAAATTATAAAACTGAAAAAACACAGCTGGAATCACGCACTCTGTAGAGAGATATAACAACAGAGTAGACACAGCTGGTGAGAGGGTCGGTGAGCTATGGCGGGTCCGAAGGTGCTATATAAAGTGGTGCACAAAGACTGAGGCGGGACGGCGCTGACAGAGCCACCAGTGAGCCGTTCTAATGTGGTTGACTGGAGGCTGAGGGCACAAGAGAGCAAGCACGGGGCAGGAGCAATATTTGAAGAGATAGTGGTTGAAGTTTTTCCAACATTGGTGACATCAGATCACAAGTTCAAGAATCCTCAAGAACTCCTAGCGGAATTAAAAACAGAAAATCCATACTTAATCACATCACTGTAAAACTGCTGGGGTGGAGGGGGGTGGGGGAAGCAAAGGCAGAGATAATCTTTAAAGAAGCTAATGGTAAAAAACAAAACAAAAACACCCAATCCTTTCCAAGGCGCATCAGTTCAGAGAACATTTCTCAACCGGAACAGCAGGAGCCGCAGGAGGAGGAGAGGACAGCTCCGTGCGCCGAAGGCTGGGTTTCTCCCAGGAATGCAAGGTTCGCTCAACATGTAAAAGTAACGGAGCATCGATAAACATGAAGTGCTTTGGGACAGAAATGCACGAGACCTGGACAGTGAAATCTGCAAAACATGGCTGAGAGAAATGTTAAAAGACCCAAATCAAAGGCCGGCCACACCGCGCTCGAGAATCGGAAGACTCGGTGTCATTAAGAGGGCAGTCACGGTTCGATTCCCGGTCAGGGCACATGCCCGGGTTGCAGGCTCCGATCCCCAGTAGGGGGCGTGCAGGAGGCAGCCGATCGATAATTCTCTCTCATCATTGATGTTTCTATCTCACCCTCTCCCTTTCTCTCTGACATCAATAAAAAAAAAATATATATATATATATATATATATATATATATATATATATTTTTAAATATATTTTATTGATTTTTTACAGAGAGGAAGGGAGAGGGATAGAGAGTTAGAACCATTGATGAGAGAGAAACATCGATCAGCCGCCTCCTACACACCCCCCAATGGGGATGTGCCCGCAACCAAGGTACATGCCCTTGACCGGAATTGAACCTGGGACCTTTCAGTCCGCAGGCTGATGCTCTATCCACTGAGCCAAACCGGTTAGGGCAAAAATATATATTTTTTAAAAAAAGAAATTATAGTAGAGCTGCAGTAATCAAGACCATGTGGTAGTGGTGTGAAAGCAGTCAAGTAGATGACCGGAGCAGTGTAGCAAGTCCAGAAACGGGCCTGGCATATATGGTCAGTTGATTTTCTACAAAGTGACGAGTCACAGCAGTGGGCAAAGGTAACCTTTTCAACAACCCGTGCTGGAATGATGGGATGGCAGTATGCAAAACGGACCTCAGCCCTCATCTCACACCATCTTGAAAAAGAAGAAGGAGGAGAAGGAGAACTTGCAGCGGGTCATACACCTAGTTGTAAGAGTCGAAACCATACCAGAAATCGTGGTGATTTGGGGTTTGGCAAAGATTACTTCTGTATGATGCAAAAAGCGTGAGCTATAAAAGAAAGCGGGGCTTCACCAAAACGATAAACCTTCTTACCCAAAGACACGTAAGAACACACAAAGGCAAGCCACAGACTCAGAGAAAATATTGGCAAACCGTATCTGACCAAGAACCCGTAGCTGGAATGTATAAAGATCTCTTGGAATGCCATCAGGAGGAGATGACCCAATTAAGAATGAAAGCAAAGCGAGGGGAAAATTGGGATAAACTGTTGAAGGAAGGGCACTGGCTGGCCAGGAAGCCCATGAATGACGGCCCACATCCCTGGTCATTGGCAAACGCACATTAATGGTATAGACGTCACGGCTGGCAGAGAGAGCCCGCCGCACCCTGACCAGAACGGCTGACATCGAGGCGACCGGCCAAGTGTGGCTGAGGAGGGGGCGGGGGGAATGGGAAAAGTACAGCCACTTGGGAAAACATTTTGGCAAACGGTACCGCTGATATTATTTTGGAAAGTGTCATATGCCTGAAAGAAGCCGTTCGGAGAAGGCTGTGCCGTATGATCCCAGCTTGGAGACGCTCTGGAAAAGGCAGAACGATGGAGACGCAGAGAGATTTGTGGTCGCCAGGGGTTAGGTGGAGGGAGGAGCGGGGGGAGCCCAGAGGGTTTTAGGGCAGGGAAGCGCCTCGGCGTGACACGGCAGTGATGGGTGCGTGTCATTGTACGTTTGTCCAAACCCGTAGGACATGCGACACTGAGAGTGACCCTAATCCAAACTCTGGACTTTGGTGAATAACAATATGGACATTGGCTCGTCAATAGTAACCAGTGCCCCAAACTGACGCAAGTTGGCACTGATAGGAAAACGATGGAGCGGGTGGAGGAGGGTCAGAGCAATGTTTTGTGCTTTCTACTCCATTTTTCTGTAAATCTACAAGTTCTCTCAATAACAGTCTCATAATTAAAAGTTAAAGTGTATATATTATACTAGAGGCCCGGTGCACGAAATTTGTGCACGGGGGGGGGGGGGGAGGTGTCCCTCAGCCCAGCCTGCACCCTCTCCAATCTGGGACCCCTCGAGGGATGTCCCACTGCCCTTAAACAGGCAGTTGGACATCCCTCTCACAATCCAGGACTGCTGGCTCCCAACTGCTTGCCTGCCTGCCTTCCTGATTGCCCCTAACTGCTTCTGCCTGCCAGCCTGATCACCCCCTAACCACTTTAATGCCAGCCTGATTGATGCCTAACTGCTCCCTTGCCAGCCTGTTTTCCCCTAACTGCCCTCCCCTGCAGGCCTGGTCACCCCTAACTGCCCTCCCCTGCAGGCCTGGGTCCCTCCCAACTGCCTTTCCCTGCAGGCCTGGTCGCCCCCAACTTCCCTCCTCTGCCTGCTTGGTCACCCCTAACTGCCCTCCCCTGCAGGCTTGATCGCCCCCAACTCCCCTCCCTAGCAGGCCTGGTCCCTCCCAGCTGCCCTCCCCTGCTGGCCATCTTGTGGAGGCCATCTTGTGTCCACGTGGGGGCAGGATCTTTGACCACATGGGGGCAGCCATCTTGTGTGTTGGAGTGATGGTCAATCTGCATATTACTCTTTTATTAGATAGGATAGAGGCCTGGTGCACGGGTGGGGGCCAGCTGGTTTGCCCTGAGGGTGTCCTGGATCAGGGTGGGGGCTCCCTTGGGGCGTGGGTCGGCCTGGGCGTGGGGCCTGTGGTGGTTTGCAGGCCGGCCACAACTCCTGGTGACCCAAGCAGAGGCCCTGGTATCTGGGGTTTGTTTATCTTCTACAATTGAAACTTTGTAGCCTGGAGTGGAGCCAAGCCTTCTGCTCGCTCTGTGGCGGCAGCCATTTCTGTTGGGATTTATGTATTTTCTATAATTGAAACTTTGTAGCCTTAAGTGGAGGCCTGGGCCGGCCAGGGCTGCAGAAGCTTGGCTTCCTCCATCGCCGCGGGCAACCCTAGCCTCCTGCTCTTTCCAGCTCCGTGGCTGCCGCCATTTCTGTTTGGATTTATGTATCTTCTATAATTAAAACTTTGTAGCCTTAAGCGAGGCCTGGGCCAGCCAGGATATGTGGAAAGCTTGGCTTCCTCCATCGCCAGGGGCAACCCTAGCCTCCTGCTCTTTCCAGCTCTGTGGCTGCCGCCATTTCTGTTTGGGTTTATGTATCTTCTATCATTGAAACTTTGTAGCCTTGAGTGGAAGCCTAGGCCGGCAAGGGCAGGCGGAAAGCTTGGCTTCCTCCATTGCCGGGGAAACCCAAGCCTCCCTCCTGCTCTCTGTGGCCGTAGCCATCTTGGTTGGGTTTATTTGCATATTCACTCCTGATTGGCTGGTGGGCGTGGCTTATGGGTGTAGCGGAGTGATGGTTAATTTGCATATTACTCTTTTATTAGATAGGATGCCTCAGAATAAGTCTAAAACCTCTCTACTCAGAAAACCGATTACATTATTGAGAGACATGAAATAGAGCCCAAATAGATGGGTGGATGTACCATGTTCATGGAAGCGACAAGTGGGCATTGGAAAGGTACCTGTTCTCCTTAGAAAGGCCTCACGTGCCACACGAGGGATGCTGGCCCTTAACCCGGTGCGTGTCTAAGGGAAAGGTGTGGACTCTCAGGCCGGTCACAGAGGGTGTCGGTGCCCCTGCAGCCCCCAAAGCACCCGCTCCCAGGAGGCCTTGGGATGTACTTGCTGAACTTCATAGCAGAAACGCCCGTGTTTTCCCGATTGCTCCTGGTCCCTCAGCATCCCTGTCGCGGTACGTGGCGCTCCTTCTTGCTTCTTTAGAAAGGCTTTCCTGTGTTTTTGTGTGAGAAAGGGAGCGATGCTCAGTATGTACCACGGTGTTAGACTCATTCGGTCCATGCTTACTGAGCCCCGCCGTGTGGGAGAGGAGGCTGAGCGGGAATTCTTGTTAAGGGGTGAGAGGTCAGTGGCAGGAAGGCCTGGATGAACCCTGCTGTGAGCTTGGGGCTCAGGTGGACAGGGTCCTTCCCGGGGGCGGGGGGGTCTGGGCGGGCTTCTGGGAGGCGGTGGTACCTGAGCGTGCCCTGAAACGGGCGGGCATAGGAATGGGGTAACGGCGGAGGCTGGAAGGCATGCGGTTGGCGAATGCCGGGTCTGTTCCTTCGGCCGGAATACGGGGCCTGCCAGGGAAGGGAGAGAGGGTGGGTCCCCCACCGTCAGGCCTTGTGGGGTATTGATGAAGCTCGGGCTCCCTTTCCCACGGCTGGTGGGGGCAGATGGGAGCCTGCTGACCAGTACGTGCGGGGCTGTTACAGATGCTCAGTGTGGGGGTGTCCCGCGGAGGGTGGGGGAGCTGGTAAGGTGCACCCGGAGGGTGGGGGAGCTCCAGGGTGGCCTCCCGAGAAGGTGACGACTGAAAGGTGAGAGAGTGGCTGCGACACCAGGTTGGAGTGTGTCCCGGCAGAGCCGCGGGCAGCCAGCCGGCGCCGGGAGGGGCCCGGGCACGTGTGCCTGGAGGAATGTCCCGAGAGGAGAGGACAGGAGGTCCCCGAGAGAGGTGGCGACCGGTCACCATGGAGGCCCGGGGGCGTTGCAAGGGCTCCGGGTGTCCGTCCTCTGTGAGAGCTGCCCTGGAAGGCGGGTGCTCCGTGGGGTGTGACACGCATGTGACACGCTGGCTTTAGCTGCCAAGTCTCCCTCTGGCTGTCGTCGGGCCAGACAGAGCTGAGGGTGTCTCCAGGCTGACGGGGCTGCTGGGGGGTGACAGGAGGACCCCACTGCACAGGGAGGGCACCCACCGTGGTCCAGCCTGGCCTTCATGGAGCCACGTGACCTTGGATGGTGTCATCCTTGGTCTGTCTCCTTACCTGCAAGGCCAGGTATTGGGCGCTGAGGTGGCGCAGGCCCCTGAGGAGGGGGCGGAATGACTGTCCTTCAGGCTGCCCCCGGGGAGAGCTGGCGGGGAGAGCAGGTGAGGCTGTGGCAGGGGTCCAGGTGGGAGGGGGCAGGGGTCCAGGTGGGAGGGGGCAGGGGACAGGGGTCCAGGTAGAAGGGGTCCAGGTGGGAGGGGGCAGGGGTCCAGGTGGGAGGGGGCAGGGGTCCAGGTGGGAGGGGGCAGGGGACAGGGGTCCAGGTAGAAGGGGTCCAGGTGGGAGGGGTCCAGTGGGAGAGGGCAGGGGTCCAGTAGGAGAGGGCAGGGGTCCAGTGGGAGGGGGCAGGGGTCCAGTGGGAGAGGGCAGGGGTCCAGGTGGGAGGCTGTGATGCCCGGTGCCAGGTGGAGACTGATGGATGCCAGTGACTTAAGAGGGAAACAGATTTACTCAGAACAAACGGACCGCCCGCAGGACCCTACACTGTCCCTCTGCAGCCGAGAAAGGCCAAGGTCACCCCAGGGCGTGCCGGGGACGAGGCGAGTGGACAGCTGCTCCCGCCTCGCGGACGCTCCCGGCTGGCTGGGCGGCTGGGCGCCTGCCGCACCGGAGCCCGTGGCTGCCACAGGCCCCTCCACGCTCCGCGTTGGCCCAGCGGGAGTGCAGGTCGGTCCCGGGAACGGGACGTCCTTCACCCACAGCGGGCTCGGAGCAGAGCCCACCGGGCCCTGGTTTCGCTGAGCGGGGCGCTCTCCCCTTTTAGGGCAGGTGCTTCTGCTCCCCCTTCCTTAGAAACAGGCTTGTCCCCCAAGCGGAGCGGCCGCCGCAGAAGCGCCTGGTGTGTTGTCAGCGACGGTCGCTGACGTCTGAACTGTATAGAGCTGCTTGGCATCAGCGTCCGGGAGGTTTGGTTTCTGTTTGTTGTTTTTTTTTTTTTTTTTTTTTTTTAATATATTTTATTGATATTTTACAGAGAGGAAGGGAGAGGGATAGAGAGTTAGAAACATCGATGAGAGAGAAACATCAATCAGCTGCCTCCTGCACACCTCCCACTGGAGATGTGCCCGCAACCAAGGTACATGCCCTTGACCGGAATCGAACCCGGGACCCTTCAGTCCGCAGGCCGACGCTCTAGCCACTGAGCCAAACCGGTTTCGGCTGTTTGTTTTTTTAAAATACGTTTTATTGCCCTGACCGGTGTGGCTCAGGGGATAGAGCGCTGGCCTGCGGACCGAAGGGTCCCAGGTTCGATTCCGGTCAAGGGCATGTACCTTGGTTGTGGGCACATCCCCAGTGGGAGGTGTGCAGGAGGTGGCTAATCGATGTTTCTCTCTCATCGATGTTTCTAACTCTCTCCCCCTCTCCCTTCCTCTCTGTAAAAAATCAATAAAAATATGTTTTAAAAAATAAAAAATAAATAAACTATATTTTATTGATTACAGAGAGGGCGGGAGAGGAGAGAGACAGAAACATCAATGAGAGAGAGTCATGGATCGGCTGCCCCCTGCACGCCCCGCACTGGGGATGGAGCCCGCCACCCGGGCCTGTGCCCTGACTGCAAATTGAACTGTGACCTCCTGGCTCCTAGGTCGACGCTCCACCCCTGAGCCACGCCGGCCGGGCCACCTACTTTATTTTTAATTAAATGGCTTGGGGTGACCCTGGCCAACACGAACACACGGTTTCAGGGCGGGTTTCTGCGACTAGCTCTGTGTATCCCACCGTGTGCCCACCACCCGCAGTCACATCTCCTCCGTCACCACACATCAGGCCCCCCCAACCTCCCCCTGGCAGCCCCCACTGCTGTGTGTGTTCACAGGTGTCAGTGTCATGCCCCACACATGCGTGAACTCATATGGTCCCCGGCTTCCTCTGACTGACTGACGTCACTTCGCGTCATGTTCCCCAGGTCCATCCACGTTGCTGCCAGAGGCGCCATGTCATCCTTCCTTCTGGCCGAGGAGCATCCACTGTGGATTGTCCCCCATCTTCTGCCTCCGGTCCTCTCCCGCGGGCAATGTTGTCTCCATGGCCTGGCCTCCGTGAATAATGCTGCCACGCACACAGGGGCGCATCTGTCTTAGCGATACGGGGTTTCGAGTTTTCCGGGGGTACACCCAGGACAGGGGTTGCTGGGTCCTGGGGTAGCTCTGAGGCCTGGCCCAAGGCGGAGAGCTCACCCCCTGTTTCGTGTCTCCCTCTTGGCCCCGTCTCCGTCTCCCACACCCACTGCCCTGGGCTGTGGCCCCCAAGGCCAAGGCGCCTCGGCGGGTGTGTGCTCGTGGTCGGCACGGCCAGGGCTCAGGTGCCCACCGGTCTGTGCCCTGGTGGCGGCGGGCACCT